>NW_020954548.1:40411516-40473009 GCF_900497805.2 Vombatus ursinus
TCCAAATTTTAAGACACATTATTCTTCCTACAATTCCATCTTCACTTATTTTTATTTTAAATCAAAATCAATCTTCTTCATCCCTGTCGACTATTAGGAAAAAAGGGGGGGGGGGGAGAGAAAAGAATGTACATGTTCTACTAGAGTGAAAAGATTTCTCTCTACAAGCATTCCAAAATAAGCAAATACTTTTTGCTACCAATACCAATACCAATACCAATTGTGAGATGCCTATGGGGCATCGCATTTGAAATATCCAACAGGTTCATTTGTGACTGGAACTTAGGAGACTATAATTTAATATACAAATCTAGGAATCATTTGCATAGAGATAATAATTAAATCCATGGGAGCTAATGAGGTCACCAAGTAAGACAGTCCAGAGAAAGAAAATTCAGGACATCGTCTTGGGATATACCTACAGTTAGGGGGTATAATGAATGAGGATCTATTAAAGGAAAACCAAGAAAGAACAGTATTATGAAAACCCAGAGAGTTCTTTGCTTCATACCTAAGCCTTTTTAAGCTAGTCTTTAATAACAGTTCTCATTTGACTGAGGCAACACCCTCAGTGTTCAGTGATTAAGACTGGTCTTTGAAGAGGAGGAGTGGATAAAGATTTAATTCACTGCAAAGAGTTGTCAGGTTTTTTTTTAAACCTTTAACATAGATATTTCCTATAAAACTAGTAGAACATTTAAAACCAGTTCCACCCAGACCAAACGCTCAGAAAGGGCACATGATCCAATTATCTGGGTAAACATGCAAACCCCTTTAGCAGCTCAAAGAGTTCAAATCAATCTTAAAACCACATTCAGGGGTGGGGAACCCGCGGCTTCGAGGTCCAAGTGGCCTCCAAGGTCCTCCTTGGGTGTGGCCCTTTGATTTAATCTAAACTTTACTTGGACTCTGGCAAAAGGCCGCACCCAAGGACCTAGAGGGCCACTCATGGCTCGAGGTCGCTGGCTCCCCACCTCTGAATGATATACTGCCCAGTTGATCTGGCTTTGGGTTAGCCAAATAGTTGCAACAGTAGACATGAACCTAGCTAGGGTAAAATTACAGAAAGTGGGAGGGGGCAGGGGAATAAACATTTCCTACGGAAGTTACCTCCTACTTATGGAAAGAACACGAGTGACCAAAGATATATACAACTCTTAAAAAGGACCTAGGACGCAAAAGGGACGGAAATAATATTTTTTTTAAACGAGGAGATAACGACCACCCCAGGAAATGGAGGGCAGTCCCATGCAGAATTCAGGGAGCAAAAGGGTTGGGGTCCGCCACTAGGAGGGTGCAGGGGGAAGGTGATGCGCTGAGTTCCTCTCCGGGAGATCCCTGGGAATGGGGAAGGAACCCCCCACCCCCATTTCTTCTTTTTGTCACCCCATCCCTCCATCCCCTCCGAATCTGGCAGATTTTTGAAGGAGGGACAGGCGCAGGGAGCTGGAAAGTTAAAGAGCCGGTGTTGAAGAGCCTCCAGGTGGGAGCCGACGGCGCGTCCACACCCGAACCGGACCGGGGCGCCGGGCTTGCTCCCCCGTTGGGGGGGCACCTGGAAGGATGTAACCTTAGGGACTCGGGGGGCGGGGCGAGGGGAACGTGAGACACCGGGACGCTGGGAGAGCAGAGAGGGAGGGGAGAGCGAGGAGACACTCGGGAACCTCGGGAGGGCAAGGAGAAGGGAGGACACCTGGATGGGGAATGGGGCAGGGGGCGAGGCGGGGGGGCTAAGGCCGCGGCAGCAGAGTAAGGGCGAGAGAAGTGTCGCTGGCTCACTCACCTGTAGCCAGCCCTAGCCTGCCAGTCAGTGCGCCGAGAACCAAGCCGGTGCAGGTCGCTCCCCCTGCCCCTCCCGGCTTCGCGTCACTTCCGCCCCCGGAGCCCCGCCCTTCAGAAAAAAGAGGGAATACGCGGTGGGCCACGCGCGCCCGCCAGGTCTTGGGACACTGCTTAGCAACTGTTACTACGCGGCACCTTTGTGGCTAGCGCGCGACGCCCTCCACCTCCCCAGGCCTTGTTCTCGAGGCGCTGCTGTGGGCGTGGCCTCGCCTCTATCCCTCCCAGGGGTGGGTCCAGGGCCAAAGCCAGGGCGTTTTCTCCTCTTTCTAGCTACTGCCCCCCTCGACAGGTGGAACTCGGGCTGAGGTCACGGGAAGGGCAACGGGAGGAGGCCGTGGCTCCTGGAAACCAGGCCTGCGACAACAGCAAACATCCAAAGCCGGGGCGGTGGAAAGGACGCTGAGTTTGGAGTCAGAGCACCTGGTCTCCAACGCTTACCACTTTTGTCACTATGGGCAAGTCTCCTCCCTGCTCTGGATCCCAGTTTCCTCCACTGGCCAAGAAGGGGATTGCATGAAATGATTCCCAGGTTGCTTTCCAGCTCAAAAATACCGTGAACAAAGAGTCAGGACACGTTTTCCCACCGTATTGCGAGATACCCAAGGTCTTGGCTCAAGAAAGGGAGAATGATGTAGTGGAAAGAGCGCTGACAGTGGGGTCAGGGGAGCTGCCTTCTCTTTGGCACCTGTGACCTTGGGCTCTCCTTTCCCTTTTCTGGGCCTCAGTTTCCTCTTTGTGAAAAGAGGGGGTTGAAAAGAGCACTGGAACTGGGGGCCAGATGACCTGGGTTCATTTCCAAACTCTTCTCCTTAAATAGGTCTTCCAGCCACGTCCAGCCCTTTATTCACTATGCTGTGGAGCGTTCTGTTCTGTCAAATAATGGTTTGGACTAGATGATGGCTGAACTCCCTTCCAGCCCTTGTTTCTGACTGTAATTCTGTCCTGGTGCTTGGCAAATGGAAAATCAAGGAAATAATCTTCTCCCTCCCTTGATTTTGAGGGTATCCAAGGCTAAAACAAGTAGGATTTTTAAGGATATTGTTGAGGCTGTTTCCCAAAACAGTTCCATGTTATCCCACCCCTGTCCTAGACTATTTTTCTCAGGCCTGGATTAGTGAAATTCAGTCGTTTTTCAGTCGTGTCTGACTTCTTGTGACCCCATTTGGGGTTTTCTTGGCATAGATATTGGAGTGGTTTGTCATTTCCTTCTCCAGCTCATTTTGCAAATGAGGAAACTGAGACAAACAGGGTTAAGTGACTAGCCCAGGATCACATTTGAAACTCAGGAAGATGAGTCTTCCTGACTTCAGGCCTGGTGCTTTATCTGTTGCACCACCTAGCTACTCTAATTAGTGAAATAGTCTTTTAAAACTAACATTTTCCAGTTTTTCTCCCCATTCTAATCTATCCTGCACACAAAGAGCAGGATAATTTACCTAAGAATTATGTTTTAACTGCTTTTCTGTAACATTTGTAGCTCTCAAACACACACCCTTGGATGGACTGGCAAATGAAGTGCATTCACAGAAGGCTCACTGGGTTCTATAGGAATTACTATATTTTAGGCTTATCCTTTTTTACTCAGAATTGAACCACTCTGATGCAGAAGATATCAAGAACAGCCACAGTATGCAAGATGCCTTTGGGTTTGGGGGAAGGGTAAGTATAGACATAAATCATTTGGCAGTTCGACTGCCTTTCTACTTCATCAGCATACAGAAATACCTAAAGCAAGGAAAGATTTCCCAGAATACCCATGCAGCTATACTTGTACTGCAGCTCCCCACTGCACAAAAGGCGTATTTGGGTCAGTCTCTCTGCTGCAAAACCATTTCTGCCCGAAGGCAATAGGATTGTGCGCAGCATTCAATCTGTGATGTGTGGCTCAAAGGCCCCTCAAAGACCAGGTTCAATCCTGATATTGAGTCAGTAAATTAAGGCTACTCACTGCAATATTGTTTTATGTGGGCTCTTACAGTTTAGTTAACAGCAGACTTCTCCAAATGAGAGATTATAAGTAACTCAGTGTTTGCATTTGGGTAGAGGAAAGGGAGGAAACTCATATGTAAGACTTTATGTGTCCATAGGTCATCTGTTGGAGAATGTTCTTTTGGGATTCTGTGTTTCTCGAAATCCAGAGGTGGGGGCAGGAAAGCAGCATCTTCCTTTAAAATTGCTTCCCAGTTTTCCCTTTTTGTACAACAAAAGTTCCATCTTTGAGGTTTTTAGGATGCACTCTCTTAGAGGTTGAGGGGCCTAGGGTGGTGATTGGTAGGGGGACCAAGGTATTATCTATTACGTCTGCTTCTAGGTCTGTGCTTGGGAGCTATGACCACAGTAATTGGTAGAGGCAATTAGATATATGGGAATGTTTCCCAGTCTGTTTCAGGTTAGTTACAAGGGAGATGTGGAAGATTATTTCTATAATCCCAGGTTCTGTGGTGGAGGTTGGGACCAGATGGACATTTATCTGTGAAGTTATATTTGTTTCCCAAACAGGAGATTGATTTTAGAGGCAAAAACAAAAGAAATGAGAATCAATAAAAACTACATTAAGTTAATCTCCAGTTTTCCCAGCAATTTTTTGTCAAATAAAGTGTTTTTTTTTCCTAGGACATTTGTGTTGGGGTTTATCAAATGTAAAGATAGATAGATAGATAGATAGATATGTGTGTGTGTGTATATATATGTGTGTGTGTGTATATATATATATATATATATATATATATATAAGATTGTGGCCAATTAGGCTTTTTTATTAATTAATTTATTTTTAGTTTTCAACAATCACTTCCATACATTTATGAGTTTTAATTTTTCTTTGCCTCCCTCCCCAAGACAGTGTGCAATCTGATATGGGCTCTACATGTACATTCCTGTTAAACATATCTTCACATTAGTCATGTTGTAAGGAAGAATTAGAACCAATAGGAGGAACCACAAAAAAAGAGGAAACAAAACAGAAGGGAAAAAAAAGAGCAAATAGTATGCTTCGATCACATTCAAACTCCATAGTTCTTTCTCTGGATGTGGATAGCATTTTCCATCATGAGACTTTTGGAGATGTCTTAGACCCTTGCATTGCTGAGAAGGGCTAAGTCTATCAAAGTTAGTCATTGCACAAGGAGGCTGTTGTGTACAACATTCTCCTGGTTCTGTTCACTTCACTCAACATCATTCCATACAAGTCTTTACAAGTTTTTCTGAAGTCGGCCTGCTCATCATTTCTTATAGCACAATAATATTCCATTGCATTCATATACCACGACTTGTTCAGCCATTCTCCAACTGATGGGCATCCCCTCAATTTCTAATTCTTTGCCACCACAAAAAGAGCTGCTATAAATATTTTTGTACATGTGGGTCCTTTTCCCATTTTTATGATCTCTCTGGGATACAGCCCTAGAAGTGCTATTGCTGGGTCAAAGGGTATGCACATTTTTATAGCCCTTTGGGCATAGTTCCAAATTGCTCTCCAAAATGGTTGGATCAGTTCATAACTCCACCAACATTGCATTAGTGTTATCAAATATATTTTTAATTCTTCCTTGTCTAGGGTTTTATTTATCTACTTTTTCATTTTTAAACTAGTACTAAACAGTTCAAAGATTACTCCATTATAAAATAGTTTGAGGGCTAAAAGTGCTACTGAAACTTCATTTCAATTTTTTTCTTTTTAAAATAAGTTGTATAGATGTTATTTGTTTTGACATCACCATAATTTCCCCCTGTAGTTCTCCTCTCACTTTTAGAGTCATCCCATTTAACAAATATTTTAAAAGACAAAAATAAAAAATAAAAAGACAAGGAAATCAGTATAACCATCAGTACCTCAAAAAAGCCTGAAAATAAGTACAGTGTACCATACTACTGGACCTCCCACCTCTGCAAAGCAGTGAAGTGGAGGTATCTTCTCATCTTATTCTGTATAATTTTTCATGTGGATATTTTTTGTGGATATGCTTTCCATTTACATTGTTGTTGTCACTGTGTATGTTGTTTCCTTGGTTCGGCTTCCTTCCATCCTCATCAGTTCATTTAGATCTTTCTATCTTCTCTGTATTTATCATATTCATTATTTCTTACAGCATGGTAATACTGTATTCCATTACATTCAAAACTCCAGTTTGTTTAGCCATTTTCCAGTCACTGGCATCTATTTTGTTTCCACTCCTTTGCTCTCACAAAAAGTGCTGCTTTAAATATTCTGTATATTGGGACTTTCTTGGGCCTTCTTGGGGTATTATATCATTTTAGTCACTTTAATTGCATAATTCCAAATTGTTTTCCAAAATGGTAGGACATATTCCTAGTTCCACAAACAATGCATCAGTGCACATATCTTCCCACAACCCTTCCAGCATTTACTATTCCCATTTTCTGACCTCTTTGCCAATTTGCAAGGTGTGAGGTGAAACTTCTGGGTTGTTTTGATTTGTATTTATTTTATTATTAGTGATTTAGACAGAACACTACTAGATCCAAATGTGAATAATACTACCCTGAAGTAATTGTATTATTTGAATTTGCACTGCATATTTCCATTAGGCTTGAATTAATTACCATAACTAACTTAAAATAGTGCTAATAGAAGCTATTTCAGGGTATTCATTATTCACATTAATCAGGATCTAGCTGTATACTCTCATATGGCTTTTGTGAGTACTGCCTGTTCA
The DNA here is from genome assembly GCF_900497805.2 of Vombatus ursinus. Classification (NCBI taxonomy): domain Eukaryota; kingdom Metazoa; phylum Chordata; class Mammalia; order Diprotodontia; family Vombatidae; genus Vombatus; species Vombatus ursinus. Next base: position 40,418,035 of record NW_020954548.1, read on the forward strand.
TATCCTTTGGCCTCTTATCTATTTGGGAATGGCTTTTGTTCTTTTGTGTATATAAACACACATACATGTGTACATATCCATATGTATGCATGTTTATGTATATATGTATATTCATTTTTATATAGCTTGGACATCAAACTCTTATCAGAGAAAAAAGAACCTTACAGAAATGATAAATAAAATGAAAAGCTGATTTTCTGAAAAGACCAATAAAACTGATAAACTTTTAGTCATTTTGGTTAGAACATTCATTTATGCTAAAAGCAAATAAACAAAACCCCTCCAAAGTACAGGCATAGAGGGGCTTTTTCTAATATCATAAAAAGTACCTACCTAAAGCCAAAAGCACGGATTATACATACTGAGGTACACTAAAAGCTTTCTCCATAAATACAGAAGTAAAAAAAGGCTGCCTACTCTCCCCACTGTTATTGACATGATTTTAGAAATGCTAGCAATAGTAATAAGAAAGAAATTTAAGGTATAAAGATAGGTAAAAAGGAGATAAAAAACTAACCCTATTTTCTGATGACATGATAGTTTACTTAGAAAATCCTAGAGAATCAGCAAAGATACTAATTGAGAAACTGACAGTTTCAGCAAAATTGCAGTTTACAAAGAAAACCCACAAAAATCAATTCCATTTCTACATAATAACAAAATTCAAGAGGCAGTAATAGAAGGGAAATATCATTCCAAAAAACTACAAAATGCACAAAATATCTGGGGATCAATCTAACAAAACAACACAACTTGAATAAATTCAATTACAAAATGTTATTTAAATAAAGGATAACAAATATTTGGAAGAATATTCAGTGCTTATCACAGAGTCATGCCAATATAATAAAAATGATAATACTACCAAAGTTAATTTACATTTTTAATGCTATACCAATCAAATTATCAAAGAAATACTTTCAGAACTTGACAAAATAATTAACAATTCATTTGGAAAAATACAGGATCTAGAATATCAAGAGAAATAATGAAAAGTAGTAGAGACAAAGGGGGTTCTAGATCACAAACTATACTATAAAGCAGCAGTCATCAAAACCATCTTGTATTAGTTAAAACCAATAGAAAAGCCCAGAGAAGGGAGAATCAGAAACAGTGAACTCAATAAACCAGTGTTTGATTAAAAAAAAAAACCCAATATAACTTAGTTAAGAAAAAACTCCCCCATGCATCTATGGGAGTAAACAGAATGGGAAGGATATTGGGCATGTCTAGTGTGAGTGGTGGATGGGGAATGTAATCCTGATCACTGACTATTGACTCTTGGTCAACTTTTATTTTTAAGTGAAAAAAACAAAAAACAACAAAGTTTAACAGTTTTGCAATACAAGCTTGTGATTTATGCTTACTGTAAGTTAAATCAGGATTGTTTTAAAAACTTTAGGTTCAGTATTTTTGAACACAGAAAAACATTCATCTAGAATGTAAAACCAAGTTGAGTAAAGTCTATAACTGTTAAATAATTTCAGCTTTTCTCAAGGTAGTTATGTGGTAGGAGTGTACTTAAGCAGTAAGCATACTTAGGTTAAAGCAGTTTCAATTATGTTAAATGTTGCTCTTATACCACATTACATAGAACACTTTTTTTTTTTTTGGCAAGACAATTGGGGTTAAGTGACTTGCCCAGTGACACAGCTAGTCAGTGTTATCTGTCTGAGGCCAGATTTAAACTCAGGTCTTCCTGACTTCAGGGCCGCTGCTCTATCCACTGCATCACCTAGCTGCCCCAAATGAACACTTTTTGAGATGCAGGTTGAAACATTTGGCATGTTCTAGTTTATTTCATTTAACATCCTGTAAGGCACCTACATTTAAGCTTTTTTTTTTTTAAGTTAACGGGGACAATTTTGAGATGCAACATAGATACGTTAGGTTTTGGTCTTGGTGTGTGTATTAAATTCTGAGGCCTTGATTTAAATCTTTCATTGTATTGTGATTTCCTTTTAGGTGTATGACACTAAGTAAAAGTTGTTAAATAAATCTTCCTTTAAAAAAAAAACTCCCTATTTGATAAAAACTACTGGGAAAACTGGAAAACAGCCTTACACCATATCCCACAATACATTTTAAATGGATATGTAACTTTAATATTAGGGTTATACTATAAAAAATTAGAAAAGAAGCAGATCAAATGAGAATATGTAGCAAGCATTTAGCACAATACTTAACATATAGTAAGCATGAAATAAATGCTTTTCAAAAAAAAGATCATATTTCCCTCACAGCTATGGATAAGAGATGTATTCTTAACCAACAGTGAATAGAGGTAATTACAAAAGATAAAATGTGTAACTTTGAAAATATGAAACAGAAAAGGCTTCTGCACAAACAAAATTAATGCACCAAAGATAGGAAGAAGCAGTCGAATAAGGAAAGCAAATAGGGAAAAAATCTTTGTCAAATTTCATTCCTACTTTTTTCATCATTTCCCTTTATAGTTTAGATCTTTCCTTCTTCCAAACAAATTTTATTGTTTTGTCTAGTTGTATAAATTATCCACATGGTCATTTGATTGGTGTAGCACTATATTTGTGAATTAACTTCAGTAGTATTTATTTTATCATATTGTCGTGGCCTACTTATGCACACTGAATAGTCCTCCAATTACTTAAGTTCTTCATCTCTTTGAGGAATATTTTGTAATTGCATCTATACAGGTATTGAATATACTTTGGTAAATGACTTACACATATGTGATGCATTTTACAGTTATTTGAATGGGACTTACCTTTATATCATTCCCTCTTAGACTTTGTTATTGTTATATAGAAATGCTGCTGATTTGGGGGGTTCACTATGTAAGCTGTCATTGGGCTACAGCTATCGTTTCAATAAGTTTCTTTGCTGATTTCCTAGGATTTTCTAAGTAAAACATCATGTATTTTGTTTCCTCTTTGCTTATTTCTATTCCTTTCCTTTCTTTCACTCATTTCATTGATATTGACTCCTTGCATTTCTAGAACTTTGTCAAATAGCATTGGGGAAAAGGAACATTTTTGTTTTACTCCTTTTTTTTATTGGGAAAGATTCTAGTGTTTCTCCAGTGATAGAATACTAGGGTAGCAAATGCCATTCTTTAATAGATAAGTGGTCAAAGGTCATGAACAGTTTTCAAAAGAAAAAATTGTAAACTATTAACAACCAAGTGAAATAATGCTTCAAATTACTAATGATAAGAGAAATGCAAGTCAAAACAACTTTCAGGTTTTACCTTGTGTATAGTAAACTGACAAAGATAACAAAAGATGGGAATATTCAATGTTGGAAGAGTTATGGAAAGATGAGCAAACTAATACATTATTGGTGGAGTTGTACAGTAGTCTAGCTATTCTGGAAGCAATTCAGTCCTATGTGAAGAAAGTTACTAAAATGTCCACACCTTTTGACCTGGAAATTCCACTCCCAGGCATATACAGTATCTCAAGAAGGTCAATAACAAAAACAAAAGCTGCATATGCACCAAAATACTTATAGCAGCACTTTTTATAGTAGCAAAGAACTGGAAACAAAGCAGATGCTCCTCAATTAGGGAATAGCTAAATAAATTATGGTATATAAGTGTAATATAATAACAAGAAATAATATAAGAACTCATATATATCATAGCTATGGGGAAGTATGAGAAGACCTGTAAACGGATACAAAGTGAAATAAACCAAACCAAGAACTTTTTTTCTTCCTCTTTTAAAAATTCTTTATTATAAAATATGGCTCTTGGGAAGGGGTTTGGGTGGGATACAGAGATACATTGGGAAATGTTGGTGATATTAAAATAAAAGATAGCAATAAGATGTATTTTTTTTAAAAACTACATAGGCATATAGGATAATACATATATGTGCTTTCCCAGAGAGTACAGGAAAGGGAAAAAGGATTGTTCAGTATTCTCCAGTAAGAATTCAAGGCCCACTTATGCAGTTACTTAATACCTTCATTAAAAAAAAAAACTTTCCCTCCAAGATTATCTCCAATTTATCCTGTCTCTACCTTGTTTGTACATAGTTATTTGTAGGGGACATATAATGAAAAGGCACACAGAATAGAGCATATCTTGTGGGGGGAACATGAAAGAGGCCAGTGTCGCTGGATCCCAGAGTATATGGAGGGGTAAGGTGTAAGAAGTTTTTTCCCTTGTCTCAGAGGGACAGCTAGGTGGCACAGTGCATAGAGCACTAGCCCTGGAGTCAGGACGACCTGAGTTCAAATGTGACCTCAGACACTTGACATTTAGCTGTGTGACCCTGAGCAAGTCACTTAACGCTGATTGCCTTGCAAAAAAAAAAAAAAAGAATGCTAACTTAGATTCTTCAGGGGAGGAAGAAATAAATTTCCAGTACACGAAGATCCTAACATAGGGGAAAAGGCCTCAATTATGAATATAGCTACATATAAATGTGTATATGCATGTAAGTATTTTACAACAAGCAGTATCATTTCATTTACTTTCCCTAGAGGAAGGATAGCCCTTCCAGTAACAAAATTCTAAAGAAGTAAACACAAAAGAAAAGTCATAAAAACCACAAACCACACTCTGAAATGAATTGTGGCAATTGTAGTATAACGGGCCCTAATAACAGTCAGTTTCTTTGGCTCATTATACCATGCACTACCCCTGAGTAAAACTCCAGGAAAGTCTCTAAAACAAAACTTAATTAAACATGGTTTGTGCCTAGATCTCCCCAAATGTAGATAATAGGGTCCTCTCCAACAAAGGTATTCAATGTACAATTGGGTATCATAAATGAAAGCTTTTTATTTTGCATACCACATAAAACAAATGTAATATGAAGCACTAACAGGCCTTCAGGAACAAATGCAAAAAAACTTAAAGCACTCAAATAGCCCAGTAGATTAATTAGTCTCCCTCAAAATATAAATATACACTGTGGGACTACTGAACAAATATGTCCCGTTTCCCTCAGATCTGTACTGGTCATGCAATTCATAGCAATATTATGAAGGGTTGGCAAGGTGCAGATGTCTTTTGCCATTGTCTTCATTGTAATTGTGGGGCAGCTAGATGGCACGATGGATAGAGCCCTGGGCCTGGAGTCAGAAAGGTCTGAGTGTTCAAATTTGGCTTCACACATTAGTTGTATGACCCTGGGCAAGTCACTTAGCCCTGTTTACCTCAGTTTCCTAATCAGTAAATGAGCTAGAGAAGGAAACAACAATCCACTCCAGTATCTTTGCCAAGAAAACCCCAAATGGGGTCACAAAGAGTCAGAAACAACTGAACAACAACAAAAAATTGTAATTATACACACACACATACACACATACACACACACACACACAGAGTTCTCCTGGTTCTGCTGTTTTATCAGTTCATGCAAGTCTTCTAAAACTTCTCTGAATTACTCATATTTATTATTTCTTATGGTACAATAATATTCCATTACATTCACAATCCATATTTTGCTTGTGCAGCTTTTCCCCAATCAGTAGACATCCATTTTTTTCTAGTTGTTTGCTCCTACAAAGAAAGTGACAGTGACCATGAGGATTTTGATCTTATCTATCTAAATATCTATCTGCTTATAGATAAATGTCTCTACACATCTATCTATCTAGAACCTTTCTGGGATATTTGACAAGCAGTGACAAGGGAAAACTCTTAGAAGAGTTTAGCAACTTTTCTCACATAATTGCAAATTGATTTCCAGAATGGATGAACCAATGGTGAGTGTGGCTTCATTAACAGTGCATTAGTATCCCTCGCTTCCGATTGTCCCTTCAGCAGTAGCTATTTCCATCTTTTATCATCTCTGCCTCTTTGAAAGTCTGAGATGAAACCTCACATTTCTCTTAGCATTAGTGATTTGGAGTTTTCAAAATAAGAAATGGAAACTGTCCAAAGCATATGAAAAGACACTCCAAATCACTAAGAGAAAAACTGATTTGGTTTAGCTGGTTAAGAAAATGGTGGCTGAGAATGTGCAAAAGCACAGTACTGGAAGAGAGAAGCAAGTAGGCTATGTTGGCCAAAACTTAGATGTATGTGAATAGGGAGGAGTTTAAAATAATTCTTTAAAGGTAGTTTGGAACCAGCACTTTACATAGTAAGCTGATGAGTTTATGTTTTATCCTAATAGGGATAATTAGGGGCCTCTGAAGATTCCTTTTTTTTTTTTTTTGGCTAGGCAATGGGGTTAAGTGACTTGCCCAGGGTCATGCAGCTAGTAAGTGTCAAGCATCTGAGGCTAGATTTGAACTCAGATCCTCCTGAATTGAGGGCCGATGCTCTATCCACTGAGCCACCTAGCTGCCCCACCACTGAAGATTCTTGAGCAGGGAAGTGACATGGACAGACTTGTGCTTTTGGAAGACTATTTTGGCATGCCGTGTGGAAGATGTATTGGAGAGGGAATAAAGAAAGAGTGAAGGAAATAACAAATACAACAGTTTGGGTAGAATTTGGAATGTGTAATGGAGAACAACATGAACTATTTGGAAAGGATGGTTTGGACCGGGAGACCAGTTATGAGGCTATTAAATAGTTTAAATGAGAAGAAGGCCTGAGTATTTGTTGCATAGAATTGAAGATAAAAATGACAGGACTTTGCCAATAAAAATAGCAATAACATTTATTTAGCATGTTCTGATTTATACAGTATTCTCTCTAGTGAATTTTGTGAGGCAGACAACATTATTATCCTCATTTTATAGATAATGAAACTGAAGTCCAGATAAAGGAAATGATTCATCTAACATCACTGTTATATATGATATATTTGATATAGGTATATGTGTGGTAATGCAAAACATATTTCCATATTAGTCATGTTGTGAAAGAAAACAGACTAAAGAAGAAAAAAAGAAAATTTTCAAACGTATGCTTCAATCAGCATTCAGACTCCTTCAGTTCTTTCTCTGGAGGTGGATGGCATTTTTCATTATGAATCTTTCAAAACTATCTAAGATCACTGTCTTGCTGAGAATCCAAGTCATTCACAGTTGATCATAATACAACATTACTGTGATTGTGTACAATGTTCTCCTGCTTCTTTTGACTTCACTTTGCATCGGTTCATGTACATAGTAGAGCTGGAATTTTCAATTTGATTATGTATTTGGGATGAAAAATAAGGAAAAGACAAAGGATTCCAGGGTTATGAAACTGGTACCTGGGAAAATTGTTGTGCTGCTATTAGGACAGAGGGGTTAGGAGAGTTTAGGATAAAGATAAGTTCAGTTTTAGACATGTTAAGTTTGAAGTGTTAGCAGACATTCTAGTATAGATATTCAATAGGCTGTTAAAACTTTAGCATTGGAACCCTGAGGAAGGGTTGGACTATGGCTATAAATTTATCATTATGGATATGAGATAAGTGAAGCCATAAGAGTAGATGAGATTATCAAAGGAGTGAGCATAGAGACAGATTAGCATGGGGCCTAGGATAAATCATTTAGAGTTCTATATTTAAAGGGTAAAATAAAGATGAAGAGGTAGCAAGAAGGACAGAGGAGGAAGAGGCAGGTAGGAGAGCCAGGAATGACAAGTGTCAGGGAAGTTAACTGAGGGAAGACTATATAGAAGGATATGCTCCACTATGTCAAATGCCACAAAAAAGTCAAGAAGGCCGCTGGATTTGGGAATAAGGAGATTATTGCTATCCTGGGAGGGAGTTGTTCTAGGAGAGCGGGATGGACAGAAGTCAGATCATTATGGGGTTGAGGAGCGAATGGGTGCTGAGGAAGAGAAGGCTGAGAGTGGAGCCTGCCTTTTCTAGGAATTTGGTAGTGAAGGAGAGGAGGCGATTGGAAGATAGATTCTGAGGGAAGGTGAGAGGGTCCAGGGAGAGACTTTTTAAGGGTAAAGGAGACCTGAGAATGTTGTAGGCTGAGGGAAAGGAGCTGGTACACAAAAAAGAGATTCCTTACTATACTTAACTTGATAAAGTAAATTAAGCATGTTATTATGTGCCATGTACTGAGCTAAGTAAACATTGGGAATACAAAGAAAGGTAAAAACAGTCCCAGCTTTTAAAGAACTCATAGGGGAGACAACACACAAATAGCTGTGTACAAACAAGGTAGAGACAGGATAAATTGGAGATAATCTTGGAGGGAAGGCACTAAGATTGAGGATGACAATGAAAGATGTTTAGAAGAGAGTTTGATTTTAACTGAGACTTGAAGAAAGCCAGGGAAACTTGGTGAGAGAGATGAGGGGGGGATCATTTTAGGCATAGGGGACATATAATGAAAAGGCACACAGAGTAGAGCATATCTTGTGGGAGGAACATGACAGAGGACAGTGTCACTGGATCCCAGAGTACATGGAGGGGTAAAGTGTAAGAAGGCTGTTAAGGCAGAATGGGGGCCAGGTTAGGAAGGGCTTTAAAAGTCAAACAGAAGATTTTATATTTGATCCTGGAGGTAATTGTTGTTTGTCCTTTGTTCTCGAAGAAGACCAGGGCATCAGAAAGGTAATGCCATGACTTGCAAGTGAATTGGATTTAAGTGAGGGAGGGCTCTGCAAAGTCACCAGTCTCACTTTCTTCTCCAGTGTCATCTGGGTCCAGTGGCAAGATATAAATCTGTGGTCAAATATAAACCAACTGGTGATGGTCCCCTCCCAAGGTAATAAGGAGCCATTGGTTTCCTTCAAGACTCTGCTCAAATACCACGTTTTACAGGAGGCTATCCTCTGGAAGATTCTCTTGTTTTTATGTACCTGAGGTCTATCTGCATACTTGTCATCTCTTTCTTAAAATATAAGCTCCTTGAAGGACATTTTGCTTTTTCTTTGTATCACCAGCACCTGGCACAAAGCCTAGAACCTAGTAAGAGTTTAAAAAACATTTCTGCATCAACTGATTAATTGACCCTGTTTATTGATCAACTGATTAACTGATTGGGGCAAATGAATTAACATCACTTCCTTCTTAACTCTCTGCAATCTGACTTCTTACCTCATCATTCACTCTAAACTTCTCCCACCAAAGTTATCAATGGTCTCTTAATTGCCAAACCTGGTGTCTTTCTTCAGTCTTTATCTTTTTAGAGCTCTCTTACGGACATTTCAGGTGGCACAGGATTTGGAAGTAGGAGGAAATGAGATTGAATCCTCCCTCAGACACTTGCTAAATGTATAACTCAAGGCAAATTGTTTAATCTTTATGTGCCTCAGTTTCATCATCTGTAAAATGGGGATAATAACAGCTACTTTCCCAGGGTTGGTATGAGGACCAAGGAAGGAAGGAAGGAAGAAAACAAGTATATTAAGTGCCACTATCTGCCAGGCACTGTGCTAATTGCTTTATAACTGTTATCTCATTTGATCCTCACAATAGCCCCTTGAGGTAGGTACTATTATCTTTCATTTTACAATTCAGGAAACTGAGGCAGACACAGGTTAAATGACTTGACCAACGGTCACACAGCTAGAAAGTGAAGCTGGATTTGAATTCAAATCTTCCTGACTCTAGGCCCAGCACTCTGTGCACTATGGCACCACCTAGCTGCCCCTGTGCCACCTAGCTGGTAGCTATATAAAGTGCTTAGCAAACCTTAAAGCATTATATAAATAAATGCTAACTATTATCATTATCTCTGCAGCGTTGATACTCTTCTCTCTTGGTTTTCCTGACACTGCTCTCTCCTGGTTCTCCTACCTATCTCACTGCTCCTTCTCAGTCTCTCTTGCTTAATCCTCCTACAGAATGATCCTAATAACCATGGATGTCCTCCAGGTTCTGTCCTGGGCCCTCTTCTTCCTCTTTAGTATTGTACTTGGTGATTTCATCAGCACCTATGGGTTAACTTATCATTTCTGTGCAGATGATTCTCAGATCTATTTAGATCTATCTAACTTCTCTCTGAACCTTCTGTTTTACCATGTCCAACTGCCTACTGGGCATCTCAAATGGGATAACCCCATAAACATCTTAAACTCAACACAAAATAACTTTGTGTTGTCCTTTAAAAAAACCTCCCCCTTCCTAACTTCTCTATTGCTGTCAAGGGTACCACCATCCTCCCAGTCACTCAGGCTCAAAACCTAGATGCCATCCTTGACTCTTCACACTTTCTTCCCTCCTCATATCCAATCTGTTGCCAAGTTTGATGTTTTGCCTATATATGTCAATCAGTCAACAAACATATTAAGTGCCTACTATGTACTAAGTTCTGGGGATACAAAAAGAGGCAAAAAATACCTCTTCCCACCCTCAAGGAGCTCACAATCCAATGGAGGAGACATCAAGCAAACAAATATGTACAGACATGCTATATATAGGATAAAAAGGAAATAAATAATAGAAGGAAGGAACTAGAATTAAAATGAGTTGGGACAGGTTTCAGGTGGAAGCCAGTGAAGCATCCAAACTCTGTCGTAGAGAACACTATTCCAATGGGCTGGCCATGTTGTTTGCATGCCAAAGGTACGTTTGCTTAAAAGACTATTTTATGGAGAACTCACATAAGGCAGGCACTCACTTGGTGGTCAGAAGAAAGGATACAAGGATACTCTCAAGGTCTCTCTGACGAACTTTGGAATCGATCTCATGATAGGAGAGACAGTGTCAAAGAACCACCCAGCATAGCACACCACATCAAAGAAGGCACTGTGCTCTATGAGCAAAGCAGAATTGCAATAGTTGAAGAGAAATGTAAGATATGGAAATTTAGAGACATTTCTGCTCCAAATGTTCATATGAACTATTTGTGCCCAATCTATGGTAGAGCCTTTCAAGCCTCCAACATAGTGATGTTATTTTAGTCCTCTGAGAGCAAAGGACAACAGCCAACAATCACTGCTACTACTTTGCTGCTGGCCTTCATCATCTCATATTGAGACAATTGCAATAGCCATCTAGTTGGTTTCTCTGCCTCTGGTTTATACACAGCAGTCAAACTGATCGTCCTAAAGCCAGGGTCTGACCATGTCATCCCTCTCCTCAATGGAGGATGGACACAGTTATGAGCTCACACAGACCAGGTTCAAAGTGAAGAGGACTTCTCTTTATGATTTTTGCTCCCATCCAGTACTTCCCATGGGAACATCAGGATTTGGCTTGTCTGTTGAAGCTCTTCAGCTTCCACAGAAGTACCTAATCTACCAAAACACTGAATATAAGACAAGTTTCATTAACCCCAACAAAAATTGCAAAGCACTCTTAAAGTCCATAAATAATCAAGACCATTGGGAGACAGTAGAGCAGAGCAGTCAGTGTGCTATACGTGGGAGTTATGACAACTTGAATTCAAATCTTGTCTCTGCCATTTGCCATCTTTCTGACTTTGGTCCAGGCCCTTAACCCCAGTCTCATATCTTAGAAGGGGGGAAGGTCACTTCTAGCTCTATGATATCATGAGCTCACTTCTGTTGGTCTCCACCTTCTTGAGAAACTGGCTCTTCTGGATTTATAGCCCTACTTTGAGGGAGCAATCCTACAAAAGGAAAGCATTTGGCACTGCCCACTTATATAGTACATACCAGTGTTCTGAATGGCAAAAAAATTAAAATAGATAAAGCTTTTTGCTTTTAGCCTGTGAGAGCTCTTTAGTATTTTTGGAGTTAACAGTGGTTGCAAAACTTCTATGACTCTCTGGTCATTTGTTACCAGAGTTGACACTCTTTTTGACATTGAGAGAAATGATTTTTAAATAACTAATTGTGAATATTAGGGCAATCCAGGATTTTTTCCCTTCCTATTTCCTCATTCTCTACTAGGTCCAATAAGCCTCTGAAGAATAGAACTGATAGGAGTAGCTAGGTGGTGCAGTGCACAGAGCAACAGCCCTGCAGTCAGTAGGACCTGAGTTCAAATGCCGCCTCAGACACGTACTAGCTGTGTGACCCTGGGTAAGTCACTTAACCCCAATTGCCTTTAAAAATATCACCTACTTCACAGTGTTGTTAGGAGGCTCAAATGAGATAACAGTTGTAAAAGGCACTTAGCACAGTCTCTGGCACATAGTAGGTGCTATATAAATGCTATCCTCAGTCCCCTCTGCCCCCCTTGTTACCCTTGGCAAACTTCTGTTGGCCTCAGCATTTTGCAGATCTTAAAGTGCTATATTATAAATGCTATTTTTTATTATAACATGAGTCTCCTTCATGCACTCTCCACTGCAGCCAAACTGCCCTACTTGCTAAAAGTGTCTCTTATAGGACATCCCTTCTAATACCTCCATGGTGTTGCACCGGTCTTTCAGGCCTGCAGTACTCACTGCTCACCTCTGCTTCCAGCCACCAGCAAGGCTGAGCTCAAGAGAGACTTCCTAAGAGCACTTTTCTTTCTTGATTACCTCCAGTTAATTACCCCTCCTCAAACTTTGTACTTTTTGGTATTTACTTATCTGTCTGTGTACGGGTTAGTTCCCTTCTGGGAAAATGTAAGCCTCTTGAGGGCTGGTACTGTTCCAGTTTTGTCTTTATAACCACAATACACGGCAGAACTGCTGGGCACATAGTAGGCCCTCAATCAATACGTGTAAAATTGAATTGATTCTTTTTTTGATTTGTTTTTTTGAATTGATTTTTTTAAAACCATTTAAGTACAGCGTGTAGTATGAAAACGTGAAAACGGGCACCCAGAAGACGTCGTAGTCTGAGTTGCGATATTAGAGCAATTTCCCATTACCACGCCCAGTGAAACTAGAGCGTAAGAAGTCCCACCCAATCTATTAACCCCACCTCAACCGGACTACAACACCCAGAAGCCTTTGTATCCTAGTGCATACGCACTTCCTCCCAACATCCTCAGCGGCAGAGAAGGAGCAAGCAGGAGAGAAGTAGAGCTCTCGAGGCCGACACGACTCGTCTAGAACTCGCAGCCGCGGAAGGCCGCCACCGCCGCTGGCGCCGTGAAAGGAACCTCCGGCCAGGTCCCCAGCGGCCTTTTCTCCCTCTCCCTACCGGCCGCAGCCAACCATGTCGGCCCAGGCGCAGATGCGGGCCCTGCTGGATCAGCTCATGGGCACGGCCCGGGACGGTGAGTAGGGAAAGGCCGAGGAGCCCGCGGCTGGGAATGGCGGGCGGTGATGGCGGGGAGCGGAGGTGGGGGTGGGGGTGTGGAGGGAGGTGGCGAGGCCTGGGCGGCCCGGGCGGCCCGAAGCTGGGCGGGGGGAGGGGGCGGCCTGCTCGGCCCTGCGCGTGCGCCCCAGGTGACCCGGACTCCCTTTCTTGTCTCCCCCGCCCGCCCAGGCGAGGCGCCCGGGCCTTTTGTGCTGCCGCCTCTGGCATCCAGGCGTCGGCTGGCCTATCTCGGAGGCCCAGGCCCTGGGCCCCTTTGTCTCCGCCCGGATCCTGCCTCCTGGAGGCCGATGCCTTGGGTGCTTGGGCATCTTCCTTACCGGATTCTCCCCATCCCCCAGCACGCATGCATACGCACTCGCTGCTCGGCCTGTGGGGGCCCAGTTTGGGCCTTTTTGTGGCTCACTCCCTTTCTTTCCACTCAGACTGGGAGGCCGCGGGGCGCTGGCTACCTCCACCCACATCCTTCCTCTGGAGGCTCTGGCGGTTCTTTTTGCCCTCCTCAAATTTGAATCCTCCTTCGTGGCTTCTTCTGGCCCCCCCACCTGAGCGAAATTTAAAGGGTGTCAATAGTTGCGGGCTCAGAGTAACTGATTTGTATTTCTAGTTGGTGGTTTACAAACCCCCCTCAACGCTAACCAGCAGATACTGTCCGCTTTTGACCGTCTTTTCTTTGCCCCAGGGCCGACTTTTACTTCCTCCTCTCCTGCACACGTATACCCTTGTTTGTTGGCCTAGAAACAGCCACCTTACGAAAAAATAGGGAATTTAGCAAAGGGCCTGAGTTTCTTGATCTTCACAGACAGTATGTTTTCCAAGCCATGTGGCAGTGTTTTTCCTGGGCTTTCTCTGAGAAGAAGTTCTATAAGAGAGGGAGCCTAATATAACAGATAATATATCTCAATGCTATTTTTATTCTATTTCATTGCAAGAGAAATTGTAAGGTCGGCTTTTCTAATATGGGGGTTTTGTGCAAAGTGACGTTATCACCACCTTAAGCCTTCACATGAGAAACCCAGTGTTTAGTCAACTCCTTACAGACATAGGTAGGTTTGTACTATAGATAGGAAAGCAAAATTCTAAATGTTTCAGGAAAAAAGGCTGCAAAACAAAAACCAAAACAAAACTATATTCCAGTTGTGGTTTGTGTTTTCTTTTCTGCCGAAATAATGAAGTTGTAAATTCACACTGGCACATTTTCAGGGCTGTGCAGATTCTTTGCACTTTATTTCATAGATGAATAAGTGCTTTTTAGCTTTCTTTGTATATTGAGTTGCTTTTGAATTGCTTCCCATATTTTTATTTCATACAAACTGAACAATTGTGGCCCCTCTATTTTATTTATAAAGGTTCAGTGTATCTTTGCCTGCCTACATCAATCTGCAAGGGAGTTGCAGAAAAGCCTCATGTTCATCGAGCCGTGAGTCACAACCAATTTTTAAAGCTGTTATAACAAAAAAGTGTTTGCTTTTTTCACAAGTAACTTTAAAAGTGTAGTTTAGAAAGAAAACATTTTCAATAAAAAGACACTACATTAATCCTGGATGCTTGCAAATCCTAAAATATAGTCCTACTTTAGTATTACACAGATCTGTGTCATATACACAGATTAGCTTTAAAATTGTCACATTCCATTGCCACTTTGCCTTTACTTTTATGTATCATTCCCCTGACTTCCTTACTGCAGGTGTGGGCAAGAAAACTTTTCCTTTAAAACTTTTCAACAGCGGGCATAAAATTCTGCAGCTGAGGTCTTGAAGAATGCAGATGGGTACAGTATGTGTTGGAGCTCGCAGTGTGTATTGACTAACCTAGTTTCTTTCTGCCTTTCTCATATTGTCTTGTTAAAAGTGACTCCCAAATGCCAAAATATTTTTAAGGGTGGGAAAAAGGGAACCAGGGAGATGCCCAGATCATAGGGTTCTACAATGACGTTTGTATACTTTTCCTGGACTCTAGACAAAAAAACACTGCCTATTCAGTGCCACATCAAGAAAATAGATGAATGATACCTGTTGCTGGTGGAAATTAGGAGGTGTAAGTGTCATATTCTTTGATTCATGGCCCACTGAGAAACATGGGTTTTGGTATCTCCATCCCTATCTGCTCTTCTTGAGTAGGGTCCAGGTAAACTTTTGATAATTGTTAAGCCATTTAATTGTGGCCATTTGTCTATTTTGTATAATGGGCAGGTCAGATATCATTTGGTAAGATCTCATACTCTTTCATGATGTACTTAAACCTATAAATACGTTAGTAGTCCAGCTTCCATTTATGTTTCTAGACCCTGTTTTTCAGTGAATTTGATGGGGAGTACACAAAATTGATAGTCGGCAAATCCAGGTGAATTGTTGCAGCAGATATCCATGCATGGTTAATATGATAATACTGTCTTATTTAAAACCAAACATGAATTTCAGGAGACGAAACCAGACAGAGGGTGAAGTTTACAGATGATCGTGTCTGCAAGAGCCATCTCCTGGACTGCTGTCCTCATGACATTCTGGCTGGAACGGTACGTGCTTTTTCACAGTACAATAAAGTAAAGAAAAAACTGTTGCTGTTTTAGGGAAGCCATTCAGCTGGTGCTTTATTTTACATAGCCTAGTAGAAATTTCCTGGTGCCCTTCAAATTATATAATCTTAAGAAAGAGATGTCTTTGGATATAATAGAATTATTGTATGTCTCACTACTATAAAATTATTAGACTTCAGAAAGCTTGTCACACTGAGTACTAAGAAAATACTGTTATTTCCTTAAATATCCATATGTAGATTTGTATATTAACTGCTCCTATTTTCGGCAAGCAGATTGATCTGATTCTAGACCCTCTGTGACTTTTACCAATCACACTCTTCAATGTTGCCAATAATTTTTTTGTTTTAATAGTTAATAGGTGTTACTCCTTAAGCTTTCTTCTTTTTTTTTTTTTGAGAGAACGTTTTAATCAATTAGTGTCTGGTTTCCTTTTTGCAAATTTATATTATGTCACTATTTTAGAAAAGCAGTATATGAAAGTCAGTAAATGTGAATTTTTCTCCCATTTTACATTTTATTTTTCTTTCATTTATTTTTGGAGGCAATCAGCATTAAGTGACTTGGCCAGGGGCACACAGCTAGTAAGTGTCTGAGATGGGATTTGAACTCTGGTTCTCCTGACTCCAGGGCCGATCTGCTATGCATTGCACTACCTAGTTGCCCCTCATTTTATTTTGCTTTTAAATTTCTCCACTAAAGTCTGACCCTGATGTCTTCTGTGATGTTAACCCAAGTTTTTTGAAGATTGTCAGTGGGAGGCAATCTCTGGTAGGTCTTACCAGAAAGACTGAGTATGAGTCTTGGAGTTGACTAAGTCTGTAGACTGAGGACCAGCCTGCTTGGCTAATGGAAGAGATTCTTGTCACTAGGTTAACTTACCAGGTTTTGAATTTTTTCAACCACAGAAACTCATGAAAACTAAGGTGTTTTTTTTTTAGGGGGTTAAATTGCAGGCCATGTTGGTGGAGAGAGTATCAGAGCTAATTGTTAAATTTTCCATATGAGCATTTATATATTGAAAATTGGCAACTGCTACAAACCAGGGCTTGATTGATTGTTTTGCTGATTGTCTAGACTTAACAGTGATGGTGAAAATACTAATGATGTAAATTAATGTGTTCTGCTTACATTATTTTTTGAAAGCTGGTTGTAAACATTTACCCACATACCCCTGTGAAGTGTCTTTGAGATATTGAAATAAATACAGATTTTAAATGAAAAGAAGAACAGCAGACTTGTGCCATTTTTTTAATACACATTTCCAAAGGTCAGAATTAAAAAGGCTTGAAGGGCACAACTTTGCCTGTAATGATGAACACAGAAATGTAGAATGTAAATTCCTTGATAGCAGGGGCTTTTTCTTCTTATATGCCTACACAAGGCCTTGCACATAGCTCTGCAAGTACTAGTGGATTCCAGAAATTTTGTGGTTTCCTAGATGTACTGTTCCTTCCACCAACAATTTTGAGGGCTGTATAGCATATATTTACTGAAGTGCTCATTTTGGCATTGAGCATGAACCTAGATTTTTAAAGGCTATGCCAGTGAAGTGGAAACTGCTATATCCTACATAGCTAGAAAAGCTTTTGGCCCATGTAATACTTTTATCTTATTATAAACTTTCTGTTGTATTTTTCCATGTGTACTATACTTACCTCACCACTAGAACTATTTTAAGATAATTAGAAAAGTTTTATTTTCTACATAGTAGTTAATATAGCATCATTAGAAATGGGTATTGAATATTAATGGATGGATTGTATGTCTTTCATCTGAGAGGACCATCTCAATGGGCTACTATTCTCTTCTATCAAACTAGGAAATACTAGCTAGATTCAGAAAAGTATCACCAAGTTGGCTATAGGGTGATAACATTTTTAAGCCACAGTAATTCCTGAAGACCACTTTACTAGGTTATAGAAGAGTTGCCTTCTGTGTTGGTGGAGGACAACAAAACTACCTTAAAAGTATTGAAGGATGATGTGCATGTTCTAAGAGATAGTTTTCTCTGTGATGAATCATTACTTTGTCTATTATTATCTTGAGGAAAGAGCCAGGAGAAGAGCACTGTCAGTTTCATCTTTGGTATTATAAAAGCTGGTAACTTGACTACTATACCTATAGCTACAGTTTGATAGGGTATTTGGCTATTTATGTACCAGACCTTTGTTGCTCAATAGTAATCATCATTTTCACCATTCGTAAATGTTCTGATGGAAAGAGTAGTGGGGAATGATCCGGGATTATATCCTGGAGTTGTGCTGGAAGAAGCTGAAAGGGAGCCATTTCAGCCATCTTTTTGAATAGCTGTTGAAAGCTCGTATTGTTTTTGATCACTGAGTGTGACATTTTTCAGTCATAGAATATATATCTATTGTGAGATTAATGTTTAAGTACCCAGTTGTCATGCAGTATTAAGTACAATATAGCAATTGAACATCTTCTAATTATCTTTAGATAGTTCTAGTGGTGAGATAAGTATAGCCCACTTAGAAAAATATAAGAAAAAGTTCATAGTAAGATAATGGATAGTATTGATTAGGAGAAGGTGTGTAATGTTTTGAGTCCTAGCCCTCCTGTTTATTAGTGCTATGATCCTGAGCAGGTCATTTTCCCATTCTGGGTTTGGTTTCCTCTAAGATCTAGGTTAAAACTAGGGTCCCTAAGCTTGTTTTTTTTTAATTAATATTTTGATAACTATTTTAATATTTTGTAATTCTAAATAATTTGTGCATTTAGAAACATTATTCTGAGAAGTGGTTCGTAGGCTTTACCAGGCTGCCAGTAGTGTCTATGATATAAAAAAGGAGAACTTAACTGCTCTGAAGTCTCTTATAGCTCCAGCATTCTTCAGTGCTTGGGTGGCTACTGTAGGCTTCTAGTTTCCCCTGACCTTTTTAATAATCTTTCTTTTGGTGCTGTGTCTGTTAACTGGGGACTAAAACCCTGGGAAGAATTTCCTAATGCACAGAGATGATGGGGTGGAACAGAAATGGAGAGTTCCCTTCTTGGGGTTCATGTATTAAGGGAATGAAATTGGTATGAAGTTAAGAAGTGAGCTAGTGGCAAGTTTTGAAGTAGAATTTAATAGAGGTAAGTGACTGAAATATTCTTTCAATACACTTGTTTTCAGTAGTTTCAGGGTAGACAAGGGAATTGGGATGGTGAGCAAAGCTGTTTCATATTAAGAACTTGATTAAACTTGATTTTATAACTCCTTGGTATTGAGAGTCAAAAGACTCCTGGGTTCTGGTCATTGATCTGCTACTTGGTAGTTGCATTGTCTTGGGCAAGTTAGCGTCTCCAAGTCTTATTTCCTTAACAGTAAAATGATGTTATCTTTCTGAAGGTATGGTTGTGAGGAAAGTGCTTTAGAAACAGGAGCTACTATTATGATTGTAATAGCACTTATGAATTCTATACAAAAATAGTGTTCCAGGTAAGATTGCTTTTAGTCACAGTAGTGTTAGAGTGATTAGTTCTATCTAGTTTTCTCAACTAGCAACAACAGATAATGTTGCAGAAGGAAAGAGTAGAGGCATCAGATACCTGTCACTCTTGGTATAATTGAAATAGTTTCAAATCCATCTTTTGAGTACAAAAGGAACAAGACATAGTGGTCCATTGAGTAAGATTTATTCTCTGAAAGGTTTCTTGGAATGGTTGCCATTTGAGTTTTCTGGTATGGAGTTTGTATAGCTGCTGCTATTTTGAAAATTTTAACTTCCTAATTTCAGTGCTTATTCTTTTGTTAGTTTTCATTTTTTATTTTTTGCAAAAATAATGTTTGCCATTCATTTTTTTAAACTTTTTTATTTTTAGGCAGTTGGGGTTAAGTGACTTGCCCAGGGTCACACAGGTAGTAAGTGTCAAATGTTTGGTCTGAG
The DNA here is from genome assembly GCF_900497805.2 of Vombatus ursinus. NCBI lineage: Eukaryota > Metazoa > Chordata > Mammalia > Diprotodontia > Vombatidae > Vombatus > Vombatus ursinus. Next base: position 40,437,464 of record NW_020954548.1, read on the forward strand.
CACGGATTTGAACTCAGGTCCTCCTGACTTCAGGGCCGATGCTAGCTGCCCCCGCGATTCATTTTTTAAAAGCAATATTTAGTTCTGACTAGTGTAGTAACTAAATGGCTTTTCACTTGTATTCATTATATTTCAGATGCGAAAACTCAAAATTAAGGGAAAATTGTCAGCTTGGGAGTAGCCAGACTTGGCTGCAATTTAATGCAATTTCCTGCACTATTGTTCTTGCATTTGAATTTCCCATATCCTCTTAATTTCCCCTAGTATACAGTAGTTTTATGTCATTGAAATGGTGCTTAATGTGGTTAACTGTTTTCTGTGATAAGAATTTGATGTCTATGTGCAGGAGTGATTTTGATTTGGATATGTTAGAATTGTCATTGATTTACTGAGTCATGGGATGTTGTGGGAGAACTTAGCACTTGCTTTTTGTGATATTATTAGCAAATTTGGAATGTACCTTAAATAGCTATAGTTTCTCTGTAATAGTGTCTTAAAAGCTTACATTTCTATAACACTAAACAGTTTACAAAGCATTTTTCTCACAACCACCATTGGAGGGAGGTATAATGCCTATATTATCCCCATTTTGTAGATGAACAAATTGAAATATCTGAGAGGTGAAATTAGTTCCCCATTCACTTGAGCTAGGCCTTGACTGTAGGACTTCTGATACCATGTTTTATGTTACTTACACACTGCCAAGTTGCATCTAGAAAGGAGGGATAAGGTCAGGGGGAATGATTATCCATAGTTTTATTAGTCATCCTCCAGATGGTTTATATTTTCTGCTTTTATGACATCTTGAATTAATGAGTTCCCTGTTTCTACTATCTTTGTTATTTTCTGTAAAGAATTACTTCCTTTTTATTTGTCCTAAAACCACCTACCTCAGTTCTGAGTGTTTCCTCTCCTACATCTCATTATATCAAATCTAGGTTCAAGACAACTAACATTTTGTTGAATTACTACTGTTTGTAAAGCCATGTATGATTTTGTATATTCCACCATAAACATACACTGTGTGAATTTAAAGACTTCAAAGAGATAGTTTTAATAAATATCTTCTAAAGCAGGAATTCTAAACTTGGTGTCCACCCAGGGGTCTATGAATAAATTTCATCTGTGACTTAAATTTTTAAAAATGATCTTTTACATTTTGATATTTTAAAAATATTACAATATTTTGAGAAATAATATTTAGTATTTCAGTATAATTGCTTTCCTTTGTAGTCTTATATTTTATTTTATCCATTTAAAAACATTCTCAGAAGAGGTCCATAAGCTTTGCCAGACTGCCAAAGGAATCCATGATGAAAAAGTTAGGAACTATTGTTCTTAAAGGCTTGACTGTCCAAAGGAAGGAGAGAGGATAAATAGCTGAATGAATTTGAGTCTACAAAAATTGTAGATAAGATTTAGCCCAAAAATACTAGATAGTATAAAAACTCTTTTATAATAATAAAAAGTAAACTCTCTGTAGCATAGTAATTATATGAATGTAGAATATTTTTGTCCTTAGAGAAGGCCTTAAATTGTTATACATAGTCTTCATTTCAGGGATAAGAGTACAATTCTCTAAGTAGTGTTGATTGGAGAGAATTACTTGAAGACTCACCAGCAGTTAAAAGCGTTATGAAAGTGGATTCCATTGAAGGAGACATTCCTAAAACCTGTGTTATATACTTTTTGCATTACTCTTCATACTCAGGGGATGGTGGATGGTGGAAAAGGCTTTAAAAAGCAGTTCTTACCCTGGGGTCCATAGATCCTAGAAGAAGTGGGGCAGGGGATTATGAACTTACTTGGGGGAAAAAAATTATAGTTTTGTTTTCACTGATCTGTGACTGAAATTTACTATTTCCATCGATTATGAATGTAGGCAACAAACTTTAGTAGTGTTAGGCTTCATCAGTTTGTGTGTGTTGTGGGGAGGTGCACCATTGCTGTCATTGCCACCACAGTCAATGGCACAAGAACTCCTGCTCTAGGGAGATGAGGTAGGGAAGGTGATTTGGATCCCACGAATAGGTTATATCGCATCAAGTCTCCAAGAGCTTCAAGGCCACAGGTAATGGAACTAAGATGCCAGCACTATGTTGAGGCAAGGTTCTAGTCCTTGAGAGTACTAATGAGAGAGCAAAATGGGACTCTAGTCCTATAGGAAGTGGGGTATAGTCTGAAGCAAAGTATCAAGGCAGGGACTCGGGCACAAGGAAACGAGAGTTATCGAGGCTGGAGAACAGAGTAGTAAGTTTGGTCATTATAAGCAGTTTTAAAACCCAGTTAGAACTTTGGTACAAGTTGAGAGCATGACCTAGCAGCTTGGCTGTGGTATATTGGGTCTAGAGTAAGGAAACTCACTTTGTTCTCTGCTTTCTTACTGCTTTGCGGTATGATATTAGATAAAGGATTTAATAAAAACTCTGAATTTCCTCTGATAAAAATGAGGGGATTTGATTACATGATCTCTAAAGTCCCTTCCAGTGTTAACAGTAAGTATGGCTAAAGCCAGATTTATAAAATTATTTTTTTGAATTTATATGTACTTTGGGGCAAACTTCTTGCATTTCCATGTTTTATGTTTTTATCCATCATGATTGAAATGTAGTCTGATAATCTGTAGTTTGTTCTATTACATATTTTTGATTATTTCTTGGTTCTACTTGAGCTGAATAATTAGCTGAATAGGCCAAGGATTCTCTTAAGAATGAAAATTCTTAGAGTCTCTTTTAAGTAACTGACTATCAATTATTGTACATAGTAGCTCTTTTAAAATGGGCTACTGAGTAGACTTAAGTGTCTAAAAATCCTCTACCTCCTTTTGTTTTAACTAATGACTATGGTTATTTAGAAAAAAAGAATTGTTAAGTGGGGCAAATATTGTCTGGTTTGTGTGTGTGTGTGTGTGTGTGTGTGTGTGTGTGTGTGTGCGCGCACATATTCTTCTTAAAAATCTGCTTTTCAATTAATTATTTATTTATTGCAAGGCAATTGGGGTTAAGTAACTTGCCCAGGGTCACACAGCTAGTTAAATGTCAAGTGTCTGAGGCTGGTTTTGAACTCGGGTCATCCTGACTCTAGGACCAGTGCTCTATCCAGTGTCCCACCTAGCTGCCCCTAAAATCTACTTTTTTAATAAGAAACTTGGATCAAGTTAAGAAATTGTAATTTTTAATGTTGCCTAAGTAGTCTCAGAAAAACTTAGGGCAAGAGTAACTAGGTCTATTTCTATATTTAGAATTCGGTTTAAGAAAAATTAATATAATGCTAAAGATGATCATCCCTAGAAGTTGGCCTTGTATGTGTTTCAGGATGATTTTTTTTTTTTAATTTTTTTTTTTTTGGCTTAAGTAAGTTTTCCTTACTTTTCAAAGTGCAGCTAATTTATTCACAGTGAAGGTGTTTAGACCACATTATTGACCCAGTCCTTATACTGAGGGACTTCATCATACAAGTTGATGTTCTCTAACCTCCTAGCTCCTCAAACTCCTCAGCTCTTATGACCTACTCCTTCATTCCACCTCAGCCACATACAGAGATGGTCACGCTCTGAGATTCTGAAGTTCCTTTATGTGAGCATAACCTGTCATTCCACTTGTCCTTCTACCTCACTTCTAAATTTATTCTTCCTCCTCATTGTGATCTCCATTCCCTCTGCTCCTCAGCACTCCTCAAGATGTTGGCCCTGCTCAGACTTCACTTTTCTTCTTTTCAGTCTGAACTCTAGAGTTAATCATTTGAGTGCGTGGCCTTGCTCTGGTGTCTGTTGTCCCCCCCCCCTTCTCATCGTCAATCATATCTTACCAAATTCTAACCCTAAAAAACTCTCACCATCTGCTTCCTCTGTTCCTGCTCACATGCTACCAAACAGAGCTGGAGGAAGTCATGCTGGGGCCACCACAGATTTATGTTCTTGACTGCCTCACTGCAGCTGAGTAGTCACGGTGGCTTTTCAAATTTCTCTCCCAGGTCTTCCATACTGCTCCCCCTTCTTCCTTTTTCTCAACTAAGGACATCAACTCAGGCATTACTGAGAAGTATAGGTCATTTACAGTGAGCTTTCTGTTTTTCTCTTCTGTACAGTTAATGATTCTTTACATCATCCTTTGTTCTTTAGTCTCTGAAGAGGTGGCCCTCTTCATCAGGGTCATGATGGGCCTTTGATTCCATCTTTTCCTATCGCTTCTGCGACATTGCTCCCACAATTATATCCTCACCCCTTCTTCAGTCTCTCCTTATCTGCTGGTTCCTTCCCTTCCATGTTGTTTATAGTTCACCTCAGTCCTTAAAAAATCTTCACTAGACCCTGCCATCCCCTCAAGCTATTTTTCTGTCCTTCTTCTAGACATTCAAATTCCTAGAAAAAACACTCTACCCTGTCTACTCTCCTCTCATTTGCTTCTCAACTCTTTATAGCCTATTATAGTTGTCAAATCCAATAACCTTATTTCAGTCATCATCTTTTTTGATCTGCCCGTAGGACAGCAGCCAGGTAGTTCCATAAATAGAACAGTGGCCCTTGGAGGCAGGAGTTCAAATTCAACCTCAGACACCTACTAGTTGTTTTACCCTGGGTAAATCACTTAGCTTTGGTATGCTTCAGTTTCCTCATCTGTAAAATGGGTAACAATAGCACTTGCCTTACTGGGTTGTTGAAAGGATAACATGAGGTGATATTTTTAAGTATTTTGCAAATCTCAAAGCACTATGTAAATGCTAGCTATTACTTTTTGACACTATTAGCCACACTCTCATCCTGGGTACTTTATCCTTTTGGTGTCTTCATGACACTGCACTATGCTGCTTCTCCTTCTACTTATCTGCTCTTTTTCAGTCTTGTTTTCCATCTGGTACCGCCTAACAGTTGGTTTACTTCAAGGCTCTTTCCTGAGCTCTTTATACATTCTCTCTGTGATCTTGTCAGTTCCCATGGGTCTAATTATCATCTCTGCAGATGATTCTCAGACATATATCCATCCCTAGCCTCCCTTCTCTGCTTCAGTCCTGCATTGCCTAAGGCATCTCAGAATAAGCGTGTCCACAAGAGAACTCATCTTTATCCTCAAACCCACCCTTCTTTTTTATCTTCTGCTCTCCTTGAACTTGACTTCCTTGACTCCTTACTCTTTACCCACATTCCAGTCAGTTGCCAAATCTTGCTAATTCTCCCTCCATCTTTCTCACCTCTCTCCCACAGCCACCACAGTAGGCCCTTGAACTATTGCTGTTCCTTTCTAGTTGGTCTCCCTGTTTAAAATTCTCTTTTAATTCACCCTCCCACATGGCTGCCAGAGTTATTTTCTTAAAAGCTTAGGTCAGCCCGTGTCATTCCTCTGTTCAAACTCTAGCAGCTTCCTAATGCCTTTAGGATCAAATATAAGCTCTCTTTGGCATTTAAAATCCTTTACAAACCTGGTCTCAAACCTATCCCTCCAGCCTATATACATTACTTCTCGTCACACCCTCTGTGGTCCAGTCAAATTGGCCCTCTTATCATACCTTTCTACTGGCTATCACCCATGGTTGAAATATTCTCTTTTCACCTCTTTTTTTTTAGGTTCATTCTATCCTTCAAAGCACATCACAAGCACCTTCTACAAGAAGCCTTTCCTGATCCTCTTTCCCCTCCCCACAATATGCTAGTGCCTTCCTCTCAAATTATTTTGTGTGTGTGTGTGTGTGTGTGTGTGTGTGTGTGTGTGTGTGTATGTTGCCTTTGTAGATAGAATGTAAGCTTCTTTAGTCAAGGTCTTTGTATTTGTTTATACCCACAGTTCCTAAATATTTTGTCTTGATTAGTTGATTGACCTCACTCTCTCCCTTTTGACATTAGCATATAGAAGCATCCAAATGAGGCTTGCTCTTACTGAGATTTTTGTGCAGGAATGGGAGGAGAAAGAGTCCCTAGCAGGCCCATTTAAAATTATTTTGAAGCTTTACCTGCTTGATTTCCAAGCTGGCTGGAATATTATTCTTTTTCTCTCTGCTTCTATCTCACTTGTGCTCTCTTGTTCTCCTGCTATATACATCTTGACTCCAAGATTCTGCAGAAATCAAAAGTCCTTCTAATGATGAAAAAACTGAAGCTACTGCCTGCAGTGAATAATCTTGGTTGCAGAGAACAGAGGAAGAAATATAACCCTCCTCTTGCTACGAAGGGGATGAGAAATTGAGTGCACAGTCTTGCGTATGTTGTCAGATATGGTTGTTGCTTTGTCAGTCGGATTTGCTTAAAGGGGAGGGAGTTACATCCTCATCAGGAAATAAAGTTTTTTTTCTTTTTTAAATGGGCATTGATGTTTAATGGCAAAAGAAAAAGGGAAAAACTTGCCCAGAAGCAAATATCATAGAGGGAGACTGTGTGGTATTCTGTAAACAGTGCTGGAGCTAATAATAACTGATACATATATATATATATTTTAAAGGATTTTAAAGTTCGTAATTTATGTATCCTTTTTCATTTTAGCCTCATAATGACCTTATAAAGTTGGTACTACTGGTATTATCTCCATTCTATACAAGAGGAAACTGAAGTTTAGAAAGACTTAAGTGACTTATCTGTAACTGAACAGCTACTTAAGAGTCAGAGATGGAACTTAAACCAACTTTCCTGTATAGTGTAGAACTTGATCCGCTCATCCACTGCCTCTTTAACTGGGATTGAATCTCAGCTCTATCACTTCCTATCTGTGACTTTTGGTAAATTGGAGTAGGTGACCTCTGAGGTTTCAGTTCTTAGTTTATGATTTTACAATTATTGGAAGAGATAAAGCAGTTTTTCCAATTACCCATTCAAACAGTAGTTGTTAGAACTCTGAAATTCAAATGCGGCCTCAGACCAAACACTTGACACTTACTAGCTGTGTGACCCTGGGCAAGTCACTTAACCCCAATTGCCTCACCAAAAAGCAAAAAACAAAACAAAACCAACTCTGAAATTCAGAGACTAGAGGTGTAGATAGAATAAGTGGGAACGAGGCTTTTTTTGACATCTTTTCTGTTTCTCCAGGTCATTTCTAGTTGCCTAGTTTCCCAGAAGTCCAGAGACCAGAACTTGGATGCTCAAACTTGGGTAACTGATAGTTGGTGTAGGAGGTTTGGGGAGCATCAGGATTGTGGGGGAGGAATTTTGACCATAACAGCTCTAGCTATTTCCTCATAAGCGTGGTAGCTTGCACATGCCAGTTAGCTTCTGCTTTCTCCTCCAGTACTGCTACAAACCCTTAATGTTTCCAGATGGCAAAGTAGCATACAGATGATGTCTTTAGTTGTCGCAATAACCCTGCAAGGTAGGAGAAGAGGAATGCTTTTTCTTTTTTTTCTCTGAAGGGCTGCTGTGTAGATAAATAATATGCTGAAACTCACTTTTTGACATAGTGTGATATGATAGAAGTGGGATTTGGAGGCAAGATACTTGAGTTCAAATCCTGTTTCAGACATATTCTAGTTATATAACAAACAAGTCAGTTAATCTCGGAAAGCCTCAGTTTAATCATCTTTAAAATGGGGATTAAAGATCTAGAACTAGAAGGGGCCTTAAGGCTATAGTCCAGCCTCATTGTACAAATGAGGGAACTGAAGCCTAGGGAGGTGTTGTGACTTTTGTTTTTCAATTAAAATGCATTTATTCATCATCTTTCTCATTCCTCCTAATTAAAAAAAACACCAGTTTTGTAAATAGGCATAGTCATTTGTAACAGATTCTCTGCATTGGCTGGGATTTGCCCATGATTACACAGCTGGTAAGCATCACTTGTACCACTTACTTCATAGGGTTGTGAGGAAAGCACTTTAAAGTGTTACAGAAATGTCAGGAATTATTCACAAAGTCCTCAGAGTTTCTGAGATCCAGAGCTCCTGAGACCCAGTTTGATACAGCTGTTTGTATTTCTTTTAGATTTAGAAAACCTCATATAACCCCCAATTCCCATGTACTATTTTTGCTTCTACCTTTGCCTTGACTACCTCTTCCTTCTCTCTGCCTCTATAACTTGTGCATTTATCACCATCAGTAGTAATTAATGGTTACAGTTAGAAGGTTTTAGGACCGACTTTGAATATTGTTTTTGTTTATATGGAAACTTAGAAAGTTGATCAAACTCTGGTCATCCTGACTAGCCTTTTTGTCTGCTTTTATAGACTTGTTAGCTTGGCCTCACAGGATTGTAAGGTAGATTTTGATTAATCAGGAGAGAAAACTTCCTAATATCGAGACCTGTCTGAAAATGGAATGGGCTGTTTTAATCTATAGTGAGCTCCCTATCACTAGAAGTCTTGAAGTCTTCAGGCAGAAATTAGATGACCAGTTGGCAGGGATGTTGTAAAAAGAATTGATGCCTTGGAATGTAGTTGAACTGGATGTCTTCTGAACACTTTTCCAATGCAGGAATCCCTTGGTTCCTCATTGCTTTCCCCTTTTATCGTACTACTTCCTACCATGTGAATTTTTTGAGATTGGTCAAATGCGCTAGCCATTTGACAGATGACAGAATGAATTTGACATGACAGATGGCAGAATAAAATTGGCAAAGGTAAGCTAATTATGTCATAGTTTTTCATTGTCATAATCCCTTACTATCATGGGACTAACATCAACCTGACCCTGGTTAGCTGTTAAAGTAACATTTTAAAACTTCATAAAGCCCGGAGTATTAAGAGAAACAAAACTTTTCAATAATAACCTTTTTCTTAATTTTCTAAAGTTGGCTTTGGTATTTGAAAACCTTTATAAATCAAATGAATAATGAAATATGCTAGCCCTTCTTAATTGCTTTGTACAGCAGGTAAAGTTTCATGCATTGATGTGTTCCTTTTTTTCCTTCCACAGCGAATGGACTTAGGAGAATGTACAAAAATTCATGATTTGGCCCTTCGAGCAGATTATGAGATAGCAAGTAAAGAGAGAGACCTGTTTTTTGAGCTTGACGTAAGTCTTCTTTTTGTATAAATTAATCAAGCGCCATTGTGAGTACTTAAATTCCGAGCTGACATTTTTTCCTTTATAGTTTGTTGCTGAAGTTGCTCTTGTGGCGTATTCTTCCCACATATATTCAGACATGCTGGAATGTAATGGACTGGAAATGTTGGGATTTCCGTAGATGGTATGGGAACTGGATGTTATCGAAAAAAGTCTTTAAGTTTTATATCGTTCAGGATTCGTTTGAAAATTTTACATTTTTGTTATGTGTCTTCACATAGTTTCATGCTATCTTCCATTTCTCCTTTTCCTCTTCACATACATGAACAATGACAGGTAGAGAAACTGGTGTTGGGAACGGACTAGGATAAAGGGAGAAGGTCGCATATATAAAGCACATAGAGAAGAGTTGGGCTAATGTGAGAGCTTAATAAAAGATTCATTTGAAGCCAGTGATCAAGAAATGGATTTCAGCAGCAATTTGGAGAGCATGTGAGGCCATGTGTTGTGTTATCAAGGTTTGAGGGAAAATGGACAATTTTCAAAGAGAAAACTGAAAAGAATTATATATTACCTTATTTGAAGACTTTAAAGAAAATAGTGATTTGGAGGGTAGGGAAGGGAAGGTTGGGACAGTTTTCACTGTTAAAGTGGATTTGATTTTTATATAAAACATTAATTAGGTAATGCTTAGTTGTATGGACTGAAATCTCCATGATATATTTTTTAGAAATACATAAATTATCTAACAGATTTTTAATCTAGTAATCAGATCAAAATATCAACACACTTTAGAAGACTGATTTATTTTGTTTTTAAAGTTTCTTGCAACTTCTGCAAAGGAGAATAAAACCAGGAAAAAAATTAATTTTTTTCCCCCTAAAACCTGACACAGGTTGAAATCTGAAGACTTAACTGCATGAGAAATGATAGTTATGAAGTGCTTTGATTTAAGAATTAAGAACAATAGTAGATGATTTTAGAAAAATAAGGCAATTTGAAAGTACATCTTTTAAAATTATAAATACAGTTTATAAAAGAGGAATTTATAAAAAATTCTGAAGTTTGTATATTTAGAGCTGGAAAGGATTTTGGAGTTTATCTCATACTTCATAGAATCATAGCTCTAGAGTTGGAATAGACCTCTGAACATCTAGTCCAACCTCATCCTCCACACACCCCCTCCCCCTCTTCAGTTCACTGAAGACAAACTGAGGCCCAGAAAAGTTCAGACATTTCATGAAATAACACCATAAGAAAAGTGGCAATAAAATATTTTTACCCCCATGAAACTGAGGCATACACTTTTATAAGTGCCTGTGTACACTATGAGAAGTATTTGTCATTAACAAATTTCCTTTATTTTGAAACTCTTGAACCATTTTTCCCACCTCCCAGGCTTGTGTATTGGAGGAGTTGCCTTCTCCTCTCCTCACTCTTAAATATCTGATCATCCAAGTCTTTTTGATTTCTACTTCCACAACTTCTCTCATATCTCTCCCCTTCTCTCAGTTCACATAGCAACTGTCCTAGTTTAGGCCCTTGTTGTCTCTCCCCTGAACTATTCCACTAACTTCCTGTGTGGTCTCCTTTATTGAACCTATCCTCCACATAGCTGCCAAACTAATTTTTCTGAAGCACAGGTCTGATTTTCTCTCTCAAAAATACTTAAAGGATCAAATAAAAACTGACATTTAAAGCATTTCACAGCCTGACACCAACCAGCCTATGTTTCTAAGCTTACCTATTATTTTCCTTCATAAACTCCATGGTTCCGTCAAACTGACTTTCTTTTGCTGTTACTCAGACATTTAATCTCTCATGTCTGTACCTTTTAATAGGCTGTTATTCATGCCTGGAATGTAGTCCCTGCTCACCTGAGTTGTAGAATTCTTTCTTCCTTCACAACTCAGCTTAAGTACCACCTTTATGTGATAGTTCTCCTTATTTCCCTTCTGTCCCCCACTGCTAATTCCCTCTTTTCCTAAACTATCTTGTATTTAATTTTTATTTATTCTGGTTTTACTTGTATGTTTTCTCCCCTTGATAGAATGTAAGCTTCTTGAATACAGAGACTTTTTTTCTTTCCTTTGCATCCTCTGGGTCTAGAAGTCTGGAAGAGCTCTTGGCACATAGGTGTTTAATAAATGCTTGTTGATTGACTTCATAGTGGGACATATAGGGAATACCTGTGGCCAGGGCATTGTCATTGCCCTACTCCACTGGTCTTGAGTGCCTTGTAGTCTCTACCAGAACTATAGTCTCTCCTATATGCAATCTCTAATGGGTGTTGCTCTTTGCTGAACACTTGCTGCTGACTTGACAGAAGTATGAATTAAAGTGGTATGGTAAAGTGGAAAGAGTCCTGGATTCAGTCAGGGAGCCTTGCTGGGATTGTAGTGTCAGAAATCTTAGAAGGAAGTGACCTTGCATTTTAGAATTTGTGATCGATAAGGAAAGCAAAGCTACACAAATTGTGACAAACACCCTGGAATTTTAGAGAGAAAATAGGTTTCAGAGAGAAAAAATGGGGTCCTTTAACCTAAAATTTTAAAGAGAAATTCAGTCTAGGAAGGGTGGGTATCCTCAGGACACAAAGGCAAAACAGTTGTGGTGATTAGGAAAAGGGGAAGTTGTCTAAAAAGAGATTGATGTGGATGCACTAGGAATTTACCGGCATAGATTTTAAAAAGATAGGTACAGAATATAGAAGCAAGGACACATAATGATGTATGAATGCAAAAGCACACAAAGATGTACAAATAGTGTCAGGAATGGTGATAATGTTAATGAACTTGGTCTGGTGAGGAAAGCTAAGGACAATAGAAAAGTGTTAGTAGCTGTTACAGGAAAAACCTGAAGATCACAGAAAGGATAGGACAATACCCCAGCCTAGAGCAGATGTGGCTATGATAGGGGTGAGTGATGAGAATGCAAGGTAACTCACCTCTTATATTACTTTTGTTTTCTCTGCCAATAGGGGTGATTTTTAGATTGCAAAGGACAGAACAAAAATAGCTAATAGATAATTCATTCTCAAGTTATTAGAGAGCCAAGGTGAAGTTCAAGTGTTGAAGCACATCTGGTCCATATGAATTGTGTACAACCTAGGGTACTGAAAGAATTGTCAGATAGGAATTCAGAGCCACTGCCTCTGAAGATGAAGAATAGGAGAAGTACTGCAGTAATGGAGAAAGGACAATGTCCTGATTTCTGTGTTAATGATTATCTAGAAAAGGAAATAGCAGTCAGAAAGAATCAGCATAGCTTCATCAAGAGCAGGTCATGGCCTTACTTTCATTTTTGACTGGGTTACAAGAATGGTAGACCAAGGGAATGGTGTAGAAATAGTATTTCAATTTTAGCAAAAGCATTTGATAAGATCTCATACCATTTTTGTGAAAAAGACAAGTGAGCCAGGTAAGACATGAAGGAATGTGGACTAGGTCAAATATAATTAGGTGGATTCAGACTGGTTGGCCAAACATCTTTAATGGTTTGATGTTGGCTTGGAAGATCTTTAATGGAATGACCTGTAGGGATCTGTGTTTACCTCTGCTGTTTAAGATTTTTATCAGTGATTTAGATAAGGGCATCTGATTACCTGCTTATCAAATTTGTAGGTCAAGTAACATTGCAAGTGATAATTAATATGCTACATAATAGAGTTCTGATTCAAAAAGTTGTTGACAAGGTACTCGATCCAGTAAGATGAAATGTAATAGGTATTTATATAGAGTCTTAAGCTTGGGTTCAAAAAATTAACTTCATAAATGTAAGACAAGAGGTTAATTTAGAAAAAGAAACAACACTAAAACTAGTGGAAATGAAAAAAATATTTTACTATTAGTATTCTTGAGTAACTAAATGTGACAATAAGTATGTGTTTAAAGATTCAGATATTTTAATTATATAAAATACAGATATTTTCTTTTCCTTTTTAAATCCACAGTAGAAGTTTATCTTGAATTACATTCAGTAATTCATGTATTAAATGACATTTTATACTGTAACAGATAATTTTACTCAACAAAGTGCTTAGAGTCCTTTAATGGTCTACTGAGTCTCTCAGTGAAGTGTCCCAGAGCTATAGATTACCCTAGTCTCCTGTCAATTTAATCCTTGGACAAATGTCTAATAATCCTTGCTTCTGAGATGGGAATCAGCAAGGATTTTTTTACTTGGTTACATACAAAGAGTAGTAAACTCATTTAAGCATAGATGAGGATTAACTAACTAGCCAACTAGGTTATGGGGAGAGAGGATATGCCTGATGAAATGCTGGAGTGCATTGGCCACTTTAAAGCTTTTAGATTATTCTTGACAAACTGGACCTCATTTTCTTCCCACTATAGGTCTCTAAGATACTTCCCAGATCTAAAAGTTCTTTGAGTCTATGTCAGTAAGCTGTTCTGTGATCCCATTTGAGGTAGTACAAAGTTGGGTGGGGTGTTTAGCCACTTTATAGTGGAGAATCTTTTTTAGCTGATCATGGGGCTATTGAAGCCAATTTGTATATTGAAATAAGTACTTTCCTTGAATCCATTGGATGGAAAGTTACCAGTGCCATCATTAATTTAACTCTTTTGGGATGAGGGGTGGTTTGGTGCTTTACAAATGTTAAAAAAATTTTTTAAATCTGTTTTGCTGTCTATATTAACTACATTAAAAAATATATCACTTCTCTCCTACCCAGAGAGCCGTCCCTATAACAAAAAATAAAAAAGAAAGGGGAAATCAGCTATCACAATTGATGAACACATCAAACAAGTCTCTGAGTATATGCACTCATATTAGTTAAGATGCATTTTCTTATTTCTTCAGGACTAATATTAATCATAATTTGAGTGTTTATTTTTTGTTCTCCTTGATCTTTACGTACACATTGTTGGGTATATTTTTTCCTTGTTCGGTTTTACTTTATCCTGCACTACTAGTTCATACAAGTTTCCATCCTTCTCTGGATTTTTTGTTTTAATTGTTTCTCAAGGCATTTTAATATTCCATTACATTATGTGCTTCAATTTGCTTAGCTATTCCCCAAACAATGAGCATCTACTTTGTTTTCATTTCTTTTCTAAAAATGCTGCTATAAGTGTCTTAGTGTTTATGGGGCCTTTTGTCTTTGACTTCCTTGGGGTATAGGCTTAGTAGTAGGATCCCTGGGTCCAAGTGTATAGACATTTTGATCACTTTTTGTGCATAATTACAAATGCTGTGCTGAATGGTTGCACCTCTTCACAATAACATCACACCAGTGATCTTGTTTTTTCATAGTCCCTCCCATTCCCCCTCCCCCTCCACGTTGATTTCTCATCTTTTTATCATTTGGATGTTACTGGGTATGAGAGTAAAAACCACAGAGTTGTTTTGATTTGCAATTTTGTTATTGATGATCTATATAGTGGTTAGTAGTTTGCAGTTCTTTTGAGAACTGTTTGCTTTTAAAGGCCTTTGACCACTTGTGCATTAAATTGTCCTATTTTTTTTTTAAAGTTAGTTGCTTTGATGCCTTTTGTTTTTACATGACATAAGTGCAACTGTTTCAGAAAGGTCAACATAAGAAACTAAAATACTGAATTAACTCAGTCTTCACCTTCTTGTTTATTCCGACAAACAAAAACAGTCCCCAAATATCCAGGATTAACCTATTGAATTAGAAATTGTTCACCTTCCAATGACTTGTCACATGAAGTGGACATAATGAGAGCTGCAGGGTACCTTTGAGATTATCATTTTCTAATTTAACTCTTAACAATTATAACTGTTGAAAAAGTGCAATGTGCTTCAGGAGGTAGTGGGTTTCCTATCACTGGAGGTCTTTGAGCAAAGGCTGGATGACCACTTGTCAGGTATGTTGTAAAGCGGGTTTTTGTTCAGGTATGGGTTGGACAAGTAGGCCTCTTAAGTCCCTTCCAGCTTTGAGATTTTGCAGTTCTTTGACTTAGTTTCAAATCCCAGCTCTCACTTTACCATTACCTCCCCTCTTACCTTTACTTAACCTTTTGGATCCTCATTTTCCTCATTAGTAGCATGAACTTAATGATCTCTAAGACCTCTTTCAGCTCTAAATCTGTGATCCTATGAATCTTATATTGCCTCTCAATCTCCTAACTAAAAAAGGAGAGATAGTTGCTCACTTTATAATAAAAAAACTGCAGTTTTCTAACCCAAGCAAGAATGAATAGAGAACCTAAGCTCATTAGGATCTCTTTTAACGAGTGGTGCAATTTAACCAAAAGATAAATGGGTTAGATAATGAAGATATCTTGATTCATTAAGTTGATTATCATAGGTCCTAGACTTCTCTTCAGGGCAGATTTTTAATTTGTTAAAATTACTATACATATTTCTCAGAACTGAGATACAGAATAGTATTATTTCTTTGGGCCTTATCAGTATATACTTTCAGGGTATCTTCCCAACACTTCCCTTCACACACACACACACGCACACGCACACGCACCCACCTATAATCATCTCATTCCACATATGTGATAACATGGATCAGCAAAGATGACTCAATATTTTGATTCTAAATTACAGTCTCCATTATGAAGTGTTATTTCATAAGTTTTGATTTCTTAATTATGGTGTGTTTTTGTGGTTCTTTTCCATTAATATGGGTCAAACATTACAAAGACTTATTTACTGCTCCTGCATTTTTTCAAACATGAGGATAATCAATAGCTTTTTTAAAACAAAAACTTGATTTATCAGTCTATACCACAATACTTGGTCTTTGGAAAAGGGGGAGTCAGTAGAGGAGTATATCTTCTTTTAAAGTCCTCTGCTAATGGTCACTCTCTTGATGAAAGAATGAAAAAAGTTGACATCACATGAAGTTATCTCTCGGTTGCAAAAAATCTGTTTTTTAAAAAATGTAAGTAATTTTTCTCTTTTGTGTCTTTGTTTTTACTCTTTTTGTTTTTTGCTGCCCAGTTTGCACCTTCACAGGATGATGTGTCTTGTACAAAAGAAAAGTCTTTCCTTTCATACATACCCACTCTGTGTTAGTTTGATTTTTTTTTTTCCCTTGAGGCTAACCTTAAACTTTTAGGAGTTGTAAATTCTTCTGCAGAAAACAAATTGTGGCTTCCTCAGTCCTTTCTGGAAACATGGCTGTTTTATGTTGTGCTTTTTTTTCCTCCCAGTTTCCTTGCAAAAGATATTCTGGGACTTCTAGTTGATAGAAATTTTCACATAGAAGACATATATGCCTCTACTTCTCAAAGTACAAGTTCTAGATCTAAAATGGTTAAAAAGAAACATACTTTTAATGATTAAAAAAAAGAAATCAATATTGCTTATTTTGTTTTGAGTAGGCATCAAGCTCACATTTCAAATAGGAAATATATAATTTTCCATAAATATTTTCATATATTGCCTACAAATTGACTTTAGCTTTTTTCCTCCTGGTAATAGACTTATAGCCTAGGCTGAATGAATCCCACTTATGTTGTATGTTCTTGAATATTTTAAGCAAATGAAATTATGTAAAGTTTTGTTAACATACAAAAAGTTATTTAACTTTCCATGTATTTACATTTTGTCTCCCAATTAAAATTGTTCAAAGGGTTTTCCAGGTAAATAAATATTTGTTGATTGATTTGATTAAAGGATAGTACTAATAATATTAACAAAGCTGTATTATGTTGAACCAATTATCATTTTATTTATGCTACAGATAATGCATGAACTTGCTTCTGCCCTTTGGGAATTGTTAGAAGAATGGTCATGCAATTTATATGTTATGGATTACTTAGGTTTTCTTGCATATCTCTATACAATTACCTTGGAAGATCATCTGACCATATCCCTCCATTACTTAATAAACTCCAAGGGTTTTCCTATTATCACCAAGTTTAAATAAAAACTCATCTCCTCTTCTTAGAATCCCTAATTTTCTTTAAGGTTTAACTCAAGCATTTTTTTCTGCATGAAGCCGTTCCTGATCCTCTCTCCCCACTCCTTCCAGTTGCTAGTATCTTCCCCAACAAATTATCTGTAATCTGTTTTCCAAATTTCCCTCTCTCTCTCTCTCTCTCTCTCACACACACACACACACACACACACACACACAAAATCTCTGAATGTAAACTCCTTTGGGTTAGGGCCTATTTCACTTTTGTTTTTGTTATCTCTAGCATTTAGTGCACATGGCACATAGTAGAGACTTAATAAATTCTTATTGTCTGATACTAAGAACTTAATGAAGGACTCTCATGTTTATCAAATGTAAAATATAGCACTCACCTTTATAATTCTGTTTCTTATGCTGTTTTCCACAAAATTATATATCATAATGGGAGCAGATTTGTATTGTAAGCCCAGTGAAGTAGGTAATTTGTTGGTAAAATACATTTGAATATACTGAAAGTAAGCTGGAATATCTAGGTATCATTTAATGACTACCCTACAAAATGATCCAAACTTTTAAAATAAAGCAGCACTCTTGTTTTATCAAAACTCTTCTGTTTAAGGCAAAATGAACTAACATATACTTCTTACTTCCATCTTTGGCATTTAAAAATTTTGCCTAAATGATTATTCAGCAAAGCACTTTTTGGGGGGGGTGAGACAATTGGGGTTAAGTGACTTGCCCAGAGTCACACAGCCAGTGAGTGTTATATGTCTGAGGTTGGATTTGAACTCAGGTCCTCCTGACTCCAGGGCCAGTGCTCTATCCACTGCGCCACTTAGCTGCCCCTAGCAAAGCACATTTTTATCATCATAACAATCCGTATTTACTGCCCAATCAAAATTCTGGTACCTTTTATCTACCAACATTCGGGACACTCCCCTTCCTCAATGAGTTCATATTGATATTCCTTCACACAACCTAACACCTCAGTTCCTCATCTTACTGGCAACATTTCTCATTACCTCCTCCACTCTACCTTAATCACACAAAGATGGTCATATATTTGATTCTGCCATTCATCCATAAATACACTAATTCCCTCTTCATGAACTCTAAAATTCCTTTATCTGATGCAATGCAATCTTTTGGCGTTCCTCTGCTCTGCCTTCTCATCCCAAGCACTGTTCTGCATTTACACAGTGACCTCTAATCCATCTATCCCTCAGTTCACTTCAGCTGTCACCACTGCATTAGCTATACTCTCCTCCCTTTCCCATTTTTACCCTTTGGTGAACCAGTCAAACTCTACACTGTCTTCTCTAGTCTCTTGTCCTGTTATATTGCTACTTTTCATGATCAAGCCTCATCTTTGACCCCTGCCTTTGCTCATGCTGCTGAACAAGTTTGGAGAAAACATACAACAGTGCTGACTGGGTCCACTAAAAATTGTTCTTGTGACCTTAACTGAGCCTTTGCTGCTGCCATGCAATCCTTTTATATCTCCCTAATTAACTCACTATTTCACCACAGCAGTTTTTCCAGACCTTTTCATCCTTTATACCTTCTATCATTCAATTCCATCCACTCTCAGCTGAGAACTTTACCAGAAAAAATGAGACCATTCTTCTAGCCAGAGGTTCCCAAAGTGGGCAATACCGCCCCCTGGGGAGAGCTAGAATGATCCAAGGTGGGGGTGGTAGTAGCCTCTGGTGAAATTGGCAAGGGGCGGCACTGAATAAAATGAAGGGGGTGGTGGAAGCATGAGGAAAGAAGAGAAGAAAAATTTGAAAAAACAGTATGTTTCATCTGTTATGTAACAGTTAAAGTCATAGTGATTACATTATTTTCTAAATAAACACACAAAATGCAAGTTATAACTGATCAGCAGTCAAGTCTTCCAACTTAATTAATAAGCGGGTTTGGCAGGCAAGCATGTCATGAATTGTCTGGAAGTCCAGCATGCATCAGCAGGAATATGTGCGTATCTTGACTTGTTTACAATACGATAACATACAGTTACAGGAATCAATATGTCATCAGAATTTCAGTGCAGGAAAAAACCCACAAATTTACACTAAATTATTAAATTTAAGATGTGTCATTTTAAAAAATATATAATTTATATTTTTTGAACTGATGCAAATTTTTTTTAAAAATTATTAAAGGGTTAAAGTAGATTTCTGGGATGGGGTGCTGAGTAATTTTTTTTTTTAAATGGTGGCAATAGGTCAAATAAGTTGGGGAACCTTTGATCTAGACCTCCATCTCTCCTCGTCGTCTGTTACCCAGATGCCTTCTGCCACTCTCTCCTGTCTGATATGAAGAGATGGCCCTTTTCTTTGCCAAGGCTAACCCCTCTGCTTGCACAAGCCATCACATTCTATACCTTCTCTAACAGATTGCTGCCACTGTCATCCTAAATCTCCCCTTGTCTATTGGCTGCTTCCTTCCTACAAACTTTCCTATGTCTTCCCCATCCTCAGAAAAACTCATTGGATCCATCCATCCGCTTTTATCTTGTGTGTCTCCTGCATTTTGTAACTAAATTCCTTGAGAAAAATCATGTACAATCAGTACATCCACTTCTCTCTTAATTTTCAATAGTCTGGCTTCCAACTTCATCATTCAACTGAAACTGCACTCTACAAAGTTACTAATGCTCTTTTTTGTAATTGCTCAAACTAATGATCTTTTCTCAATCCTCATCCTTCTTGACCTGTCTGAAACTTTTGCCACTGTTGTTCACCCTCTTCTCCTTGATGTTCTCTTTTCTTTAGGTTTTTGTGATACTACTCTGTCTTGGTTCCACCTGTGACCACTCAAGTCTTCTTGGTCTCCTTTACTAGATCTTCATCAAAGTTATGCCTGCTAACTGTGGGTATCCTACAAAATTCTGTCCTGGATCTTCTTCTCTGTCTATACTGTTTCACTTAGTGATCTCATTAGCTCCCATAATTTCATTAATCTCCATGCTAATGATTCTCAGATTTACTTATCTAGCCCTAACCTCAGTCCTGACTTAAAGTCTTGCATTTCTGATTGGCTATTTTTGTTTTGTTTTGTTTTGTTTTTTGGCTAGGCAGTGGGGTTAAGTGACTTGCCCAGGGTCACATAGCTAGTAAGTGTTATGTGTCTGAGGCCGGATTTGAACTCAGGTCCTCCTGAATCCAGGGCCGGTGCTCTATCCCTGCGCCACTTAGCTGCCCCTCTGTTTGGCTAGTAAGCATGTTAAACTGGATGTCTTGCAGACATCTTAAATTCAACATATCCAAAACTAAACTATCTTTCTCCCTAAACCTTCCCCCCTTCCAAACTTCCCCATTACTATTAAGGGCATCACTGCCCAGGCTCCGAACCCCCCCACCCCTCTTGTCCAGTCTGTTGCCAAGGCGTGTTGATTTTTCTTTATACCATCTCTTGCGTGTATCTGCTCTGATACTGCCACCATAGGTTAACAGTCCTTGGTTTAGAAAAAAGTGAAAGGAAGTGGAGCCACCAAGTATAGCTAGCCTTTTAAAAGTTTGAAAAAGGAAGGGAAAATATGGGACAATAGCTAGTGGTGATACTGGGATTCTAGTGGTAGTTTTTTTAAGGCCAAGGGGAGATTTGAGCATTTTTGTGTGCAGCATAGAAAGACCTAGTAACTGGGTAAAGATTAGAAATGAGAGAAATAGGTCTAAGTAGGGGTATTGATCTTGGTGGGTAGAAGACCACCTCTTCATTAGTGACTAGAGGAAGAAGTGGAGGATGGGTTTTGAGCTAGTGAGAGAAGAAGAGGCAGATTGTGGTGAATGACTTCCTAGTCAAGTATGATAGGATCTTAGCCGAGAGCTTGGGAGAAGGGCTATTGTGTGGCATGCTTGAGAGAAGAGAAGTTAGGAAAGAGTAAAAAGATTGCCTTTGTAGTAAGATAACATAAATTTGTAGTGGACTTTGGTCTAGCTGTGTGAGTAGAGTCAGCCTATGTGAGTAGGAGCAGAAAATATACTATTCTAGGTGCTGAAGTAGTAAGAAAGTAAATACAACATGGTGATGATAAAGAGTAGTATTTCCTAACATAAGTATGACCTATATTGTATTCTGAACTCGATAGTGGCCAGGTCATTTAACTTAATCAACCATTTAGTATTTTTTAACTCACTTAAGAGCATATCTAGAGATTTTTAAAGTTTTCTATTTGGTTTTGGTTTACAGTATTTTAATCTTCCTACTTGAGTTTTTGCTTAAACAGTTAGCAAAATATTCATATTACCTAAGGATATGTAACCTATATTAGGAAAGTGAGTTCTAAACTGAATTTCCAGTAACATGTTATTCTAAGATTTTGTATGTAGTGTGATCGTAAGCTACTGGAAATTTAATAAATGAATAAAGCATTTATTAAGTTCTTACTGGGTATCTAACTCAACTGACTATAGTAGTTTTTTTAGTTGGGATTATAAGATTGATATTAGCATAGGATCTCTTCCCTTCAGACTGTTTCCTCAATCATTCTGGAAAATAAATACCTGTAGCTTTAAAGATCTCCAAAGATCTCCTCCCTATGACTGGCCTTTCTTCTATTAAAAAAAAATCCTATTAAGAAGTTAATCTCTTTAACCTAAATCTTTTTTTTTTTTTGTCTTAATTGTGACCTTGATAAAGTTAGAGAATGGCTGATTGCCACCTTCTATAGTTACATTTGAATGTTTAAATTTATCATCACCTTTTCCAAACTAAACTGTTTTTTTACTTCTTCTTAACAGGATGAATTTATAACGTATTTAAAATTCTTTGCTGTTAATATTTAACATGTTGTTGCTATAAGACTTCAGAGAATAGCTTAAAGTTTATCAGCTATTAACTTGGTCTGTAGTGAAAGGAGCACTTCAAAACAATGGAAGGTTCAAATAAGGTCTGCCAGTAGCTGACTTGTCAATCTTGGACAATTCATTTCATATTGAGATCATTGTTTCCTTTTCTGTAAAATGGGGAGATATTTGAGTGGGTGAACTCTACAGACTCTTCCAGCCCTAAAAAAAATTTTTAACTTTTTTTTTTATGAATTTATTTTTAGTTTTCAACAATCACGTCCATAAGCTTTTTTTTTTTTTTTGGTGAGGCAATTGGGGTTAAGTGACTGGTACAGTCACACAGCTAGTAAGTGTTATGTATCTGAGGCAGGATTTGAACTCAGGTCCTCCTGACTACAGGACTGGTGCTCTATCCACTGTGCCACCTAGCTGCCCCTTCTATAAGCTTTTGGGTTTTAAATTTTCTCTCTCTCTCTCTCCCTCACCCGCTACCTCCCCAAGTTGGTATGCAATCTGATACAGGCTCTACATATACATTCCAATTAAACATATTTTCACATTAGTCATGTTGTAAGGAAGATTTAGAACCAATAGGAAGGAACCACCAGAAAGAGGAAACAGAAAAAAAGAGCAAGTAGTATGCTTCGATCTGCGTTCAAACTCCATTGTTCTTTCTCTGGGTGTGGATAGCATTTTCCATCACGAGACTTTTGGAGATGTCTTAGATCTTTGCATTGCTGAGAAGGGCTAAGTCTATCAAAGTCATAGCACAACGTGGCTGTTACTGTGTACAACATTCTCCTGGTTCTGCTCACTTTTTCATATACCACAACTTTCTGTGGTGGCAAAGAATTGGATATTGAGGGGATGCCCATAAATTGGGGGAGGACTGAGCAAGTTGTGGTATATGAATGTAATGGAATACTACTCTGCTGTAAGAAATGATGAGCAGGCAGACTTCAGAAAAACCTGGAAAGACTCGTATGGACTGATGCTGAGTTGAAAGTAAGCAGAACAAAAGAATGTTGTACACAGTAACAGCCACGTTGTACGATCACTAATATTGATAGACTTAATCCTTCTCAGCAATACAAGGATCTAAGACATCTCCAAAGGCCTCATGATGGAAAATGCTATCCACATCCAGACAAGGAATTATGGAATTTGAATGCAGATTGAAGCATACTATTTGCTAGTTTTTTTCTCTTCTGTTGAATTTTGTTTCCTCTTTCTGGTGGTTCCTCCTATTGGTTCTAATTCTTCCTTACAACATCACTAATGTGAAAATATGTTTAATAAGAATGTATATGTATAACCTATATCAGATTGTGTGCCATCTTGGGGAAGGTGGTGGGGAAGAAGGGGGAGGAAAATTTTAAAAGCATATGGAAGTGATTTTTTTGGGGGGGGGCAATTGGGGTTAAGCGACTTGCCCAGGGTCACACAGCTAGTGTCAAGTGTTTGGTCTGAGGCCGGATTTGAACTCAGGTCCTCCTGACTTCAGGGCCAGTGCTCTATCCACTGCGCCACCTAGCTGCCCCTGGAAGTGATTGTTGATAAATCAAAATAAATTATTTTTAAAAAATTTTAAAAATAATAAACAAATTTTAAAAAGAGCTGCTATAAATATTTTTGTAAATGTGGGTCTTTTTCCCATTTTTATCATCTCTTTTCAAATTGCTCTCCAAAATGGTTGGATCCTTTCATAACTCCACCAACAATCCAGCTCTAAATTTTTGATCATATGACAGAAAATACATGTTTATAGTTTGGTCAGGCATTTGTGCCAATCACTATTAGGATATCATTTTTCCACTAAGGTCATCTGCATTTAAGCATTTATCTGAAATTATGTCTTTCATTCTTTTCCTAGTTAACAGTAGATTAACCAGTCTCTTCCCTTCAGAGACTATTATTGCATTTTAAAGTATTTCTCCTTTCAAATTTTATCCCTTATTGACTAAAATTGTCCTATTCTTACTAGAATAAAGTTTTCTCCTTGGCTTTTTGGGTGAAATACCTTCACATCTCTATCTTTACATATTATATTATATTATATATTAAATACATATTCTGTGAATCTCTAGCAAAGGTCTTTTTGTTTTTTTCAATCCTCTATAGATCTCAGGGAACATTTAATTTTTCCTGAAAATTTTCTAAGTAAATTAATGTTTTTATAAAAATACCTCAATACTTTTTCATTTGAAGAAAAAAAATTTATTGTGCCTCTGTATTTGTCCCTTCTTGAGCTCACTTTTTAAAAAGATTATGGAACCAAAAAAAATAGATTTCAGGAAAATACTTCTGAAATGCTTCTGTGAAATATTTGGGTAGGGTTGGTGGGTTTTGTTTTATTTTGTTTTTTAGATAGTGGAGGAACCATGTTTATCTTGAAATTTTTTTCTTAAACCAGCATCTTAGCTGTAAGAAACTAACTTTAGGTTATACTTTATAAGTTCTAAGTGCTGCAAGAAAACATGTGATTGTAGCTGTCTGTTTATCTTAAATACAGGCAATGGATCATCTGGAGTCATTTATTGCAGAGTGTGACAGGAGAACTGAACTTGCTAAGAAACGGCTTGCTGAAACACAGGAAGAGATCAGTGCTGAGGTTTCTGCAAAGGTAGTATTATTTAATGAAATGTTTAATTAAGTTCCTACATTCCTATTAATGAAAAGCTTTTGGAATCTTACATCTTTAAAAAAATTACTTGTCTAAGGAATTTTCTAAATCTCAGCAATTTAGAATGTGTAGCATGCATGAAGACCGACCACCACCTTCATAACTAATAATAATAAAGATCCCTCAATGTTTCTCACTCATTGAAGTAAACTGCAGAAGCAGCATTAATGACTAGGGAATCTAATGACCATCCTGCCTTGTAAAAACTTGTTGACTAAAACCCAGATTAATTAAGTGTACTCCATTTAACTGTTTAGTACCATCTATAAATTTAATGGAGAAGACAAAGATGAAAACCTTAAGGTAGTTGGAATAAGTGAACTAATAGGGATAACCCATTCTTAACAGATTTTAATCCTATATTGTGGATTCATCTCATTCTCAGGCTAATGGAAAGAGAAGGAAAGATTTTCTGTCTTACTTTTGGGCACTTTTTACCCAGGAAATGACTCAGATCAAAGTACTCTTGTACCCAAGAAAAAAACTTAAAACAGTATGTTGATGATTGTTGAATTCACAATGCAACAAAGAAAATTGAAAACAACAAAAACACACCTTAAAACAATTTAAGCCACGTTGTAGCCTTCTGCACATTAGGGTGGCACTGAAAGTATGTGAATGTTGGTGAGTGTGCTTGATATAATCTAACCAAAAAATAGACTAACTTTAAATAAGGCTTAGAAGCCAGCAAAAGAACAACCAAGATCCTAGAATCCTAGATCCTGTTGATATGCCCTTTCAGGTTTTACCCACTTGGCCACTCAAGAAGAAAAAAAAATGTACCCTTGTATTCTGGTAGTAGTTTTACTGTTCTCCTGAAGAGGACATGGGGTTCTTAAAAGTAATGCAAGATTTGAAAAAAGCAGGAGACTGACTTTACCAGGTTGGAAATCTTCAAGGCATCGTATCAAACTGCTTACTAGGTAAAATTGAGCGAATACTCTTGAGACTCAGAAATGTTTGAAGATGTATGTTATGTGAAGGCAGAAAGGTGAATGTGAGATTCAGCAAATTGGAGATAGTTTTCGTGGGGTTGCTTATTTTTCATGGATAGAGTTAGTTGGAAGAGATCTAGCAACTTGCTTCAGCCTCCCCCTTTTTTAAAACTGGTGAGAACTGAGGCCCCAGAAGGGAAAGTGAATTGTCTTAAAAGAGAAAGGAAATGTTAACTTAAATATTACTTATTAAAGAATCTTAAGCAGAAGTTTTCAAGTAACGATTCAGTGGCATTGCCAGGACCCAGTTTTCACACTTACTTCTCGTATATGTGTATATGTATACATAAACACACACACAAGATTGGTGCCTTTTATTTTTATATTACGTTCATTTCTAAACATATTCATTTATAAATATTTCTAACAAGAGAAGAATTGAGAAAATGTACTGCCCTCCCCTTACTGCAGAGGTGGGGGATCATGGATGTGGGTGGAGTATTGATCATATTTGAGAAGCAGTTGATATGTTAGTTGGTTTTGCTGAATTGTTTTTTACTTTTCTCATCTTTGTTACACACAAGGAAGGGGAAACTGGCCATTCTGCAAAACCACCCAACATATCAGCTGTTTCTGGTAATAAGAGCTGTATTCTACATCCATGGTTGTCCCGCACCTCTACAGTTAGGGGAAGGAGAAATATTTTCTCACCTTTTCTTTGGGGCCCATTATATGGAGTTGTGTTTCATTTTAGTCCTTGTATTTTCATTGTTGTATTATGTATATTGTTTTGCTGCTTTTCTAAATTATTAATAGTTATCATTTCTTATGACTCAGTGATATTCCATTATTCATCATTTAGCTATTTTGCAGTTGGTAGGCACTTTGTTTCCAGGTCTTTGCTACCACAGAAGGTGCCACAAGAAATATAAGTTGTTTGTAAGACTTTCCTTTGTGTTTTTGATCTCCTTTTGATCATGTCTTAGAGATGGTCTCTCTGGTTCAAAAGGTATGAATGTTTTAGTCAGTTTTGGCATAGTTTCAAATTACTTTCCAAAATTATTGGACTAATTCATGACTCTACCAGTAGTGTATATCAGTATGCCTGTTTTCCTGCAGTAGGTTGGGGTTCTTTTTACCATACCACAGTCACCACTTGAAATTTCACTAATTGAAAAATATTTGAAGGGTGCTACCAAGGTATTACCTGGAGAAACAGCTCTGGTAAAACTAGTCAGTTGAACTTGTGAATCTACTTACTCATTTGTTTGCTAATCATTTCATGGAGTGGTTGGCTAATTGTAATTTAGAGGCATCGTGCTGTAATGGACAAAGAGCTGACTTCAGAGTCGGGACTATCTGGGTTTTTGTCCTGACTGACTCATTCTTTTTAAATTTTTAAGCAATTGGGGTTAAGTGACTTGCCCAAGGTTACACAGCTAGTAAGTGTTATGTGTCTGAGTCTGACTCATTCTTACAATGTGAAAGTCACTTAATCTCTTGGTACTCTCAGACATCTCTTTCAGAATGTAATTTGCAGTAAAGTTGACAAGTCTGCATTGCCAGAGGAAGTTTTCTACACTTATGAAAGTATAGCTAAGGGTAAAAAAGTTGGCATTTTCCATGTTTTTAACTATTTCTTATGTTAATCATACATAACTGTATGTCTGTTGTTTGAAGGCTAACCTAGCAAAATTTATTAACAGCTGGCCAAGGGGTGACTGAATTATTTGTTACAGGAATTCTTGAAGACCACTTGCTAAGTCTTAGTTGAATTGGATTGAGTTTAGTGGATGAAACATTGGTGAAAAATTACAGATTCTTGAACTATTCAAGTATTTTAATTATTCCCCAAAATAAATATGTCCCTTATTGTTGCCATCCTAGGACTCCCTAGATTCTCAGACTAATCGAAAGGGGTATGGTTGGGGTAATGGTGATGTGTGTAGCAAGATCATTGAATTTAAACTTGGGAACTGTGTTAAACCCTAGATCTTCTACTTACTGCCTTGTGTGACCCTTGAATATGTCCTTTTGAGTTGTAAATGCTATGAGCCAATTATCTGAATATTTTCAATCATTTTGATGTTGTCAGAAATACAGTTTGCCTAGTCTTTGTCTTTGGGGAAAAACATGGTTAATGCGACTGTTTTCTTTTCAACAGAAATTACCTATAATTTAATTTTTAATTTAAATTTCAGTTCTCCTTGTCTTTGCCATTATATCATCATTCTTTTCTCATGCTAAAGTTATGTCCAAAGGTAGGAACTGTTGAAAATAAACATTGTGTGTAATGGTAAAGCAAATTATAATAGAGTACATGCATACTGCATCACAGAGTGTTAGAACTGGAAGGAACATCAGAACTCATGTAATCCAGTTTAGACCTTAGTGATCACCTAGCCATTTTACAGGTAAGGAAACTAAAGCTCAGGGAGAATTCACTTTCCCAAGATTACACAGCTTGTTTCTAAAATTCTAAATTCCTGATTTCTCAGTCATATGTTCTTTTTTTGCTATACTGACTTTGTCTTTTTTGCATTAGTGATTTTTCATCTTGAAATAGGAAGAGAATTAAATGGTGCTAAGGTAAAAATTATTCAGTAATATATGATCTTGACATGTTGAAGAAAACCAGTGTGTGTTTTCATTGTATCTTTTAACCCTAGAAAGATTACTTTTTCTGACATTTGAGAATTAGAATTAGGTTGAGCTATGATTGGAAGGGTTGGGATTTACCTGCAAAGTAGGCATTGTGAGCAAAGACTAAATTGGGAATAACAGAAAAACTGGAATACATTAACATTTGTCTTAGGAAAGAAGAAGTTACAGTTTTAATATAAACCATAGTATAGCTCTTGGGATTGCTTCCATATGACTCCAATTCCTTGAACACACATTTCTGAAACAAAATAGGAATGTTGCAAGAGGTTTTCAGACTTGTGTTCACAATTCTTCTTTTCTCCTCTAGGCAGAAAAAGTACATGAATTGAATGAAGAAATTGGCAAACTGCTAGCTAAAGCTGAACAACTGGGAGCTGAAGGAAATGTGGATGAATCCCAGAAGATCCTTATGGAAGTGGAGAAAGTTCGAGCAAAGAAAAAAGAAGCTGAGGTTTGTTAGGAAGTTCTAATACTCTCATAAGGGCTTCAGGGCAGATAACATACCTATTTTTACCTAAGAAAATGGAAACTCAAAGAAATGATTTTCTCAGGGAAACATGACTGGTAAAAAGGTCAAACTGAGATTCAAACACAAGTCTCCTGATTACTAGTTTGTACTTTCTATTATACCATCCTACCATTGATACAAGATTCTCATAATAATAGACTTTTAAGTAATTTGACATGGTGGACAAAAAAGCTAATGTCATCTTAGTCTACATTGTTAGATATATAATGTCCAACATGAGGGCAACTAGTGTTCTCCCTTTCTTTAACTATGGCTGGGATATTGTATGTAGTTCTGGAAGGAAACTTAATTTAAGAAAGGCCATTCCTGAGTTGGGATGTGGGGTGTGTGTGTGTGTGACAAGTATAAGAAGGATCACCATGTTTTAAGAGGTTATATTGAAGAGCTGATTAGCCTAAGGAAAAGAGAGACTTGGAGACGGGCAGGGAAATGTGTTTTCAGATATTCAGAAGTGTTTTCAGCAAAAGAGAAATTCATCTTGTTCTATTTAGCTGCAGAAGGAAGCACTAGGATCATTGAGTAGAAATTATAGGGAGACAAATTTCAGTGTATTATTAGAATTTTTTAATGTAATAGTTTGAGGAATGAATTACTTATGGGAAGTAATGAGTTTCTCATCATTGGGTGTCTTCAAACAAGTTGTATGAGTACCTGTTGGAGATAGTGTTGCGAATATTTTTGCTTAGATCATCATGGAGATCATCTCTGCCTAACTCAGGTGAGTACACAATTTAGGTATGGGAACTGCTCAGATGAGAAGATTCATGTTCTTCTGGAAAAGGATAATCTCAGAGATCTCTGGAGGCACTTCCTCAGACTTCTCTCCCCAGCCATCTCAGAGATTGGGCTGTGATTTCCTTCCACCTGTATAAGAATATTTGAATTTGGGTTTTAAGTACTGCGTTGAGGGAGTATCTTCATCAGGAGTTTGCTACATCAGTGAATCACAGGGCTGGTAAGAAAACAACAACAAAACGACAATCATTAGCTTTGTGTTGTGGGCTTTTTGTTTTCTCTCAGAAAGATGAAGGCCTATGTAACTGAGGTGTGGTTTATCAATATTCTGTGCTATATTTTATTAGAATGAACGGTGGGTGACAGTGTTCAAATATGAACTTGATTTCTGATGCATTTCTTTTTTTGGTTAGTATATATTATTAGTTGTCTTCAAGGGAAGTATCCAGAAGATGTTCTCTCTTCTAAATTCTATCTTTTGTAGAAGTTACTGACATGTTCTCCTGGATGCTAAAATGTAAGGTGATATAAAATTACATGACTTCCATATTCAGCATACTACTTGGGTTTCAAGAGATCCGGAATCCTTTATGACACTATTTCTTTGACATTATTTATACTATAATTGCTTATAACTATTTCTCTTAATGTTCAGGGCCAGTGTTGGAAATGCCAACTTTTTTTATTCTGTTATTTGCTTGTATAAAGCTCTTGTTTTTTGAAAGTTTTTTTTTTAAAACTGGTGTTGATACAGGATTTTATGTTTATGAAACCCTTTACTGTCATATTGTTTGAGCTTCACACTCTGTAAAGTTGTGGAAGTATTATCCCCATTTTATAGGTGAGTAAACTGAGACACTGAAAACTTGATCTTTATATCTAGTGCTCTTTACAGTGCCTCAACTTGAGATGTTTTTTTTCTCATTTAATAGTATTCAGTAAAGTTCACAGAAAGCTTTAGTCAATTTTAACTACCTTAGTCTTATGGATGGTAAAGAAACCCAAAGAGGTGATATGACTTGCCCATGGTTACACCGTAAGTGGTAGAGCCAGGCCTTAAAATCCTGGTCATGTTCCTGGCCACTTTGAGTATCTTCATTGTGCAAGTTGGAAATTTTATATTATCGGTTGATCTCCTTGCAGTCCAGTTTAGCAAATCTTTGCTGATTACCTACTTTGCTCTAGATTCTGCAGGGGTACAAAGATCTTTTTCTTTCTATATATTATATAAATACCAATGGTATCTTTATGCCATGCTATAGCAAATGCTTCCAGTCTTTGTGAGGTGAGGGTAATTTTGTTTTTGGAAAAAAGACATCTTTATTATTAATGTGTCTTAAGGAAACATGTTAATCTTTTTCAAATGCTGGGAGAACCAACTACTGGAATTTCTGGGAAGTTTTTGGTTCTGTTTTTTTTTTTTTTTCTGGCAGAAATGACTTGAGGAGGAAAGCAATTGTTAATGAAGTTGCTGATCTCACGTAGGTAGTGTGGCTTGGTACCATTACTTCTGCTGACCAGTTTAGGATACATAGGAGTCTGGTGAATAATCAGATACCATTCATTCATCAGAGGGTATATGAAGATAGATGTCATTTCATATTTCTGTTTCTGAGGAACTTGGATAGTAGTAGAGAAGATAAGACTAGTATATAAAAATCCTTTAGACCATATGAAAACAAAGTGTCATAGCCCTTTAGGGAAGGGAGAGATCACAATCACAACCATTTGGGAGCATGAAGAGTCTTTGCAAAGGAAATGACATTTGGGAGTAGCTTGTCTAGAGCTTTGCTTTAGAAAGATTATTCTGTATGTTGATTGGATTGGTATGCTGAGTAGGAAGATAGTGGGAGTAGGAAGAGTCTAACCAGAGATTTCTGTGATAGTCTGACACAAAGATCCTGTGATTTTGATTCAGGTAAGAGATAATGACTACCCAACTAGAATCATGGCAGTGGGAACAGAAAGGGAAAGGAGGGGAGACAAATTGCAGGGGTAGATTCTGGTACTCATGGCACATTGTTAACTGGAAGGGTGATGGTATGTACAGTGAACAGAAGTTTGAAGCAAGAGTTTAGGGGACAAGATACTGAGTTCAGTTATGAATATATTGACTTTGAAATGTTGGTGAAATATTTGGGTGAAGATGTGCAACAGAAAATTGAGAATGTGAAACTAAATCTCTGGAAGGAGAGATTTTTCTAAGCTATCTTAATCAATGTGGCATTTTAAGATTTGGCAGTGAATGAGATGCAGAAGAAGAGGGCCCAGGACAAAACTTTAGGGAAAATGTAGATTTAAGCATGGGGAAAAATAGAATCAGAAGTTGGAGGAGAGGGGCAACTAGGTGTCGCAGTGGATACAGCACTGGCTCTGGAGTCAGGAGGACCTGAGTTCAAATGCGGCCTCAGACACATAAACACTTACTGGCTGTGTGACCCCAGGCAAGTCACCTAACCGCATTGCCTAGCCCCCCCCACCCCCAAAAAAAAGATGGAGGAGAGAGTTACCTGAATTAGGAGGTATTTGCTACATACCAGGTACTATGCTTGGTGTTGGTGAGTAAGGCAAAAATGCAACAGTGCCAGCTGTCAACAGACTTACATTCTATGGGGGGAGATAACATGTGTGTATATAAAATGTATACAGGGTAATTAATTTTTTTTTTTTGTTTGTGGGAGACTCTGGAACCTGGAGAGGATTGAGAAAGACTTTAGTAGGAGGTCAGACAGAAGGAAATTGGGATTCTAAGAAGCCAGATTGGGGGGGGGAGGTGTGTGCATTTTAGGCATGAGGGAACAGTCTTTGTAAAGGCATAGAGATAAAAGGTTATGGAGTATTGTGTATGAAGAACAATAGGAAGGCCTGGTTGGTTGCCCAGGGAGGAACAAGCCTGTCTAGGTTGGAAAGATCAGGTCAGAAGTTCCCTTGCTGATTAATAGTCTGTGAGTAGTTGCTATACTTTCAGCCATTGTAAGATAGGAAGACTATCAGATTTGGCAGTTAAGAAATTACTGGTAACAAGGTATGGGTAACACTGGAAGGTAACAGAAAAGTCCTTTGGCAATTAGAATATTATCTTTGAGTGTTAAGCTTGTATGGTCTTGGTAGAAGCTGGATTGCAAGGAATAAAAGGAGTGAGTAGTTGATATATAAGAAGTAAGCATAAACTACTCTTGTATTTTGTCAACATGAAAGGAAAGAAAAGTGATAGTAATTTTTAGGGAATAGAAAGATTGGGGTTTTCTTTTTTTTTTTGAAAGATTGTTTTTAATATAGATTTAAACTGAGTATGTTTGTTGGCAGAAGGGAAAGAGTTTACAGAGATAATTGATAGAGCCCTGGTTCCAGAGAGACTGCAGGTGAAAGGATTATCCTTAAAGGAAGGAGGGAAGGAGCAACGAGGTGGTAGAGTGGATAGAGTACCTTACTGTAGGGGATAGAGTTCCAACCCTGGAATCTGGAGGACCTGAGTTCAAATCTGGCCTCAGACATTTGACACAGACTCGCTGTATGACCCTGGGCAAGTCACTTAACCCCATTTGCCTCACCAGAAAAAAAAGAAAAGAGAAGAAAAGAGGGAAATTAAAGAAGGATGTAAGAAAAATTGCAGCAACAGAACCTCTACCTGACTACTGAGGAAAGTCAGGAACCAGCAGGTCCCTGCCCTAGTCTGGGCTCAGGGCAAATCATTCCTCTTCACTGTTTACAAAATACTTTGTAAAGTATACAACATGCTATATAAAAGTGTTCTTCCTATTGTCTGATGGATTTCAGTAGAGCTCCCATCTAGGGATCTGTCCTTAATGTTTGGTAACATTAGGAGGAGAGAAGCTAGCTCAGTGCCTGCAGGGCCCACCTATATTCACTCATTCAATAATATTTTTCTCCTTTATACTTAAAGATCTCCATTACCACTCTGATTTCACTTCTCAATACTCAGTGTTGATATTTGAAATCTGGGTGACTGGTTGACTTAACTACCAAGATTTACTTACTACTTTCAGAGAAGCCAGAGGAGGGACAGCTAGGTGGTGCAGTGGATAGAGCACCAGCCCTGGAGTCGGGAGGACCTCAGTTCAAATCCAGCCTCAGACACATATCAATCACTAGCTGTGTGACTCTGGGCAAGTCACTTAACCCCAATTGCCTCACTAAAAAAAAAAAAGGCAGAGGAGATAAGGACTAGTAGGGTCAAACTAGTAGGTTTGGTTGATGAGAAACTAGCTGAGCATTGGGTTCTCTGTCTTTAAAAAGTTTGTGTTGGAATGGGGCGGGGGAGACATCATCTGAGTGATAAAGAGTGGGCAGTATTGGCTTATGGAGAATAGGAAAGATTTGGGGCAGCTTCATAACTCCAGAGAATTAGAAAGTTAAAGGGATTTCTCAGTAACAAGTGCTGGCCCAGGTGAAATTAGAAAACCTGACTTGATTAAACAACCTGACTTGATTAAACAGCCTGTCAGCATAGCCATCTCTAGCATCATCTAGCAGAATGCAGTTTGTATAGAGCTAGAGATGTGGAAGGTGAAATGAAGAGAGAGAGTACATTATAGAAATAATTGCTGGAAGGTTTCAGACTAGATAGAGGAAAAACAAGTGAGATCAAAATGGGAGTGATGGCCCAGAGAATAGCAATAGGAAGAGTATCAAGGGTCCAGAGGTCAACAAGCCTATGACAAAGTACAATTTCAAAAGAATGAGAGTGGTTGGTGGAAGGCAGGAGAGATGGAAATTTAAAGTTTGAAATCTTGAGTCAATTTTTCCCCCTTCTGTTATCTTAGGAAGAATATAGAAATTCCATGCCAGCATCCAGTTTCCAGCAGCAGAAGCTTCGAGTCTGTGAGGTGTGTTCTGCGTACCTTGGTCTCCATGATAATGATCGTCGTCTTGCAGATCACTTCGGGGGCAAATTACACTTGGGATTTATTCAAATTCGTGAGAAACTGGATCAGTTGAGGGTAAGTTCATTATATGATCTGTTAAGAGATGGTCTTTTCTTTCCTTTCAGTTCCTTTGAGTTATGTTTGGTTTCATTGGAACCAAATCATAAACTTTATCTTTCAGACTTTTGTAACAGGATGTTTCAGATTTAATACTGAAAGTCAGCTTTTAACATTACTGTTTTTAAGTTAAACCTTTCATGTTGGGATTTTTAAACTTTGAAAGTTCCTTATGTAAGACAGGCTAAATACTTTTTAACAGCTGATATTTATGTAGTGTTTTACAACTTAACAAGGTACTTTACATATGCTCTTATTTGATCTTTGAAGAGCAACCCTCCAAGGTAAGTAGTTCCTGAGTTATCTCCATTTTGTTAAGGATCAGGTCACACAGGTAGTAAGTAGAAGAACTAGGACCTTAACTAGTCTTTCTGACTGCAAGATCAGTGTTTGTTTTTTTCCCCATTATGCCACACTATCCTTATTCTGTTTTTTTAAATACTTAAAATTTGTGTTTTTTAAAAATTCTAATATAAATATCTCAGCTATTGAGTATGAGGGACTGTTCACTTTTAGTTTTGTAGGAGCACCTCTGCAGTCTGTTAATACTGGCATCTCATGGCACCTCTGGCTTCTTCCTAACTCTTCCTCCTATTTTTGGTTTCTAAGGCACAGAAATAGACTTTTTGGTCAGAGAATGCCTGTGAAGAGACTGTTTATCCTACCTGTTGTCATATTGATATGTTGAGGCCACAGCCTTTCTGTCCCACTTCACCGGATCACCCGAGGTCTGACCGTTTCAGTCTGCTTGGAAAGTAGGACAGGAAGAAAATGAAGGGTAGACTCTTTTTACTCAAGTTAAAGCACAGCTTTGGTTGATGAGTTTCTGGTAATGAATTCTCTCAGAATAAAACTTTCTACCTTTTTCGTGCTGGCTGGCAGCTTTATATACTCGATAAATTGTTGTCCTAGCTCAGAGTAGTGCACAACCACACTTGAAATGGGCTTCTCTCTTTGGTTAAAAGCTGACAGTTTTTGCTTGCCCTGGGAGCTTGTCTTTAGCATGCTTCCTTGTGGGCAGGTTATTGGTAAGATTTTTGCAGGCAACTCAGCACCAGAAATTTCACAGCACAGCTACAAGAGGAAAGTTGAGAATCTTTAAAGAAGTTGAGTTGATTTAGGAGTGTTGTCACTTTGAAGCATTGTCAGTTGGTCATTGAGTCTTGATTATGTGCCTACTATGTGCTAGGCACTCTGCTGAGCACTGAAATATCATGAATTAGATGATTGGGAAATTTTTTCTACCTCTGGAGTGTGATGAAATCTAGAAGTACTTGTTTGTTGGATTGATTTTTATTTTAATTTTTTAATTTTCTTTTTCTTTCTTTCTTTCTTTCTTTCTTTCTTTCTTTCTTTCTTTCTTTCTTTCTTTCTTTCTTTCTTTCTTTCTTTCTTTCTTTCTTTCTTTCTTTCTTTCTTT
>NW_020954548.1:40473109-40506168 GCF_900497805.2 Vombatus ursinus
TTTTTTTTTTTTTGCTAGACAGTGGGGTTAAATAACTTGCCCAGGGTCACACAGCTAGTAAGTGTTATGTGTCTGAGGCTGGATTTGAACTCAGGTCCTCCTGAATCCAGTGCCGGTTCTCTATCCACTGCACCACCTAGCGGCCCCTAGGTGATTTTTATCATCATGAATTTGTGAAATGTGCCTAGAGACATTGACTTCTTCTGTATGACAGTTTCTTAGTTTTTTACTTGGCAGAATGAAGACCCTTAAATTCTTGTCAAACCATTCTCTTGGTGGGTTTTTGTCTCTCAAATTTCACAATATTTAAATCTTACAAGTGTCTCTGCTTTTAGAAAACAGTGGCAGAAAAACAGGAGAAAAGAAATCAAGATCGTTTGAGGAAGAGAGAAGAACGAGAACGAGAAGAAAGGATGGGCCGAAGGTGAGTTTCAGCAGTCACACTTGAGAGAAATCAAATGGCACATAGGCTAGTTCAAAAGAACTTGTAGTTTTAAAAGCTTCTCAGAAAACATGAGTAAGATTTTGCAAATTTAATGAGTTCCTACTAGGCACTAGATAGCCAAAGATGAAAATACTATAGAACTTAAAATTAAATGTGGAGGATATGTTTGCAAATAGGTATGACATAAGGTAGAGTGAGTTAAGAGCATTGGAAAGATTTCTTTCTGGTGAGCAGATTACACAGATCCAAGATTCAGAATTAGAAAAGACCATAGAGGTTGAGTTCAGTCACCCCTTTATTTTACTGATGAGGAAAGGCCAGAGAAAGTGTGACTTTCCCAAGGTCACATAGCTAGTAGATAGTAACAGATGGAATTTGAACATTAGGTCCTTTGATCTCAGATTTTGTATCCTTTGTACTAGGACACAGCAGTGGTAACTGCTGTCTTTCAGATCTGGAAGGGCTTTATGGCAGGAAGAGAAGACTTCTGACGGATGGAAATGAGGAAGGAGAATGATCCAGTCTTGTGGAGTGGCCTATGAATTTAATCTGGCAGAGGAGCAGGACAAAGTTGAGGGAACAGTTGACTGGAACATAAAATACTTAAAGGGGGGAGTAATGGGAAAAAAGAGTTATTTTGTATTTATCCATGTTTATGTAGCAAAAAACAAATTTAAAGCAATAAAATAGTGTTTAGCCTCCCCTTGATTTTATCCCTTATCTCATTTCTGCATGCTTTATCCCCAGAGGTAGAAGAGGAGATAAAAATTGTTCTGTAAACAGAAAAGATTTGTAAAGTCAAGATACAGTTAGTGTGGTATCATTTAAGCTGCAGTTGGTAGAGTTGGGTTTTAGGGATTCATAGCTTTTTTTTTTTTTTTTTTTTTTCAAACTTTTAAAAAGATATTTTTTCCCCAACTATATGTAAAAACAATTTTTAACATTCTTTTTTAAGTTTTGAGTTCCAGACTCTTTCTCTCCCTTGTTCCCCTCCCCTCTCATTGAGGAGGCAAGCAATTTGGTGTAGGTTACACATGTGCAGTCATGTAAAACATTTCCATGTTAGTCATGTTCATAACTGTTTTAGAACATAGTTACCTTACTATAATTTTCTTTATGGAATTACTTAGTGTATAGTTCTTTTTTATTAATTTATTTTTAGTTTTCAACAATCACTTCCATTCATTTTTGAGTTTCAGATTTTTCTCCCTCTCCCTCACCAAGATGGTGTGCAATCTGATACAGGCTCTACATATACATTCCTATTAAACATATTTTCCCATTATTCATGTTGTAAGGAAGAATTAGAACCAATAGGAGGAACCACAAGAAAGATGAAACAAAACAGAACAGAAGGAAAAATAAGAGCAAATAGTAGGCTTCAATCTGCATTCAAACTCCATAGTTCTTTCTTTGGACGTGGAGAGCATTTTCCATCATGAGACTTTTGGAGATGTCTTAGACCCTTGCATTGCTGAGAAGGGCTAAGTTTATCAACGTCAGTCATAGCACAATGTGGCTGTTACTGTGTACATCGTTCTTCTGGTTCTGCTCTTAGTGTATAGTTCTTACAAACTCCAGAATATGTTATAACATGTATATCAGAAGTCCTGGCTCCTGTATTTCTTGCTATGAAACTGGACAAGTCAAACTCTTAAGACTCAAAGACTCAATTTCATTATCTGTAGAGTGAGGGTAACACACCACCTACTTCAGAGAGTAATTGTGGGGAAAGCACTTATTTATATAAATGTGAATTGTTCAGCTATTTAGTTCAATGCAATGGCTGTGGAAAATTAAATGTTTGCATCTTTTTCTCTTTTTTTAGGTCTGGATCAAGAACTAGAGATCGAAGAAGGTGGGTGTATTGTATATGTATGGTAAGAAAGTATGGTGAGATTTTCTCCTTGTTGATAGAGGGACCAGTGATCTATTGATGCGCAGGAGGAACAGGAACAGAGGCTGACATAATAAAGTGGGTGCTTTACTGTGGGCTGGTATTCTATTTCCCACTGCAATTAATAGAGTGAGACACCACGTATGTTCTTATCCTGAACTTTTTAGCATTAAATTTTAACCAGTCTCAGTCTTCAGGAATGTTTTATAGAATAATGTAGAATATCATGGATGAAATAATTAGATAATTAGGAAAAAAGGAATGCCAGATATAAGTAAAAAGGACAAATGACAGGACAAATTGGCAGAATACAGAGAAGTTACTAAAAGGTGGTGTTAAGAGATTAGATCATAGTCCTGGGGCACCATGAATTTGGCATTTACCAATGACATAGAATCCCAAATTTAGAGGAGACTTCAGAAGTCATGTAGACTAAAGAATCTGAGCATGAATCGCTTCTGTAACGTCTTTGTTATTCAGTCTTTCTGACTTTTTGTGACCTATTCTGGGGTTTTCTTGGCAGATATACTGGGAGTGGTTCGCCGTTTCCTTCTCCAGCTCATTTTACATATGAGGAAACTGAGGCAGACAAGGTGAAGTGACTTGCCCAGAGGCCAGATGTGAAATTGGGTCTTCCTGAGTCCAGGCCCCACCTTCTGTTGACTGCTCCACCTAGTTATTTTTCAAACCCTGCAGTGACAGGAAACCCATTACTTCCATAGGAAACCATTTCCTGTGCTTTGCTATAACTTTATTAGAAAGCTTTTTGATATCCTCTTTCTTTGGAACTGGAAAAAAAATTTTTTTAAGAAAGTTTTTTGATTTTGTCTTAGCTGTGATCATTGGTTCCACTAGATACTATTTGTCAGCAATGTATGTAAGAGGGGTACTCTACATAACTTACTAGGTTGCTAACAAGTTCTGGCCATTGGAATGTACTTCAGGCTGTTCAATTTTATATA
This sequence comes from Vombatus ursinus, assembly GCF_900497805.2. Taxonomy (NCBI): domain Eukaryota; kingdom Metazoa; phylum Chordata; class Mammalia; order Diprotodontia; family Vombatidae; genus Vombatus; species Vombatus ursinus. The sequence continues at coordinate 40,476,414 of NW_020954548.1, forward strand.
AAACAGCTGAGGTATAGTGGGAACAGCACTAAATTAGAGAATGAGAAGAATGAGTTGAAACCTAGCTCCACTGTTTATCAGTTGTATGCCTTTAGGTAAGTCACTTCATCTTTGAGCTTCTTTTTCCCCGTTTTGTATAATGAGGAAAATACCTGTTCGATTATAAACTTGTTGGGTTGTTGAGGCTCAGATGAAATTTATATAAAGTACCTGCTGTGTAAATGTGAGGTATTATTTATTCTTTTCAGAATCTATAGCTTTGGGTTTTTGCCACCACTAACTAGGTCACGATCTCGGGACAGGCGGCGAAGGCGGTCAAGGTCAGGCTCTCGTGAGAGGCGAAAGTCCCGGTCACGATCTCGGGACAGACATAGGCGCCACCGAAGCCGCTCACGTAGCCATAGCAGGGGTCATCGACGAGGTTCCAGAGACAGAAGTTCGAAACACAAGTAACTACTCTGACTCCTTCACGTAACAGCAACCAGGAGTGAGCTCCTTCTCTTTGTGTTACCAGGGTCATTGGGTCCTAAAAGTTCTTAGCTAGGAATTTTGACCTGGGGGTTTGGTGAGGTTAACTGAAATAAAGACTCCATATGCAAAAGACCTGAATTAATTCCTTGCCAGTTACCATGAATGTGTTTGGCAGTGTGTGAGAGAAAACGGAGGTGGGGCTCAGAATGGGGTTTGAGGGATGGGAGAATGGGCAGTGTTCATGGAACGTTCATTAAGTGATTGCCAGGAGCCATATCTCATGTGAGTGCTGCTTGACTTCAGATCATCACCCTGGCAGCAGAGTGAGTGCGTGTCATAGGCCTAGAATTTACATTTTGAACAGAGGCCAATGTGGTCAAACATAAATTCATACTTCACCATAATTATCCTGACATCCAATTAATGGGAATGTTTTGCCTGACTTGTCACTACAAAGTATATAATATGTACTTGCCTTTTTGTTTTTATGTCCCACTGCCTGTGATTTGCTAATAGTCACCTATATAATCAGGAAGAAAACTACCTTCCCATTGAAACTCTTTCAGCTTCTACTTATTGCTTGATGTTTCTTTTTCCTAGATTTAGAGATCAATCTTCAAGAGAGAAGTCCCAGGATAAGGAGAGGAGGGAAAAGAGCTTTGCTGATAAAAGGCATGAGGGTACAAATGGCAACGCTGGTTCAAAGAGATCAGAAGAAAGAGAAGCTGGCGAGATCTGAACTCACACTCTGTGTTGCACTGTAAATAGTCTGATAAACATTCTACACACAGCCTAAATTTACCATTTATATTTGCTGAATACAACTCATCTTTTGTAGTTTTAAATTTTTATTGTTTTGAAGATAGCTGTGAGTTTATAGAGATACAGAGTTACATACTGTTTACTGGAATTTTGTTTAGTAAGAATATAAGAAAACATGATCTGATGGATTGTCTTCAGTATAGGCCAGTGACACCCATGTAACTTGTTGGTTGCCTCACCCCAATGAATGCAGCAGTTAGCCCCATGGTCAGAAATGTAATCATTTCCCCTCCTCCTTCCCCCCCTTCCCCCATTTATGTCCTTTAGAAAACATTCACCTTGACCTTTCAGAGACTTGAATTATATAAGATTAGTGATAACATTACTACCACTGGTGCTGAATTTGCTATTTCTGTTAGGTTTATACACAGAGGAATCAAGAATTTAAAATATTTGGCAACTTCATTTTGAGTTTCTCTTATCTGATGCTTCAAGTCCAGAATATTATTATTTGTACTCTCCATTTAGACACCTTTGCTTCAGAAAGGTAACCAGAGCACCTTGTGTACCTTATGAGTGGGGTGCCCTAAGTCACTTAAAATTATCTAATTTTAAAAGCCAGAATCAAATTGACTATATAAATTTGGTTCTTTTGTTCATTCCCTATTTTGTGGATCCCTCTCAGTTAAAACATCAGCTCATAAAGCACCTGTAAAGATTCTACATATGCTGAATTGATTTTTGTATAGTACAGGTTGACCCCTTTAAAAATATACAACTTGAGCACAGATCTTGTGGGATTATGTCTTTACTGATTTCTACAGTGTAGTCTCTTTGTTTACCACTTATATTTGAGACAAAGATAAATCAATATGTAATCAAATTATATATCCAGAAATTCTCATCAGTAGGGGCACTGTTAAAAAGTTGGTGCTGTGAACACCTTGGCTTCTAGGGTTACTGTAGTTATTTTTTTTTTGTTTTATTTTTTTAAATACTATGTGATTACATAACTAATCTCTTCATCTGAATTGATTTCTTCTGTTTCTTGATGCAGCCAAGTAGCTTTGACTGCAGTCTCTTAAACTTTATCCCACGGGCTAATTTGTTTTAATTCCGTAAAGCAATTGTTTTACATTGATACCAAATGAATATTTTCAGATTTGGTGAACATGTTATTTGTAGATACTGCAGAAATTTCCATTTTTTTAGTTTTAAGTGGGGAGGAGAATTTTGAGGAGCTGAGCTTCTAATAAACTTTTTTTTCTTTTTAACATAGACCCTCCCATCTTAAGTTTCGTTGGATATACAGGAGCTGTTCTTGGTCTGTTTGGTCTTATTGATGCATGTTTAGCTATTACAGGAATCTAGTTCTGTTTTTTCCAACAACTATTACATTTTAATTATGGGTTATTTGTAGTCTCTACTATGTTCAGGGTTCTCCTTTTCCATGTACTCCTTGTCCCCCATGGCCCTTCCCTCCTGCTCCCAACCCCCAAGGAGAGGACAGGCCTATGGCCTTGGTGTGTTTCTCTTTCTTGAACAAAATGGACCTACTGTCCCAAAGCTTCTGATAATGGATTCCACATTAAAAAGGCAGTGGTAGAATGGAACCCACATTACATCGATTTGTTGTCTATGCAACATTTTGCAAATCTCATGACAACTGGGAGTTGTTTCTTTTGTGGCACCTTTGCTTATGAGGAGTTTTGGTCTAAGTATACAAATGTAAGTAAAATCCGCTGTTCTCTTGCCAGTCTAACTCACATTAAAGATTTATGTTTATGTCGCTTGGAGTAGAACTTGGGTAATTTCTTGTTTAGATTTTTATTTCAGCAAGAGATATGCTTTGCTTTTATTTCTGCAAATGTGTAATTGAATTTGGTAAGTCTTATTATTCCAAGGGAACTGTAATTTAGGGGACATTTCACTACATGCTCGGAAAAGCAAACTTTTCAATTGCCATTAAGATTACTTTCTTTAGGTCCTGTCCCAATGCTCAGTGATTCCATGGGGAATTAGATGGTTTAGGAAGTTACAGTAGTAAAACATGGAAGTAGCCTTCTGTTAAATCCCCATTTGTTGTATTTAATGTTTCTAAGAATACTTGGCCCCTGACTTTTCCACATTTTTCGAATAGTGAGCCTACTCATTCTTCACAGGATTAGTTCCTCAAAAGTCTCAAAAAACATATGGATATTAAAAGCTAGGAGTCCAAGCCCAGAGCTCTTTTTACTTTTCTACCCTAAATATCAAAAGATTTTAACCAGGAAGGGGACCCGAGAGATCTTTAAATTCCAAGACCTTCATTTTAGAGATGAAACAATAATATCCAGAGAAGGAATGTTACTTGTCCAAGGTCACACAGTAAGCAGAGCTAGAATTTTTAATTCAGATATTCTGATTTTAAATGTAGTACGCTTTCTTGTATGTCACATTTTTTTTTTTGCCCATTTTTCAAGAATGGTATTTAAGAGTCGAATTGTTTAGAGCAGAGTCGGGGAACCTGCGGCCTCAAGACCACATGTGGTCTAGAAGGTCCTCCTAGAAGGTGCAGCCTTTTGACTGAGTCCCAAGGTTTACAGAACAAATCCTTTTATTGAAGGGATTTGTTCTTTGAAGTTTGGATTCAGTCAAAGAGCTGCACTTGAGGACCTAGAGGGCCACATGTGGCCTTGAGGCTTTAGGTTCCCTACCCCTGGTTAAGAATAATAAAAAGTAATTTAATTACAGAAATCTTTGTTAGGACAGATTAAAGTTAGATTCTGTTGAAACAGAGGGGGAAAAAAGATTTCTTGGCTCTAAAAGAATGTTGGGTAGAGAAAACTTTTTGTTTAAGAGAAACTTAAATGTTAGCTGGGTCTAGAATGATCTAGAAGAATTTAACGAGGTTTTGGATGTATATCCCAAAGCTTCTGTAAAATATGTGCCAAGACCCTATGTGCCCTGTCAAGTTTTGAGCCATATCTTTAGAAGCAGCCTTCAATATGGATCCTGGGACCTGTGCACTCAGGGAAAGGTTTTGCTTATCCCATGATGATCCATTTGGATATGAAGAGATTCTGGCTGAGCAGACTATAGGTGGTCCCCTCTTCTTGGAACTATGCCCATTCTTTTGTCGGGGAATTAAATGGGAAATGTCAAAGCAGAACAAATCCTTGGGCATTCCCTAAGGACTAATACTGTGCTAGGTAGTGACAAAATACAAAGACAAAATGAGTAGTCCTTTCCCTCAGGAACTTTGTGTTCTCATGGAGAAAGCAGTTTGCAGGTGTGTGAATATAAACAGATACAAGGTCTTCATGGGGACAGGTAGAAGGGCACTCACAGTAGGCAAACCATGCAAAGGTTGGCACTTGAGCTGAGGCTTAAAGACTAAACCAAGGATTCCAAAAAGGTGAGAAGGGGAAGGGCAGAGAATCTCACTTAGGCATACTTCAGGCGAATAGCCTCATCCCTGGAGTGTGGAACCTTTGTGAGCCTTTTGTTAACTTCCTTAGGTAAGGAGTGGTTGTGAAGGAAGTTTGTATAAAGTTAGTTCCATTTGTTAGTATCTCTTATCTCACTGGAGCTAGGGAAATAGGCACAGAATACTTGCTCCATTAAATGCCAACTGTATGCTAGGCAGTAAGAAAAATGTTGCAGGCCCTGTCTTCAAGGAGCTTACTACCATGTGCAACAAATACTTGTGAAATGAATATAATAAAAGGTGGAGATCAAGAAAGACCTCATGGAAGTTGGACTTGGAAGAAAACTGAAAAGTAGACGTGAGGATGGAGTGTTAGGAGTCACACAGGAGATGGGTGCTGTCATGTATGTGTGATGTACAGATCACTATCCCTTCATGCTTTGAGTTATAATAGGCAAAATTGTGGTCATTTCAAGGTCTTAGTAGGTTGCTCCCCTCATTTGCTTTCCATCAAATCCTTTTTAGCTTAGTGGAGCCTTCTAGACTTTGTGCTATACTGTCAGAGCCTTTTAAGAACCAAGTCATCTCCATGCCACAATAAGTTGAACTTCAGTGAAAATGCTTCATTTTACAAAATTAAGTAATTTGCCTCCTTACTTGGTATCAACAAACATCAAAGATCTACTGTGTTCCCAGTCGTAGGAGGAGTGTATGTGGAATTGTCAGGTACAGTCTCTTCCCTCAGTCAGTTTACCTTCTCTTAGAAGCACACACAAATATCTATGCAAAATGGAATGTAATTTCACAAGTTAGATAAGTTAGATATGATGTTATAACTTTTTACCATTTACAATCTATGCAAAATGGAATGTAATTCCACAAGATAGATATGCTGTTACAGCTTCCTTTTACCATTTACCAAGTCCTTTTCTTACAACATCTACATTATTAGTCCTGTTTCACAGATGAGAAAAGTGAGATTTAGAGAAATGAAACAGTTTGCTCAAGGTGATGTGACCTTGTAAGTGATGGAACAGAAAATTAGGCCTAGTTCTTCCATTCTAGATCAAGGACAGTGGTACAGTAGAAAGGCATAAGTTTGTACCTTGTTTGAGTATTATGTGTCCTTGAGCGTGTCATCCTGTCTGCAATTCAGTTTTCTTCTCTGTAAAAGGAAAGCATAGATTAGATGATACCTATCAGTCCATCCCAGCCTTAAATATATGTGGTTTGATGTCAGACTCTTCCAGTATATGATACTGTTAGAAGAATTCAGAGTGGGGCAAGATCATTGTATGCCCAGGAAATAAGAGGTGGAACAGTGGGTAGAGCATTGGTCCTGGAGTCTGGAAGCCCAGAGTTCAAATCCAGCATCAGATGGTTTATTAGCGGTGTGACCCTGGGCAAATCAACTGCAAAATGTGAATAATAATAGCACCTACCTTTCAGGGTTGTGAGGATCAAATAAGATATTTGTAAAGCACTTAGCACAGGGCCTGGCACGTAGTAGGTACTATATAAATGTTTATTCCCTTTCCTTCCCTAGGAAATAGGGAAGTATGGTGGTGCTTCTATCCTATTCTTTGATGAAGGTACTTGGCAGTGGATGCTGAAAAGTCAACCGTGCAGCTGTTTGTCCTCTAGGGACACTATGGCTTATTAATGCCCTTCCTGAAATACAGTCCCCAGAATTGAACAGAATGCTCTGGTTGTAGGGTGACCAAAGCAGAAAATGATGGGATTATTGGTTTCTTTTTTCTGCATACTAGCCTCTCAGTAGAACCTGAGATCACACACACTTCTGCCATACCACACACTATTGACATTGAAGTTTGCAGTTCACTATCACACATCTCCAATCTTGTACTTGTGAGTTGGTTTCCAAATCCAAGTGTGAGAAAGACTTCAGTGTCTTAAAATGTTAAGAGCCTATTTATGATTACTATTTGGGGCTGGTTATCCAGTCAGTTTTGAACTTAGCTGACTACTGTCTGGCCCATGTTGAGGACAGCATGAGATTGGTAGATGCTTTGCTATGTGTTTTATCTACTTTGTCTATTAAGTGTCTAGGAATTTTAACACAAAGAGAAAAGAATTTAGTGTAGCAGTACCTAGAAACGGGTTTTGGAGCTGTGGAAAGGAATTTAGAGGTTGTCTAGTCTAATTCCCTTATTTTGCAGATGAGGAAAATGAGTCTCAGTTTAAGTGAAACTCCTGAAAGGATTTTTATTCCTAGTCTGAAGGTCATTCTCTTTAGTGGAGAAAACAGAAGCAAAGAGTTGGATAATTATACCTTTTTTTCTATTAACTATTAAAATCCCATCTACCCCAAGCAGCTTCTTACATAAACCCTTTTTTGTTATTAGCGTTCATAATCTCAGGTCATTCTGGACTTTTGCACTCCTGTATAATTTTATAGGCACACCCTCTTATATTCTCCATTACCTGCCCTTGCTTCAGTCTTCTGGATGTGCCTTTAAAAACTGTTGATTGATGAAACAGATTTCTTTTTGCTTGAGTCTTCAGAATTTAGTTCTTGATAGCTTTGCATCTCTCTTAGGCACTTGTAGAATGTTAGACCTTAGACTCCCATCAATTCCTTTTCTCAAACTTAAAGAATGGTCTCTGGAAAAAAAAAGAATGAATGTCAGATTAAGCCCAGTTTTCTTGTTGTATAGCACAGAGTCTAAGGATATGTAGTCTTCTCCCAGGTTCTTGTTTACTGAAGCAGTCAGTTCTTTGCTAGTCAGAATCGGGTCCAGAAGAGCAGTCACGTCTACTACTTTTACAAAGCTGACTTGTCTTGACTTTCCATGAAGCTGTCCCTAAGCACTCCTACCCACAGTGATCTTGTCCACCTTCAAACCATAGCTTTTACTATTATCCCCATTCAGGTTACAGTTAATCATTATTGCCTTTTGAGATCTCTAAAGTGGACTGTTGATTATAGAGCTACTCTTAAGGGAACCTTAGTGGTTATTGAGTGTAGTTAAGTGACTGGCGCAAGATTAGAGAGCAGCAGAGTTGGAATTTGAACTCAAGTCCTATGATTTTATGTTGAGTGCTCTTTCCATTGCATCTTGTTCTTGCTTTAAGCCGTTTTTTATTTATTTATTTTTTGCATTAAGCTGTTCTTAATAGTGTTCCATTTCATCTTATGATGTGTTTGCCTTTGCTTGTCCATAATATGTTTCCTATTAACACTGTTTTGTTTTGCACGTTACTTTTAATAGCTTTTTTCTCATGAGGATTTCTGGGGCATGTTTGCCACAAAGATTTTCTATTTTTGAGAAAACTGTTAATGAGGGAGGGAGATTCCCTTGAGAACTCACTGTACCGCATTTGTGGATTATCTTGCCCACTTCTGAGCCACCATAGAACTTGCTAACTCTGCTGATCACATTCAGTTTTGCATATTTATCTGCATATTATATATCCCCACTACTAGACTGTACACCTCAACCCTGTACTGACACAGACACCTTTGATTCAGCCTCTCCTTCCATCAAATTAAGACAAGGGAAGAAAAGGACTCTATTCTCAGCTGAGCAATGGAGTTCACTCATTACATGTTTGAATAAAATGAGGACAAGGATCAGAAGACCCTTCCCCAAGCTTCTGAAGGATTCCGTCCCATGCATTCAGCGATGATAAAAGCTTTCTCATTAAGTGACCTATCCCTGGGACTCTAAGGATTTTAGGCATACATTGAGGTACAGTTATTGATTCTAGCCCATTAAATTCTTACTTGATCTCTCCATCTGGTCAGCTAATCTGTTCCAAACATGTTTGGGTTCTAATATTTTTTGACCAGACTTGAGAATGAAAGTTTGTAGAGCATCATTTACCTATCTGTAGTACTCCAGAAACAGGAGAATTCTATAGCTGTTAGTCATTGCTAATGCTAGATAATTTTAGACAGTCATAAAATGTTAAAGCTTGTGGGGATATTAGAGATCATCTTCTCTAACCCCTTTATTTTATAAGTGAAGAAAGGGGCCCAGAGAAAGATAAGATTTGGCCAAATTTACAAAAGGAATTGATTCAACAATTTTTTTTTATTAGTTCCCAAAATTCTTTTCCAATATCTCATTTTGAGGGAGATGACTCTGGGTTATCTATCAGAAGTAATTCTAGCAGAATACAAACTCCGGTAGGTCCAAAAATAGAATTGTTCGGATCACAGGTTAATGAAGAGTAGCCTGACCAATTCAGAGGCTGAATGACTTAATAACTCATAAGGCTTGGGCTTGGGGTGGGAGTTACAACGGGTCTCTAGAAGAAGCACCCGCACCTATAGAATTACATATTTTAAAATATCTGAAGCCTATGCAACACAATGGAGTAGATAAAAAGACGTTGTCTTTTCGTTGTAGTATATTTTGTATGTGTTAGGTGTTGGATGGATATTAATTTCTCCTGGATGATTTAGAAATTCTAATAAAATATTTAAGTGATCTTTTAAAAGGGGATTGGGGGAGGTAGGGGTGGTAGAAATACTGCTCCTTACCTCTAACAACTCATTTTCTAGAGAAAGACATTGATTTACTTAGAGTGTTTTCTCCCTCATCAAATTGGAAGGGGGAGGAGATGCAGAGAAGTAGTACTTTGCACCCTGGTATTTAATAAATATTTGAGTCAAAATAGGCTTAAGAGCAGTGGAACCAGGGACTTCAGTGGTTCAGATAAGATTGGACCAGAAGGGTTGGAACTAACAATTGTATGCTCTTTTTGTAACTATTTGCATAAACTTTATACCCAGCATACTTTGTTACTTCCCTTACTCATCTAATAAAGCTGTCTTTCTTAAACCCTGTTTTGTCTCTGTTGGATTAAGGAGCTGATTTTTGTGGCCAGGCCAGGATAGCAGGGTACTTCTGAAGCAGAGGTTGGGGAGTTACTGGTGACCATTCCCCAGTGCTAATGTGGGCTGTGGTGCTCTCATGAGTAGGTCTGGAATTTGACCTCAAAATTACCTTCTTTCACAATCCCAGGTATTTCTGTAGAGTTAATATGCAGCACTGTCACAAGGATGTGTAGCACTAGACAGTCTTTCCTTGTAATGGGAGATATTGAGGTTTAGTTGTGAAGGGTCAGATTTTTATTTTTCTACCAAATCTGCAAGACACTTAACCATGGACCAGCACATTGCATTTATTGATCATAGTTCGTGTGATAATACCCAAGTAGCCACAACCTGAGTCCCTAACGAGTTCCAGAGGTATAGCCGCCATGACCACACACAGGGAAACAGACTGCCATAGCCAACCAAGTGTCATTTGAGACATCTGGATGATCACTGCCACTCTTAACACACCACCCTGTTACTTAAGAAGTTTGCTAGTACAACAGTGGTAAACCAAGACTGAAGACAGTACATAATCTCTGCTCATTCCTTTAACAGTGGGTAATGGAGCCCCTCTGTCAACCTATGTGTGGCCTCAGCTGTGTTGTTCTGTACTTGTTGCTAATAGAGGTACCCACTAGGTATGGTCCTAATTAACTTTGTACCAATGGCTTATTTCCTTTTCTTGCTTGTTCTTAAGAGGCAATGTAACAGATAAAAGCACTAGGCTTAGGTTCAAGTCCTTCCTCAAGCCTATATACTACCTAGTTGGGTGATCCTGGCCAAGTCATCGCATCTTTCTATTAATAAGCCTTTTTCCTCATCTATAAAATGGGGGTGACTAGCACCAGTAACATAGTGTTGTGAAGATCAGAGGAAGTTATGTATGTCAAGCACTTTATAAACCTTAAAACCTATGAAATGGAGCTAGCAAAGTAATACGGCTTTAGCAGGCTGTGAGAGGCAGGGAAGGAAGAGTTTTCTTTGGGTCACCCAGAAAGCTAGCTCACTGGTGATGATGACAACTGGGAAGCTACTGATACTCACGGCCCGTGAGTATCATACATCTTACTCTTTTTCTCTGGCCCCAGAACTGCTCCAGGCCCACAACACAAGGTTACTAGATTGAGTTTCTTGAAGGTAAGGACATATCTGTCACCAGCATGGCCTTCCATATAATGGGCATTCAGTAAAGTTCAGATGATTAAATGGGCAGCAGAAGGCAAAGTTTAAGATCTCATTAAAACTCTTAATTGGGGTTTGCAACAAAACGTTAAAATTGCCTGAATATGTGACTCAATTATATCTAATTAGATTCCACTTATTGTTGTAATCAAGTTCCTAGAGGTGGTGATCTTAACATGAGGAAACAAGATGAGGAATGTATAGCTTGTTTCTTCTTGGCAGATATTAGTGATGATAGTGCCTACATGTGAGGATTCATTCTCTGTTGCCGGTTCTTAATGGGGATGGAGTATAGATGGCTCAGACTAGAGCATCTACTGATTGAGATAGCTCCTTGCTGACATCAGGCTTGGTATCTTTGCCATCAAGACATTTTTATAACTTGGCCTCAAGAGTTTATCAGCTGGGCCCCCAACTAATGGGGATAGGAGCATATGAGCTGCACATATCATCTCATTCATTGGACATCTACTATGTGTGTGCGGCATCCCATGTTGGGCTATAAAAGGAGAACCCTAAGTACAGTGAATGTTATGTAATGTTACACTGTTACCTGAACACTTGAAGCACCAAGAGTTGCTGTTGCCCTGACTCTCAAAATTCTTTCCTCTTCCTGTCACTGGCTTATGCTTTCTCCCTTCATCATGGACCATGACCATCCAGGGCACCCTGAAAGAGAAAGGATACCACCCCCCACCTCCAAACACAATGTGAAAGCAAAAGCTTTGGCCAAAAGCTCTCTAGGATTCTATTTTGCAATGGGGCCATGCCTAACTTACACTCCAGTTCCCACAGGGGAATAAGAAAAGTGGACTTGGGGAAGAATGTTCTTTCCAGCTAAGAACTTTCTCCTTGGCTCCAGTCTTAGAAATAACTTCTAACATCATTTCTCCCTTGTGCTTATTTCCTCGGTAAAATTTCGTCTAGTTCTAATACTGCATTCCATGTTCTAATATTCTTTGTTTCAAGGTCCCTTTCAGCACCACTATTCTATATCCTAACATTTTATGGTAGGTTCTGTTGGGGGTGGGAATTGGAGTGAGGAATGTGGATCTCACTTGTGATTTTATTGATGTGGGGAGCTCCTGATGAGGAAATTTCTTTTTTTTTTTTTAAATACTGTTTTTTTATTTATTTTTAGTTTTCAACATTCACTTTTATAAGACTTTGAGTCCCAAATTTCTCCCCTCTCTCCTTCCCCCTTCCCAAGACAGCATGCAATCTAATACAGATTATACATGTATAATCATGTTAAAACATAATTCCACCTTAGTCTTGTTGTAAAAGAAGAATCAGAACAAAAGGGAAAAAACAAAAGAAAAATGCTTTGATCTGCATTCAGACTCCCTATTTCTTTCTCTGGAAACGGATAGCATTTTCCATCATGAGTCTTGGAATTGTCTTAGATCATTGTATTGCTGAGAAGAGCTAAGTCTGATTATCAGAGTGGGTCATCGAACAATATTGCTGTTCCTGTGTACAATGTTCTGGTGCTGCTCACTTCACTCAGCATTAGTTCATGTGAGTCTTTACAGGTTTAGCTGAAATCCATCTGCTCCTGAAGAGGAAATTTCTACTCACAAAGCAGATTAGCTGGCACTTGCATTAGTCAAGAGCCAGATGCTGGGAGTATCGAAAGGTTAAATGACTTTTTTCCAGGGGTTATGCAATACATCAAAGGCTAGATTTAAATCCAGGTCTTTCTGATTCAGAGTTTAGCTTTTTGTCCAGATATGCCACATTATCTCCTAGCATTCCATCTTCAAGTAGCTTACAATGATTGGTATTTTATATTTTGTTTCCTCTTAGCTCTGACGCTCTGCCCTGTGAATAAAAGATGATCTGCAGAACCAGTATAGCCTAAGAAGGCATCCTCAAAGCTGGGAATGGAATAATTATTCAACATATGTTTTATCCCCAACAGTGAAAAGTACTGGGGAGTGGAGGCAGTACAGACTTGCCTCACTAGAATTCAGTCTAGTTGAGAAAACAAAACTATAATGCTATGCAGCATTAGCCAAGAGCCAGATGAGGGATAAGCATGCTAAATGTTTTAGGAGTTTAATGTAGTCAGGGTCAGTTTCCTGAAGGAGGTTGGATTTGAGGTCGACCTTGAAGGAAAATTTTTGAGAGGAGAAAGGTAGGAATATGCATTGCTGTGGAAGAAAACCCAGAAGTCGAGGAGAAGCTTCCTGTGAACCTAACTTCCCAAAAGTTATCTTAATTCTTGATAGGGACTCCATGATCAGAATTAGGGAGAGGGGAAGAAAACACTCACTATCTTGAAGCAGCTAAGCTTCCTTTCTTTTATCCTAGATCCTCAAAAGCATCATCTTCAGTTTTACCTTCCTAGAAAGAGACAACTAGACAAAGATTTGTCATATAGTTCAACTTTATTGTATTTAACCATAGTCACTATGCGTGGAGGTAGCGCATGCTTCCTCTGTTCCCTTCCCTCCCACTCAAGGAGCTCTCCTAGTAGTGGATCCTCTATGGGTGCCCCTTCTGAGGTGCTCAGTGGTAGTTTCTGCTCAGGGCAGCGGCCACCACTCCCACCAGCTTCTGCCAGGCAGCCTGGGCCTCGGAAGTAAAGTCCTTGCCCAAGGTAGCTGCCAAGACAATGATCAGATTGTCTCCGAGGAGCTAGAAGGAAAAGAGGACAGAGGATCAGGCTTGAGCTGTTTCCATACAAATAGGAGAAGGGTTCCATGCCTGAGGGAAGCAGAGTGAATGTGCTACCTGAGGGCTGGACTAATAGTAAGCCTTGGAAAAAATAAAGGTGTGCCTGAACAAAAGTCAGGGTCTGGCTTGTGCTAAGTGAATGGTTCATTTTAGTGGGATGGAGCACATCATGTTCCCTTTTTGGGCCTAAATTTCCCTATCTACGCAAGAGGGATTAAGTTAGAGGATTTTTAAGGCCCTTTCTGACTGGCACTCTTAGGAGTTTGAAACAACATCCCCAGGGAGTAAAGGGGGGGGGGGTCGTCTCTGTTTCAAGATCCTTGAGGGAGAGAGAGATTGTGAGCCCAGAGAAAAGTTGGGGTTGGAGTAGGGAAAAGGATAGGGTCTCATGCTCATGCTCAATGCATGAAGCCTGGTCGTGGGGAAGAGGAAATGAGTCTATGAACATGAGCTCCCTGTCTTGGAGATTTTCAAACAGGAGGTTGGACTATATGCCAACTGAAGTACCTTCCAGTTTTTAGAATTTGTAAGCCTTGTCCCCCTAAGCCCCAGAGAAATGGAAGAGAAGTACTCACCCTAAAATTCTGGGGGTCGACATGCAGCTTGTCTGAGTGTAGCTGACTCAGCTTGTCGAAGGTGGCCTTCACGTTGTCCAGGTTCTTCACAGCCTCACCAAATGAGGTCAGCACCTTCTTGCCATGGTTTTTGACCCGGGGGTTCCCCTCAATGGCTGTGGGGCTGGAGAGGTTCCCAAAGTTGCTGAAGTACCTCTGAGTCCAGGGGTAGACGACTAATAACCTGAAACCCAGAGACAGGAAGAGAATGATCAGCCAAAGGTTTTCTCGGGCCAATTCACATAAGGCCTCCAGCTGGTTTTCCCATCTTCCATCCTCCCTCTCCTTCGCCCCAGGCGTTTGGTCAGCAGAGAAAGCATTCGACCCCGGTCCCCTCAGCTAAACCCAGTTAGCCGCATGCCCCCCCCAGCCCAAGCCCTGCAACAGCCAAGGTCTCTTCTCCCACCTGGTAAGGGCAGCGGCCCCCACTTCCTCGATGTCAATCTTGGCCCAGATGGCTGAAATGATGTGTTTCTCTTCTGCTGACCAGTTCACCATGGCTGGTTGCAAAGGGGTGGTGACAGTCCTGAGGTGAGAGTACAGGAGATAGCGATGAAAGCTGAGTGCTCTGTCCACTGGCTCAAGGGCCCTCCTTTTATCCTCGGCCTCAGTCCTCGCCCCACCCAACTCCTTTCCTATTGGTCAGCTTCAGGCTGGGGGCTCTGAGGATGTGGCCCAAGGCTTTTGGTTTGGGGGTTGGGAGAGGAGTGCCAAAGGGCTAACCTGAATTGGGGGGAGGAGAGGCAACTCACTCTACCTAAGTCTGTCACCAGTTGCCCCTCAGCCCCAAATGTTCTTCCTGCCTTTGCTGGGATCAAAGACTGCTGTCTCCCCTTTTTGATTCCAATGGGTCTGTCTAGCCCCAGGTAGTGCCAGAGAAAAACTGGACTTCTAGGTTCAACCCACAAACTTGCCCTCAGCCTTGGGACCCAAATCAGCTCTCTTTGGTTTCCTGACCTAATCAGCTGCAGCCCCCACCTCCTCCCCCCTATTCATCCCACTCATCTCCCTCACCTTATTCGGTTGCAGCCACCTCATTTTCCCCTGAGCTCCCTCATCTCATTCACTTTGAATCTTCCCCTCATCCCTCGTATTCTGTCAAGCCTGCGCTCATCCTCTTCAGTACCTCCATCCCAGTTCATTCGTGTTCAGTGAATTCAGCAACCTCACAATTTACCCCTCTACCACCACCATCAACTCCGAACAATCAGGACACCCGTCCCATCAGCCCCCTTTCCCTAGAGCCCTGGGCCAGATCAATCCTATTCCCATCCCCATTAGATCCCTACTCCTAGAGTCCTTGGAATTCATCTTTTCTCTTCTCCCTCCCAATGAACCATGAGCTGCCTATGCAGATACCAGGCCTTTCCACCAGCATCTTGGGGCCATAGAGGGAGTTGTGTGTCCAAAACAGGACGTCTAGGCCGAGAGCTTAAAGTGACTTTCCCTGTGGGAAAGGAGAGTGGTCTGAGAAGGTTGGTGAAAGTTGACCTCCAGAGTTGAAGTGGGTTAGAAGGGTTTGTGGTGGCAAAGGCCAGATGAGTCTTGAGGTCACATAGACTGAGCTCAGTATAGACACGGTTATCCCCACTGGATAGGGACTCCTAAGGTCATCTCTGAGGAAATGGTTCTGATGCCTCTTCAGAGTCCAGTCCCCTTTAATGGCCTATGTCTAGCCCCATGTGTTGATCTATGTCCAGTCCAACATGTTGACCCTTATGCCCAGCCCCATATTCTGATCCATGTGTGGAAACCCTCTGCTTATTCCCATCTCCTGATTCCTCTGGTTATAAATGCTGACCTGGGCCACACCTGTATTGCAACCAGAATACCTTTACTGAGACAATTAAGGGTTCCACATCAGCGTTCTGTGTGGAGGCTGTGGGTAAATCCTTTCTGAAGCCATAGGGCACTCTTCCCCTGCCTCTTGTCCTCTCAGCTCGTAAGTCTTCTCTGGAGGCCATATTTCCTTTGAAACTTTGTATTAAATGGGACCCAGCATAATCCAATGGCCAGTGGCCAGTAGCAAAGGCAGGTGCTAGAATACCAGACCAGGTACTTGTATTCAATCCAGTGACCCAGACCTCCTGCCTACTCCAAGAACAAGATACTCCTTCTAGCCCCAAGTGTTCTTTTCTGGCTGTGTCCCATGCTTTAGAATGCCCTCCTTCCTCATCTCCACCTCCTGGCTTCTTTCAAGTCCCGACTAAAATTCCACCTTCTATGGGAGGCTTTTCCCAACCCCTCTTAGTTCTAGTGCTTTCTCTCTGTTAATTATTTCCTATTTATCCTGTACATATCTTGTTTGTAAATATTTGTTGTCTAACCCATTCGATTGTCAGCTCCTTGAAGGCAGGGACTGTCTTTTGCTTTTTTTACCTATCCCTAGCACTTAGCACAGTTCCTGACACATAGCAGGCACTTAATAAATGCTTATTGAGTGACTTAGGAGCCTGCTTAGTCCAGGGCAGCTGACCAGAGTCTGTCCTCCTCTAACCCCTACCCCCACCAAGGACTCTGCACTCCTGACTGTCAATAGTACCTTCCCACACCCTGTCATTTATTTTGTGTCTTAGCAACTAGGTGGCACAATGGACTGGAGTTAGGAAGACTGTCTTTGTGAGTTCAAATCTGGCTTCAGACACTTAACTAGCTGTGTGACCTTGGCCAAGTCACTTAACCCTGTTTGCTTGAGTGTCCTCATCTGTAAAATGAACTAGAGAAGTAAATGGCAAACTACTCCAGTATCTTTGCCAAGAAAATCAAATGGCGTCATGAAGAATTGGATGCAACTGAACAAGTGAACAACAACAACAAATAGCATTCCTTTTTAGTATTTATTATTAATAAAAGTCATTATAATCATTACTTTTTTTTTAATTGAAACCTGGATCTCCTCATTCCCCACCCAGACGCCTTTCCATCTCCTCTTACTGCTTCTCTAAGCCGAGTAAGAGTTGGTTCTCACCTCTCTCAGGCAGAGATGTGAGCCAAGCCATCTAGGGCAGGGCAGCAAGGGTTTTCTCACACACGCAGACATGGAGGGAGTTCCCTTTCTATTTTGGGAGACTACGGTATATTTTCCCCACACACATTGGTTGAAACTAGCATCCAGTCTATGTGATTCTTTGCTGACCTGGCCCTTGGGGACGTTTGTGGGGAAGGTGGCCCTACTGAGAGAAGTAATACTTGGTTAGTTGAAGGCCCCTTCACACTAGCAAGTGTCTAATCCTTGGACATGCTTTTTATTGGGGTGCTGGGGTAGGGGCTGGGGGGAACTGAAGAACCTTGGTTTGTCAGGTAACAACCCTGGTTGAAAGAAGCAATTCCTTGGGAAAAGCCTGGATTGTGACTCCAGAGTTCCCAGGGCCCCATATGCCTATCAAAGACCATCCCAGCCATTGTGACCCAAAGCAGGTGGTTCCTAGTCTATGTAAGCATTCCCCTCTCCCAGGCAGCAGCCTATCCCACTATGAACTGAGGATCTGGACCTTGGTGACCTCTCACCACTCCCCCTAGCCACTGCCACTTTCTTTGATATTGTGTGTGTGTGTGTGTGTGTGTGTACTGTTTTTGTCCCAGGTGAAAACATTCCCAGTTATGCCTCTAGGTGAGAGAAATAGGATATTCTAGAGGATTTCAGTATCCTAGCGTAGAGCATTTCCTATGAGTCTGCTAAACACCGGTGAATGAATGAATGGATGCATATTGACCTTACCTAAGTGAAATTATCAACCCTTGAAGTGTTGAAATAAAAATGAATGAATGAACACATGAATGGACAACTTGAATTGAGGAAATACCCAAGAAGAGAAAATGAAGAGAATACCATTGAAGTAGGAATAAAAACAGCTCACATTTCTGTAATGCTCTAGGGATTATACAATGTGCTTGCCTCATAATGCCCCAGTGATAGAAGTAGTGCACAAATTACCCCCATTTTACAAATAAGGAGACAAGTCGGGGAAGTGCACAGCTAGATAGGTGAGAGCTCTGGACATCCAGACAGAAGACCTAAAAGTTCTGTCTGGGCTCTGCTGCTAACTAGTTGTATGATTGTGTATAATTTACTTTCTTTTTTTCAAATTTACTTTCTTTTTCTTCCCTGTAAAAGGTGGCAGTGATGGTGGGGCACACAGTTGTCCTAGATGATGTCTAAGGTAGGTCCCTTTTGACTCTGACATTGTCTTCCTTCCTCCCTTGGCATTCTACATTATTCGAAAGACCAGCAGTACCAGCACAGTTCAATAGCTCCCAGGGTGGAGGCCAGTCAGGGATGTCTTTTCAGAGCCAAAATAGTTGGGGAGGGGAAAGGTACAACACTTATTCTGTAACAGTATTTGACACACGATAACAACACTTTACAAGTGAAAGTATTGACTTTTGACCTGATCCAGCATTATTAGAAGGAAAGCTCGTAAAACAATCCAGAGGCGGTAAAAAAAGTTTTCTTTAATATTTTTTGGTTTTTTACATCGCCATAGTTTCCCTCACTATCCTTTCCCCTCCCTCTCCCAGTAAGCCATCCTATATAACAAATAATACTTTAAAAAACAAAAAGAGAAAAAGAAATGGAAAAAATCAGCACAACATCAATACATCCAAAAAAAAAATCTAAAAATATGTACAAAGTAACTTGTGGACCTCCCACCTCTACAGAGGGATGGGGTGGGAATGTCTTCTTATATCTCTTCTTTCAAGTTATGCTAGTTCTTTATAATTTTCCACACTCACTTTTTTTTTTTTTTGTGGTTCTTTCCATGTTTATTGCTGTAGTTAGTGTGCATATCGTCTTCTTGGCTTTGCTTTCTTCACCCTGCATCATGTTCCTATAGGTCTTTCCATGTTTCTCTGTATTCATCACACACATAATTTCTTGCAGCACAGTAATATTTGTTTAGCCACTCCCCAAACAATGGGCATCTATTTTGTTACCAATCCTTTCCATCCCATACACAAAAAAGTGCTGCTATAAATATTTTGGGATTTGGGTGCATTTGAAGCTATGTTTGACCAACTTCTCTTCCCACACCTGTCATTCCTCAGACCTAGCAGATTTGGGGGCAGCAACTCTTTCAGACTGTTGTGAATTGGGTGAGAGGCAGTCCCTGGAACAGGCTGCCAGAGAGAGAGGACAAAGGCTGCCTATCCCTTCTGGGATCTTTAGCACACAAAAGTGGTCAGAAGATGATAACCCCATGCCAGATCTCCAAGACTGACTCCCGATGCTCTGGGCCACAGAGGAATTAGACCTGGGGATCTTAGTCTCAGAGACGGAAAGGACCTTGGGGACCATCTAGTCCAACCCTCAGACTTTACAGATGAGGAAGCTGAGACCCAAAGAGGCTTAATGGTTTGCCCAAGGCCCCAAAGGTGTTGTGTCAGAGGCAAGATTTGAACCCAGGTCATGGGTATTTCTAGGTGGGCTATGAGGGCAGAAGTTCAGGAGTAGTTCTCAGGACATTGGGCATCGAATAGGAATCAGGGTCCTTTCAGGTGGGGAATAAAGGCAGAACTTTAGGGTCTATGGGAGCTGGAGAGCAGCACTAGGCCTAGAGAGAATGGTGACCAGTTGTTGGAACCTGGGCCCAAAACCCCCAAAAGGGGCTTAGAAGTTGGATAAGGGGCCTGTGATAGGGTGATAAGAGAGGGGAGGGGAGAATTAAAGAGTAGGTTAGGGTTGAGGCAATGAGAGGGAGGCAGAGGTGTGACCAGCTACCTCTTAATCTGGAGCCAGACCCAGGGCCTCCAGCTGGCTGTGGGGATAACACTTCCTTGGGGCTGGGCCTACAAGCCCTGCCCTGCCCAAGCATCCCTGAACTCAGTCAGATGCAGTAGGTTGATTATTCTGCCCAGGTCCCTTTCTCAAACCCTCCCCCTCTTCTGGCTTCCCTTTGGGCCTAGCCCAGGGCTTCAATTGTGGCCCTCAAACCTGCTGCCCACCCAGGGACCTCAAAGCACTTTTCCAGAGTTGGGTGATGGTTAGACAGTTTCTGGTGAGACAGAAGAGGGAGGCTGGTGTCTGGGTACTGGGCGGTCTTTCCAGGTTTGGGCTCAAGAGCATATTATCCTAATATCCGAGATAAAGAGGGAGATTGAGGGTGGGGTGTTGAGTGGATGACTCTGGGTTCTGAGACTGCAGGAAAACAATATATGTACACAATGGTTATAATAATGTAAATGGGAAAAACTAAAATTACAGCAAAAAATAAACTAAATGCTGTAGCCTGGAAAAGTGATGAGAAAATACACCTCCCTCACTTTATGAAGAGTGTAGGGGGAGGGGGGACTATGGGTGTTGATGTGCTTAAGTTTGTTTAATTGTTTTTTGTTTATTTATCAGGAGTGACAGGGAAGGGGAGGGGGGGATTATATCCAGAAATTATGATAATGGAAAAGCAAAATATGTGAATAAAAATCAAAATTACAGAAACAACAGTAAATAGAGGCAGGAAAGTCAATGGGAGGGGGTTTTGTACTCTATGAGGTTGGGAAGGAGGGGAAGCAATAGGGTGGGGAGACAGCAGCACTTCAGCCCCCCAGAGATCTCCCCTGCGTCAGGATGTAGATTGCAGCCTCAGGCAACCCCGGACAGCTCAACTTTCTCCAGAGCTGGGGAAGTGGCTGCAATTTTGAACACAAATGCTCCCCACCCACCTACCCCAACGCAAAACTCCAGTGCACACAGCTAGGCTGCCACAGATTTCGCCTTTATGCAAAGATTCACGTCCATCAGAGCTGGGGGAGGGAGCTGGCTACATGGAGGACCCAAGGGTTGCTCTCGGGCGGTCGCCTCTAACCAGTTTAACGGTACTTGGACGTTAGTACGTTGGACACGCAGCTCAGGAACTTGTCCAGAGAAGCGTGCACCTCGGGGTTCAGGTTGCCCGGATGGTGCCTAGCCAGGGTCACGAGCAAACAGTGAGACAGGAACTGGGGAGGGAAGAGGCAGATCCATATCCAGGGTCAGGCCGGGCCAGATCTTTGTGAGTGCCCACTTCACAGATCCCACTGGCCCTGGATTCTGCACGGAACCCCATCACCTCTGTTTCCACACCACTCAATCTCTCCCAGTCTCAGCCTCTCCGACTGCGCTGCAGACGCACTTGAGGACAGCTGACCCAAGTTCGATGGCTCCTCTCTAGATCCTGCCTCTCGTCCCCCCTACCCCCGACCCTGTGTCTCCACTCACTTTGAAGTTGAGGGGATCCACTTTGAGTTTGTGGGCGTGGAGATCGCTCAGGGAGGAGAGAGCCTCTGACAAATCATCCAGGTGGTTGACGGCCAAAGTCAGCGCATCTGCCACCTTCTTGCCGTGATCCCGAACCTGGCGGGAGCCTCTGGAGAGGTCTAAGTGGGCGAAGTAGGTCTTGGTTGTAGGGAAAGAAGAGAAAGTCCTACGAACCAAAAAAGAGGGCAATCTGAAGGTTCTATTGGCTCGAACCCAGGACTGGGGCAAAGAATAGAGGGACGGCTCAGGGAGGAGGGGATCGCCAAGGGGTTCTGAGAGGCGGAGGCAATGATGCCAGGATGCCCGCTGGGTCATGGAAGAAGAACGGGTCCAGAGGCTGGGGCGGGGGGGAGCGGCGAAGGGGTCCTAGGAACTGGCTGAGGCAGGGGGCGTTGCTGGGTCCCGGACTCATGGAAGTGGAAGATTCAAGTGCTGGGAGTTCCCTTACCTCTCCAGGGCTTCAGTGCCATACACGTTGGTGTTCTCACCCAGTTTTTCCCAAAATTCTTTCACGTTGCACTTGTCTTCAGGGGACAGGGCCATCCTTCTTTCCCAGGTCTGTCTGCTAGGGGTTCACCAAGGATGGCATGTCCTAGACTTGGCACTGGGGAGGTGGAGTTCATTGGCTGGCATAGGGCCAGGTGCAGGCAGCCACTAGACCAGGTGGTGCGAGGCCGGGTCTCCACTACAGGGGGCGCTGCGTTCCCACCTGCGCCGGACCACCCATGCAAATTCAGAATCCTGAATGCCAGCCAGGGGTGGGGAACCTGCGGCCTCGAGGCCACGTATGGCCCTCTAGGTCCTCAAGTGCAGCCTTTTGACTGAGTCCAAGTTTTACAGAACACAGACCTGTGTATTGCCCTCACATCCCTTAATCCCATAAACCCAGGTTGTGGAACTATAATAATAGTGATGATGATGATGATGATGATGATAACTATTAGCACTTATATAGGCTTTAAAATTTACAAATAGGATTCTCAGTTGATCCTTAAAACAACTCTGGGAGTTAGGTGCTGTTATTATTCCCATTTTTACAGATGAGAAAACCGGGGCAGACAGGTTAAGTGACCTACACACAGCTAGCAAGCGTCTGAGGCTGGATTTCAACTTGTTTTTTTGACCCCAAGTCTAGTGCTCTATCCACTGTGGATGGACAGACAGAAGTTTACTTCTCTCTATTCTAGCACTGACCCATCTTGACTTGCCTCCTTTCTGCTCCCGACACTGGTCTTCTTGCTGTTCCTCACAGGGGACCGTCCGTCTCCCAACTTCATGCCTTTCATTGGCTGGGCCTGGAATGCTTTCTTTTTTCCTCTCTACTTTCTGACTCTCTTCTAGTCTCAGCTACAATCCCATTTTCTTCAACAAGCCTTTCTCAGCCTCCCTTAATACTAGTGCTTTCCCTCAGATACTACCTTTCACCTATCCTGTATATCCCTTGTTTGTCCAGAGTTGTCTGCATGTTGTCTCTCTCAATATATGGTGAGCTCCTTGAGAACAGGGACTGTCTTTGCCTTTCTTTGTGTCCCCAGTGCTTAGCAGAATGCCTGTCCTATTATAGGCCCTTAACAAGTGCTTGTTGACTGACTGACTGATTGTTCCTCCCCATTTGCCATTCAATTCATGTCCCCTTCCTGTCTCAATCCTGTCCTAGCCTACTCCCATTACAACCCTACTCTGTCCCTATCCCCATCTACCCCAATCTCATCCCCTCACAATTCATTTCTCTTCCCCAATTCCATTCTCGTCCCCTCCTAATCTACTTCATCCCAATCTGCACCCTTGACCCATCCCATTTCCTTTCTGTCCCTCTCTCCAGACAGTAGTGGAGAGAGAGACAGAGAGACAGAGACAGGGAGAGACAGAGAGACAGAGAGAGACAGAGAGATGAGAGAGAGAGAGACAGAGAGAGAGAGGAGAGAGAGAGAGAGACAGAGAGATGAGAGAGAGGAGAGACAGAGAGAGAGGAGAAAGAGAGAGGAGAGAGAGAGACAGAGAGAGACAGAGAGAGAGAGACAGAGAGAGAGAGGCAGAGAGAGAGAGGCAGAGAGAGACAGAGACAGAGAGAGACAGAGACAGAGACAGAGAGAGGAGAGAGAGAGAGAAGAAAGAGAGAGAGGAGAGAGAGACAGAGACAGAGAGAGAGTTAGTGGTAGGGATACATTACAGTATAAAATTGGAGTTTGGGGGAGGTAGGAGACCCTTGGCCTCCCTCCCTCCCAAGTCTGAGGTTTCCCTTCTCACATAATCATTGACTCAGTGCTCTGGTCTTTGCGCCTCAGCTCATGCTGGACCAGCTGAATTCCCTCACACTCAATTCAAGTCAAGACTAGAGGCTGTGTAAGGGTAAGGCTAATAGGGACAAGAAGTTGAAGAGAGCAGACACCAGTAGATGGAACCACAGAATAACATAAAAAAAAAGAGAACACATACATTTCATAGCTCTTTAAGGTTACAAAGCACTCTCAAATTCTTAGGAAATCTCTGTGAAGGAGTTAAGGCAAGAATTATTATTTAAAATTTTGTTTTGTTTTGTTTTTGATGGTCTATACTTTCCAAAGTATCTCTACTTTCCCCAGAGCCATCCCTTATAACAAAGAATAAAAAAGAAAAAAAAAAGCTTAGCAAAACTAACCAATACATTGAAAAAAATCTAATGTTATATTCAGTATTCCATAGTTCCATACTTCTGTAACAAAGGAATGAAATGCATTCTTTGGGGCCAGGACTGGTCAATGTAATTTTACACCATTCAGTTTTGATTGTTTTGCTATTGTTGTTGTTTTCCATTTATATTGCTGTGGTCGTTGTGTATATTGTTTTTCTGATTCTCCTTACTTGATTTTGTATTAATTCACTTAAGTCCTCCTATGCTTTTCTTTATTCATCATATCCCCTATTCTTCGTTTTTTTACAGGACAGTAGTACTCTATTATGTACATATACTATGATTTATTTAGCTAGTCCCCTGTCAATGGACATAAGCATTGTTTTAGGACAGGAATTATTATTCAATTTTTGTTGATGCAGAAATTGAGTTTCAGAGACATTAAGAGACTTGCCCACGGTCACACGATTAATAAATAGTTGAGGTGGGACTAAGGTCTTCTTACTCCCAGTTCTCTTGCCATCTCACCATGCTGTTATAGAATCTAGAATGTCAGAGGTGGAAAGGGTCTTAGAACAGAAAATGGTAAGTCTGGAAAGGAACATGCAATCCGTAATGTCAGAGATGGAAGAGGCCTTATCTAATTGAACCTCCTCATTTTACAAGAAGGGAAAGCTGAGGCCCCCCCAAAGAGAAGTAACTTGTTCAAGGTCATGTAAAGCTATGATGATAGAGAGGTAACCAGAGTTTACAGCTTCTGACTTCCAGTTCAGTGATGCCTAGGAAAGTGTGGGGATGGATTGACAGTCTTCAAACAGACAGGCCTTTGGTGGACCAGCTGGTTGTACAAAGTTTCATTTTAAACCCTCTCAGCTCCCCATATTCTCCTTCCCACCACCCTGAGTTCTATCTCCAGGCAGCATATTAGATATCTTTCTCCTTTGTTCTATGCACACCCAACTGCCAGGAGCCAAATTTAGGGGGTCTACCGAGTTGGGCTGCATACAACCAGAGCCTGACGCATGAGACATAAGAGAGGGCCCTCCTTCCCACCCACAGAACGCACTCTGGCAAAAGGCTGTTTTAGAAGGGAATATAGAACATAAGTATGCAAAAGAGCCTGAGATGATGTGAGGGCACCTTTGCAGCCCTTGATTAAGAGGGCTCCTCAGAGTCCTGACTTTGTCTCATTCCATTTTGTATATGTCCTCATTCTCAGCCCCACCATCTATCCTAACTTCCCCACCCAGCTAGGCCTGGCTCGCAGGGAGTGATAGTCTAGAAATATCTAGTGTCTGGAAATATCTCCTAAGTCATGTGTGGGTGGGGTTGCTTGAGAGATATACAGAAGGCAAGGGCCTGGGCTGGGTCACCAGCCTCTCCCATCTCTGCCACCCAGTCATCTCTGGGATGAGAAAGTCTCAGTGACTTAGGAATATGGAACACAGTGCCCTTATGACCCTCCCTCTCCAGCCCTCTTGCCCCACTCCTCCATCACAGAGTGGAGGTTTGCACAGCCAGGTTGCCATAAATTCAGACTTTATTCTAAGATAATTGCCTCTGTCCATGCAGCAGACAGTGAAGAGAGGGGAGGGGAGAGGCTAAGAGGCTCAAGGGTGGGGTGCAGTTGCTGAAGAGGATACCACTTTGAGGGTATTTAGAGGTGAATACAGAGGTCAAATTGCTCAGGAAACTGTCCGTGGAGGGGTGCATCACAAACAACTCCTGGAGGTGCTGACTGTCCAATACCACAGTCACAGATTATGTCAGACACTGGGAAAAGAAAGGACAGAGCTGAGGTTAGACCATGTCAGGTACATGTGCTAGCCCACTTCATCTGATCTTGCTGCTTCAGAATTCTTTGATGGAATGCTTCTTCTAAGCAAGAACTCTCCTATCCCCTATAGTGGAACTTCCCATTCTGCACTTCCCATAATTCATCCATGATTGCTGCCCTGAAGAATCCACCTACACTCTCAGGTCCCTCTTTACCTCTAGGTACCTTTTTACTTTTTACCTTCTTTTACCTGCCCCTCTAGCTCCAGTTTATGATGGGTTCTACTCTTAGTTTGTGGTTGATCACTTTTGACTGGGCCTGGGCGAGTGGCCAGCAGCCAAAGTTAGAGTGATGACCGCCTTCAGGTCATGAGCCTGCTCTTGGTGGATTGGGATGGAGCCTGGGGCCCAGTTGAAGTGGGGGAAGTAAAGCCTGATGGGAAACAAAGAAAGGAAAGCTCTGTAGGAGGGAGAGGTAGGCACATTAACGATTTGGGCAGTGTCCATGGGACATTAGGTTTGGACCAAGGCCTTGGGAAGGGGACTGGGCATTTGGGCAAAGATGAAAGGAGGAGCATGCAGGCTTTTGTTCTCCTGCCTTTCCAGGACCCCTAAGCAGATTCCAAGGATTATGGGAATTGGCATTTTCCTCAACCCTCTGCCTTGGACCCTTCAGGACAAACTAGAATCCCTGACCCTCAGACCACATTGGACTTTCCACTATACTACATCTCAGAGTGGGTTTGCCCATTCCCCTCATATTCTCTCCTGCAACCTTTACCCTTACCCTCAGTATTGGTATTATGGTGAGTGAAATCTGAAATAACAAAAAAACTATGGCATGTGGATCAATTTAAATAATTGAGGAAACAAAGGTTCAAGCTTCCAAGCAGTTTGTGTGCCAATTAAGCAATGTGTGCCAATTGCATAACAAATTGGAACCGAGCAGTGGATCTTGAATAGAGGGAGACAGATTTTGATGCGTTAAAATAATATTACATTAAATTAATTTAAACTTAAAATAAGTAGAATATGAAACAATTTATAGAATTAAGTAGCCTGATTTCTAATTGGAGAAAAGATTGGGGGCTTTCCTAGTCAGGAGGGGGATGAGCAAGTTTAGAGAGTTGAGAGGTAAGGAGAGCAAACAGATACAGTTTCCTGAATTCAGAAAAAGAGGTGTTCCACTCCCCACCAAGTGTCTGTATTCAATCAAAGGAACCAGGAAATAGGTTAACTAATTGATCAATATGGGGCCAATTTTCAGATAAGATATATGTGTTGCTTCATATATACAATTGTGAGAAAACTCCTTCCGTCAATCTTTGTCTCTGACTGGGTTTCTGGTCAGCATAACCTAGGTCCCTAGTTAAGTAACAGGTAGAGGTGGTCCAGCTTCCCAGTCATCCTGCAGGGTTATGTTCAAATAATGCAATCAAGTTTTCTCATGATTTATTTAATTGAATAAAGTTTTCTTAGAAGACAGAAATTGGACTGGACCCATAGTTGAATAGAAAGGGAACTGAGCTAGCCCCAGAATTGAGTGACAAGATGGAGTCAGTGTGGTTCACTCGATTCACACAGTTCCCTCAGTATCTGACAGACTGATCTTACTGCCCCCTTTGACCGGCTTTGAGATAGGGAGAGAAGGGGAAAGACTTGAGGCTGGGTGATCTACCATAAGGCTATGGTAATAGTCCAGGTGTGAGGTGACAAGTGCCTATACCAGAGTGATGGCAGTGTCAGAGGAAAAAAGGTGGTGTGTGAGAGAGATACTATGAAAGTAAAATCAATGCACCTTTGCAACAGGTTGGATATGGGTGTGTGTGTGTGTGTGTGTGTGTGTGTGTGTGTGTGAGAGAGAGAGAGAATGAATGAAGAATGCAGCATGACCCCCAGGTTTCAAGCCTGGGTGATTGGGAGGAGGAAGGTACCCTCAGTGATAATAGAGGAGTTAGGAAGATGGGAGAGTTTTGGGGAAAATATAATGGATTCAGTTTTGAGCATGAGTTTAAGACCTCTAGGGGACATCCAATTTGAAAGCCTGTGTTACTGAGATGGGGATACTCTTGACGGCACTAAAGAAATTCAGAAGCTGCACAGGTTTAGGGGGAAACCATAATAAATTAAGTTTTATACTAGTCCAGTTTGAAATTTAGAATTATTTTATTTTTCATTTATCTTATTATTAGTGATTTGGAATATTTTGCATATATTCATGGTTGTTTATAGCTTGTCTTTCTTCTTTTGAAAATGATCTGTTTAGATTCTTTGTCCATTTACTTATTGGGAAATGACTCTTAATCTTATATGCTTGTATTAATTTCCTATATATTTTGGATATCAGACCTTTATCAGATGCATTTGGGGCCAAATATCCAGCTAACTATTCTCTTATCATTTTACTTGTATTGACTTTTTTTGTGTGCAAAAATGTTTCAATTTTATCAAATCAAAGCTGTTCATTCTATTTCCTGTGAACTTCTCTAGAGCTTCTTTGGTCAAGAATTCCCCCCTTACCTGCAGTTGCAAAAAATACTTCCTCCCCTCTTCCTCTACTTTGCTTGTTAACAAATGAAATGTTTGTACTTTTGTTCTTGCTAAATCTTTGAAGCCAATATCCCTTGGTAAAAGTCCATTGATGTTAAGTGGTAAGTGGAACTAGAGTACTAGTTACTGGCATCAAGAAGTAGAAAGACTATAAGCAGTGGAGTCTTGAGCAGATGGCAATAGAGAAGAGATATTCCCAACCCCTTAGGGTACCTCAAGAATCCTGAGGGGGCAGATGTAACTGGCCTGGCTCTGGGAGAGTGATCTAGAGTGTATTCATTGCATTTCTTTTTCCCAAAATAAGTTTATGTTAGTGTCTTTTCCATCACCATTGTTTTCCCCAGTACCCTTCTCCCTCTCCCTCTCAAAGAACTATCCCATGTAACAGAATATTTTTAAGACAAAAAGAAAAAAGAAATAAAAAGAAGAGAGAAAAAATCAGCACAATCAAAGAATACATTGAATAAGTCCAAAAACATGCAATGCTTAACACCTTCGGACCTCTACTCCTGTGGAGGGGTTAGTTTTGTATCTTTTATTTTGGGCCTTTCTTGCTCCTTATTATTTTGCAACATTCATTTATGTGCGTGCATGTGTCTGTATGTGGGTATGTGAGTGTGTATATGGTTGTTCTTTCAATTTGCATTGCTGTAGTGTTCTTGACTTTGCTTATTTCGCTCTGATGTGGTCATGAAGATCTTTCCCTGCTTCTCTGTATTTATCACATTCACCATTTCTTACAGTGTAGTAATATTCACTTACATTTACACCATGATGCCCTGCTGACCTTCCTTGGCAATGTGTCACGGAGTCTGCGTGACCATCCTATCCTTACGGGCAGGGTGGAAACCAGGATCTCAAGTCACTGGAGTGGGGTTCAGATGATTTGACCCCTGAATAAGGAGCTGAAGATAATACTATGTCTGTGGACCTGGGAGACTGGAAAGATGGCGTTGCTATATCTGACTGAAATAGAGAAATTTAGGCAAGGGGTGATTCTGTGGGAGGAGGAAGATGATGAGTTTTGTTTTGGCCAGAATGAGTTTGAGAAATCTATGGGGATTTATTTATTTATTATACATGTTTATTTGTTTATCATATACTATTTATGTATATTCAGTTTAAAATATCCAAAAGTCATAGTAGGTGTGATAGTAGAGTTCAGGAGAGAGAGTAGGGTTGGCTCTGTAGAGCTGTGAGTCATCTGCATAGAGATTATAATCAAATCCATTGAACTTCACAGGGCACCAAGTGAGAGAGTGTGGAGGGAGAAGAGATCATCAGACAGTCTTGGAGTCCAAGAAGATTTAGGAGGCAGAGATATGGTTGAGGAAACCAGGGTGAGGAAGATTGTTCAGATAGGCACGAAGAAAACCAGACACCACATCTAGGAGGAGAGGATGGTCAAGAGTTTCAAATGCTGCAGAGATATTGAGAAAGAGGACGGTGAAAATATCATTTGATCTGTCAATTAAGAGATCATTGATAACTTTAAGGTGCACAGTTTCAATCAAGTGATGCAGTCAGCTTTCAAATTGTAAAGATTTGAGACAGGAATGAGAGGAAAGGAAATGGAAGCGATAAAAATGGACAGCTTTTTTTAGAAGTTTGATGGAGG
>NW_020954548.1:40506178-40522570 GCF_900497805.2 Vombatus ursinus
GGGTTCCCTGAAAGGGCACGCCCTAGGTAGGTCTCCCAGTGGGTGTCACTCATTGGTTGGCACAGTGCCTGGTTTAGGATGCCAGGGGCCCTGTTGAATTACTGATCCAGGAGGTGGTGAGGCTGTGCACCCCCTGCAGGGGTAGCTGTGCTCCCTCTCAGGATCCCCAACTCTAATGGGGCTCTGGCAGCCTCTTGCACTTTCTTTTCTTCAGTCAGGCTGGGTGCATCCCATTTACCAGTAGCCTTCTGTTTCACTTCTTCTCCAACTTTTGGAAAGCAGAGAGGTGCTGTGGAATGACACTGATTGAAATAGAGATCTGGGGCCAAATCACCTGGCTCTCTCAATAACTACTTGTATGACTTAATAACCCTGGATCTCAGTTTCCCCATCTGTAAAATGAGGAGAAGCAGTTGGTGTAGATGACATCTAAGGTCCCTTCCAGCTTTCACTCAAGCTGTCATTCTCATCCTATGATTTGCACACACCCCCCATCAGAAGTTGGATACCCAGATTCTACAAATTGAAAGACTGAGGTGGTAAAGGGGAGACCCAGACCACAGCTGCATTTGCAAAGAGGTGTCTGGTCTCTAGCCCACATTCACACTGCACACAGCAGCAACCTGGGAGCCAAATGAAGACACATCCTGGGCAGGAGCTGTCCTGAGGCTCAGGAGACTTGGGTCAGTCCCTTCTCTGCCATTGAGTCACTTTGTCATCTGAATAAGATGCTCCTTAGGAATGTCACGTTGCTCAAACACAGTGTAGAAGTGGACCATGGACAGGCCAGTCACACACTCTGGCTCGCTCACTAGTCTGAATCATCACAGCAGTGGCCCAGGAGGATCCCATTCTCTGGAGCATCTTTAGGAAGCATCCTGGCCAGATGGGTCCTACCTGTGTACCACAGGCTACTGACAAGGGAACCATCCCTTCATATGAATGTCATGGTCCAGGGAGCTGTCCTAAGGTCCATAGGGTCATAGATTTGGAGCTCAAAGGGACCTCAGAGGTCGTGAGTCCAACCCCTCCCTAACTTCCCCTCTAACCTTGTGCTTTCAGAGGGAGGGCTATGTCTGAAGGCCTGAGCAGGTACCAGCTGTAAGAGTCCTGTTGGGAACCAGGGGGGAAGTTGCTGGGGTATCAGAACACACTCAGGATCAGGTGGTATGTAACGCATAGGCAGGCAGGCAGGCAGTGTATGTTTCATAACTGGAATCTTTTTCCCTGCCCTGGGCTTCCCATAAGTCCCAGTCTGGTTGCCATTTCTTTCTCTATGACCAGGAATTTCCTTTCCACCCCTTTCCTTCCATTTTCTTTTTTTTTTATCATGCAACAGACTAAAAGATTTCAATAACACAAACGACCAAATAGAGATTTGCATGTGATATCGTGAACTTCTCTTATTACAATCTTTTAGAAGACTATATGTATGTATGTATGTATTATATGGATCAATGTCAAGTGAGCCTGGCTTAGTGAATAGAGAAAGGGTCTCATTATCCAGAGTCCCTGGGTTCATAGCCCCAACTTGATTCCTACTGGCTGTGTGATCTTGACTTTCATGCCCTAGGCAAGCTATAAACTGTAAGGGCAATTGAAAGAGGGAATCCTCCATTTAGAGTTCCCTGCACCAATGAAATCACATCCTGCTAATCTCTGTCTCTCTCTGTCTCTCTGTCTCTGTCTCTGTCTGTCTTTCTCTGTCTCTCTGTCTCTGTCTCTCTCTCTCTCTCTCACACACACACACACACCAGTTTGCTCTGTTTCTGTCTACTTCCAAACTTTTTGTCCTCTTTTGTGTATTTTACAAATGTTTTATTGATGATCCTTTTTTCTCCTTCAATTTCTGTTACTGCCCCATCCCCAAATCCAAGCCCTTCAATATAACCAATAACATTGTTAAAAAAAAAATACATTGGTCCTTCCTGAAAATGTTCTTTTCTGCCCTTATAGTCAGTCATACAACACTTTACTGCTAAGAGGCAGGAGGCATGCTTCATTTTCAGTCTCTTGAAATCAAGATTGGTTCCTGCATTGACCAGATTTTTAATATTAGTGCTTACCTCATGAAAGCTATAGTGCTTGCTGTGGAGATACAAAGGCCCAAATGAAGCAGTTCCTGCCCTCACAGAACTTCTAGTCTCTTGTGAAACACCACTTGTTCACAGATAATATAATTCTGGGTAGGAAGTGAGAGGGCCCAAGGAAAGTTAAGGCAGAGTTTTTTTAAGAGAATTTGAGGAGGGAGGCAGTTGAAAAGGATCAAGGATTCATGGAGGAGGAGGTGTTCAAGATGAGCCTTGAATGCAGAAAAGATTTCTAAGAGGCAGAAAAAAGGAGGGAGAGTATGTCAGAAGATGCAATGTCCACTTTGGAAAACTGACTGAAGTTAAGATTGGCTGAAACACAAGATATGTGAAGGAGAGCAATATGAAATGTCTGAAAAGTTAGTTAGGAACAAGGCTATGTAGGACTTTAAATTCCCAGCTAAGAAGTTTATATTTTACCACCAAGGGAAAAAAGTAGGTCCTTGAGCAGAGGAGTGAGTACACTGTGCCTTAGGAAGATTGTTTTGGCCCCTGTGGGAAGGACTGATGGGAGAGGGGCAGACAAAAGTCAGGGAGATCATTACAATAACTTGGGTGAGGTAATAAGAACTCAAAAAACAGAAAATCTGTGTTTGGCAGGCAGTTTTCAAAGGTAGAAATTCAAACTGTCAATAACCATATTTAAAAAATGCTTCCAATTGCTAATAATTAGAGAAATGCAAATTTCTGAGCTCTGAGGTACTACATCACACCCATCAGATTGGAAAAATAATGAATGATGAAAATGACAAATGCTAGGGGGGCTGCAGGAAAACAGGCACACTAATGTGATGTTGGCGAAGCTGTGAATTGGTTCAATCACACCAGAACGACAACTCTGTGCATTTCTTAATGGACTGTCACTATAAGCCAATTCAGCCTCTCCACAGAGATCCAGTTCCATCTTCCCAATTGCATACTTCAAATCATGTTAACACTATAAGTCATTCCTGCCTCCTTTGCTCCAGTCTCAAAAGCTGAAGTGGTCATTCCCCTACCCAACATTAGCCCTTGTTCCCATCACCTCCTGTCTTTTTTTTTTTTTTTTGGAAGCTTGTCTCTTTAATTATCCCCTCTCTCCTTAATTTTCAACCTTTTTTTTTTTTTTACTGACTTTTACTGCTTCTACAAGTCTGTCCAAATCTCTCCCATCTTTAAAAGAAACTTTGTAGCGCTTGCTCTCAGATTAGCGCTTCAATTTGCATTGGCACTAGCAGATTGGCTCCACACAGGGTCAGCTGCTACTTCAGATTCTAAGGATAACTTTGTGGATTGGCTCTCCTCTAACATGGTAGTTTACAAGCCCCGACAGATGTGGTTCCATAACAATCACTCAGTAGGCTCAGATCACAGCGAAGGCATTTATTCAAAAGGCATAACAAGAACAGAAATTATAAAACATCACCGCTCCAGAATCTGGAGTGGTACTAGGCACAGACTTAAAGTACAAATATACACAGAGTCCAAGCTGGGGTGACATCAGCCACAGACTTAAAGTGAGGAACATATGTAAGGAGCATGGTAACTCACAATTGCAGAGTCTCAATGTTCTTTGTGTCTCAGGAGAGTCCTCAGACCATTCGTTGTGGGATGTGGTCCTCAACCACTCATTTGTCATTCCCCTTGATTCTACTTCCGCAACATCTCTCCCACTTTTCCCTTTCTCTTCTCACACCACAACTACTCATGTACAAACCCTCATCACATTTGCCCTGATCTATTGCACTGAGTCATCCTTCATCCAGCTTTTCCTTTCTCCGATCCAGCCTCCACAGAGTGGCCAAATTGATATTCCTAAATAATAATGATAATAATAATAGCTAACAATGCTTTTATTATAGACTGTCAGAGCTATTAACTTAGGAACATAGAAAGTAGATAATAAGAAATGGAAAGAAACTTTAAAGATCATCTAGTCCAACCAGTTATTTCATGGAGAAGGAAAATTAAGCCAAGGAAAGGGGAGACGTTTGACCTAAGTGACATTATAAATGAATAGAACTCAAACTACAATTCAAGTCTCTTGACCCCAGTGCATGTGAGGATCTGGTCCCAGTCCCAAAAGAAGACTACCCATAGACCCAGTATATCATCCCTCATTCTCCCAGGTCTTCATATTCTCTCTCCTACCGAACTTGACTTCTAGCTGCCCAGCATATGAATATTCAATACACAAGATATTTGGTGGAATAGCATGGGAAAATTCTCAGTGTGGGGAATCCCTCCACCAATGCAAACGGCAACCAATCTATGACTCAGTAAATAAGTCTTGGTAAGTTGCCAGAACCATGTAGAGATTAAAAGTGATTTTTCCAGAATCAATCAACTGGTAAGAGTCTAGAATTGGGATTTGGGAATTTGAACCCAAGTTTTCCTGATATCAAGTCCAGCACTCCTTCCTCTATGCCAAGTTACATCTGAGAAAACAACACAATATTATACCACAACCACTAACAAAACTGTGTAATACAAAACAAACAAACAAACAAATAAAGGGGGGATAGGAAAAGAAGGATCAGTCCTAATTCCCTCCAGGAAGTAGAAAGAAGAAAACTAGACTAGAGGGTACCTCTAGTAAATTTACCTCCTTAAATCATCCCCTGTTGTGCCCATCCCCTCACCAGTTCCCTATGGAACACCTCAAGCTCCCTTGGAGAAGCCCAGGTTTTCAACCTATATGTTTTCTCCTTCATCACTGCCTTCCTTTTCAAAATGGAGTATGGCCAAACTGGATTTCAAGCTGCCCTAGCCTGAAGAGGCACCTCAGGAGGGAGATCCCAAGCTTCAGATTTTCCCTGATGTTCCCCCTCCCCAATCCCAGACAAACACTGTGAGGAGACACAATGGCCCATATTTCTACTTGAAAGGAGAGGAAGACAAGAAGTTTGCAGATAAGGACATAGAGAAAAAGTAATCCAAACACTCCAAAGTGTTTGCCTAACTATCCACACAGGAAAAAAAAAACAACCACACAAACAACAGAAAATCCAAGTAGATGAAGAATGTCTATTGCACAGACATATAGGAGGACATGGAAAAGTAGGACAGGAAAGCATGGATGGGTCACAATGTGTATCATTGGAGGAAGCACCCAAGTCTCATCATTGATAAGATCACAGATCCATTTGAGAGTATCTCCCTTCATAGATCAGGGCAGCTAGGTGGTGTAGTGGATAGAGTGCTAGGTCTGGAGTCAGGAAGACCTGAGTTTATATCTGATCTCAGATACTCACTAGCTGCGTGAACCGGGGCAAGTCATTTAACCCTTTTTGCTTCAGTTTCCTTATCTATAAAATGAGCCAGAGAAGAAAATAGCAAACCACTCCAGTATCTCTTCCAAGAAAACCCCCAATGGGGTCACCAAGAGTCAGATATGATTGAACAACAACAATCCTTCAGAGATCTTAGTGTCCTACTCCCCTCCATGTTACAACTGTCAAGGTTTATGTCATGAACCTGGAAAACAGATGAAGGACTATGTTTCCATGCCCACCCCTTTTCTGAACTCTCTTCCTCAATTTTATTTCATCCATAGGATCATAGATTTAGAACTCCAAGGGACATTAAAGTTTATCTAATTCAACCCTATCATCTTACAGATGAGGAAACTGAGGCTCAGCGAAGAGAAGTAACCTTCTCAAAGTCATCCAGCTATCAAGTGGCAGATAAGGGATTCAAACCCAGGGTCTCTGACTCCAAATCCATCATTCTTTCCACTACTCTGTACTCTCATTTCTCTCCTCAGTCCCCAGATATTCCCGTGGTAAACTGATTGTTCAGATTCGGACCCACCACCCTTCAGGTTTCTTCCATCTCACCTCCAATTCTATTCTTTTCTTTCTGCCTAATCCCTAGATCTCCCACTGATATCCCATCCCAGGACAAAACCAGGCTCTGTAACTCAGTTCAGCAAATGTATTTGGAGCAACCAATGTTTACAAGACACTCTGCTTCTGGGCTCGTTGATACCTCTGGTTGGGGACCATATCCACCAGGATGTTAGGGTCCTCAGAACATTCTGGCCTCTTCTACCTCCTCTCCGCTTCCCCTCTCTAGTTCATATCTCCAATTCAATTTTTTGTGAACTTCAGCTAAATGTTAAAAGGGAGGTAATCTAGTTAAAGACATTCACAATAAGTTGGACCAACTCATAACCCTTCTAGTCATGTTTTCTAATTAAAAAAGAATTTCAGAGTTTGTGAAATTTGGGGAAATATAGGGAAGGGAAGGATTTCACACTATTTTTGGAAAAGCTTTTAGAGGGATCCTGAGCACCCTTTGATAATATTTTTGGGGTCAGCTAGGTGGCACAGTGGATAGAGCACCAGCCCTGGAGTCAGGAGGATCTGAGTTCAAATCTGACCTCAGACACTTACTATCTGTGTGACCCTGAACAAATCAAACCCCAATTGCTTCCCCCCCCAAGATATTATTTTTGGTGGTGTTTAAAACTCCTTAATAATTTATTGGAGGGGAATATAGTTAACACTTTAATAACACATTATATTTTGATTGCACTTTGCGTTGGAGTATAATAACCTTGTAAAAATAGCAATATCAGGTATTATTATCTTCACTTTACAACTTAGGAAATTGAGATCATGATGCTAGTTAATAGCAGTTCTGGGATTAGTACCCAGGTTCTAGACCAGGGATCTTTCCACTCATCTATCTGTACCTATTTCTCCATTCATAAAACTTAGGTACCTTCTAGCTCTAACATTTTATGGTTTAAGACCTCTTCTAGTTTTGATATTCTGTGGCAATTCTTAGTGCAGTGAGAAAAAGTGAATTTGGAAGCAGGGAACCTGTATTCAGGCTCAGTTCTGTGCCACTTTAAAATTCTGGGTCTCAGTTTCCTCATCTTTAAGATGACAGGGTTGGACTAGATGAAATCCTTTCTAGCTTTAAATCTATGATCCTGTGATCTGGCTGGCTCCTCTCTCTAGGGCCAACTTTTTGACTTGGGGAGTTGGTCCTTTGGTGTTGAGGATTGGGAGCAGGAAAATAGGGGCTGGAACACAAGGATGGCCATGAAGAACCCAGTACTCTTTCTTGGGCCTTCCTTCTTTAAAGTGTTCAGCTGCTTCCTGTAAACAAGACAGGTCACCAGTCAGTCAGTCCATCAATAAACATTTAGCACCTACTATATGAGGGGCAATTGTGTTAAGGGTCTGAGCCTTCAACTGGGTCCCTAAGCATAACAGAATTCACTCTCTATTGCACCTCCCAGTCACTAGGTCTCCAGGAGATTCTCTGCCCCACCCTCCTACTAAAAAAAAGGTAAGGAGTTCTTTGGGTCAGTCCAAGCCCATCTTCTGAGATTGCTCCTATTTCTAGATTGTTTTCTGTACCAATCATTCACTGGCCCCACACAGCCCATCCCACTCAAGGCAAGGCAATGACACTTTAGAGAAAACTGAAGATTTTATTTTATTTCGGAGGGTGAAAGAAGGCAGAGTTTCTTTTAGGGCAATTCAGGTTTCCTCAGTGATATTTCTCTGTTAGGACCACAGCCATACTGGTCAGAAACTTGTCCCATGCTGCATGAATCTCTGCAGTGCATTCTCTCTGTAGGTGGGAAGCCAGCCTCACTTGGATACAATGGGTCATGAACTGCGGGGAGGCAGAGAGGAAGGAGGGCAGCATTAAGACTCGGGGACCACTTAGAACTTGTGGCCGTCTGTCTGAATAGTAACTCTCTTGAAAACATATCATGATTGGAAAGGCCAATGGAGTCTTCCCCATCATTCCCCATTTAGAGTAAAGCAGATTGGCTGGTAGTTTTAAGGTTCTTTGAGGTACCCCTATACCCCAACCCCTATTAGGGTTCGAGGAGGTTGTGTGAGGGCAAAGGAGTACAGATGCTCTTGGACATCTACTGAGGGACATTAGGAAGAGCTAATTTCAGGAGGAAAACTTCAGGGATGACATAATAAGAATTATCCATTACAGTTTATAAATAACTTTCCCATCCTTAGTTGACCCTCACAACAGGCAGATGGGGAAACTAAATCTCAGGCGGCAAAAATGACTTGTTCAAGGTCACAAGGCAAATTATTGGTTCGACTCCTCCTAGGTCTCCTGAGCCCAAGGCCAAGACTTTTCCTGCTATCAGTAGCAGTGTGGTAGAGTTGAAAGAGCACTGAGTTATGAGTTAAGAGGCCCAGAGTCCTGCCCCACCCCTTTTTGGAGTAAATTGAAACCTCCAGATTGAGCCAGTTTATGGCATAATGCTGGGCTTAAAGTCAGACTGTCCCTGGTTCAAATCCCACTGCTCACATTTATTAGCCAGGTGACCCTAGATAAGGGTACAGACCTCTATGTGCCTCTGTAAACTAGCTAGAATTTATTTAAAGTCATAGATGGTGTCTGGCAATCATCTTCCTGGGAGGAGTTTCCACACAAAGATTTCCCCATGCTGAGCTCCTAGATGAGTGGATGGATGAGGAAAATCTATGTTAAGCTCTTTGTAAGCCACTATATTAATGTTAATTTTTATTACTACCATGTTCTGTTATGGATAGCTTCTATATAATTATGGAGAAGCAGCACTGAATAGTGGATTCTAGTCTCACCTGTGTCACATACTGGTTGACCTCGGGTATGTCACTCAACCCTTGATTGCTTTAGGGGCAACTATCTTAAGACTATACATGGAGGGCAGCTAGGTGGTGCAGTGGATAGAGCACTGGGCTTGGAATGGGGAAGACTCATCTTCATGGGTTCAAACCCAGATCTCAGACATCCCAGAGCTGTGTGATCCTGGCAAGTCAGATAACCAGGTTTGCCTCAAAAACAGAGAGTAGGTGCTGGTCTTTCTCTCTATCCCTCTCTCTCTCCCTTTTTTTTTTTTTAGTGAGGCAATTGGTGACTTGCCCAAGGTCACACATCTAGTACGCTTCAAGTGTTTGGTCTGAGTTCGGATTTGAACTCAGGTCCTCCTGACTTCAGGGCCGGTGCTCTATCTACTGCGCCACCTAGCTGCCCCTGG
The DNA here is from genome assembly GCF_900497805.2 of Vombatus ursinus. NCBI lineage: Eukaryota > Metazoa > Chordata > Mammalia > Diprotodontia > Vombatidae > Vombatus > Vombatus ursinus. The sequence goes on from NW_020954548.1 coordinate 40,515,263, forward strand.
TGCTGGTTTTTCATTGGTGGCAATTGTTTGCTTACCAATGAGATTCCAGTTCCAGTGTCTGTCCTATGCATGGGCTCATAGATAAGTAAGTGAAAGAGTAGATGGGATGGGGCAATTGGGTGTCAGGGTGGCTGGTGAGCTGGTAATGTTTGAATGGACGGATGGACAGAAGGGCTCTTGGGCTCACTTGGAAATTGGTCGGTTCCACCCTTAGAACTTAGGCGTGCAGATCAGCCAGACAGCCTAGGGAATCCCGCAGGTGACCCACCGCCACGCCCACGGCTATCAATTTCTGTTCTCTGTGGTTCTGCATCTGGGCTCGCTCCAGGCCAGGGATCAAGTGCGGGAAGTGGCTCTCGGTGCTGGGATATACGGTGAACAACCTGTGCGTGGAATGTGAGCAAAAGGAGTGGGGTCGCCGACCAGTCTCCCCACGATTTCCTTTCTACTCTCCCTGGCTTGGTCCCCTCTAGAGGTCAGACTCCGCCCCTCTCGGAACGCCTGTCCCCAGTGTCCACTCCCTTCCTTAAGGTTAGCTGCTTTAACCTGGCTCACTTTAAACCTTTCCCAGAGACAACCCCCCTTTCTTCATTCCCCCTGATGCGCATCCCTTTAGCTCTGGTTAGCCGCATCCTCCCCATCAGTCTGGAGACCTTGGGCTTCTTTTTCATTTCTCTTTTCTCTTCCCTTGGGTACGCTTCCCTCCCCCCGCCATTGGCCTCTGTCACTTTAGGGTCATTCCCTTCCTCCCTGAACCCGAATCTTTTCCAGCCCCTCATTCAGTCCCTGAGAGAGCTCTCCCTCGCAGTCACTACTGAAACTGTCCCCCCATCTCCAAACCAAGATCATCTGGGGCACTAACCTCGTGTCCCTAGGCCCCTCCCTCTCATCCCCCGGGCTGGGGGAGAGCCGTCTTCGCTCCCTCCCTCGCCCCGCTCCCCTTCCCACCCTACTCCCTCCCCCACCCCTGTTTGAGCATCACCTCTGCAACAACTCCGTCCCGTAGACGGCCTCCTGGCCAGCTATGATGTTCCAAATCTGGACGATGTGGCCCCTTTCTTCGGCGCTGAACATGGCTTCGAACCCGCGCCCGCGGCGATCGCTGTCAGAGCCCTTTTTGTATTACCGCGCCAAGCTTGGCTTGCCTACCTCTACACTCCCGCCCAGCTAATGCATTTCTGGGCTCCAGAGAACCCACTTTATTCCTGCTGTGGTTCCCGGAGGGGGGGGGGGAAGCGTTTAGTTCCTTACTAAAGCAACAGTGATCCTCAGTTAATTGGACATTCTATGCTCCAGGGAAATGAATAAATGAATGAATGATCAAATTGATAAATCTCGGATAAATTAGTGAAGGAATGAATTAGAGAATAGATGAACAATGAAATGTGCCCTACTATTGGGAGCCTCCAATAAAAAGTAGGAGAGGTATTGGCTACTCTTTCATGACGATCAAATGATGGCATTAAGTCTCTTGACTATTTTGAGCCTCAGTTTCCCCATCTATAAAATGAGAGGGTTGCACTAGATGGATTCTAAGGCCCTTTCACTTCTAACATTCTGGGTTCTCAAATCCCTTATTACAGTGCTGAAATTCTTTAGCAATTCTAATAATATATTTAATATTATATATGCATAAATATGGATATATGTATTATGGATGGATGGATGTATCACATATCTAGTATAGTGGGGCATCCTCTTTAGTGACTAGAGGGCTGCCTTTGGTGTTTGGAAGATACTCCCTCTGACACGTGTTGACTGGGTCAACATGCTGTGATTTGACTTCTCAGTGCCCCAGACAATTCTGTAGTAGTTACAAAGCAGTTGGCCACATGCCATTTTTTCAAGTCCAGACCATACCTCCGCAAAGTCTGTACAACCGCTTTTCTGTCTAACCACTCTATTTTGTAATGTCTTCATACTAAGTCTGATTATCATCTCCATTTTAGAGATGGGAAAATGGAAGCCTAGACAGGAGAAGTGACTTGCCTGGGGTCATGTAGACAGGAAACCAATACAGCAAGGACTAAGGTGTCCTGAGTCCTCAGCCAAGGAATCTTTGTACTGTTGGTTCTGGGCCCTGGCCTCTCACAGGAAAGGTAAAAGTGGCATCCCCACTTCCCAGGCCTGGGGTCAAGACCACAACCCACACTACAAATAGAACCTTTTCCAGAGAGAATCTCTTGGCCACTTCTCTCCCCACCTGAAACTTTCCCCTTGCCTACAGTCCCTACGTTGTGACTCAGCCCTTTGGCCTGGAATTGAAAACATCCTAATCCCATCTTTAGTCCTGCTGTCCTACCCAAATTTGCCTTACTCTGGGCCAAGGGTCAGTCAGAATTGGGACTAGAGTCTGGACATGTATAAAGGCAATAAGAGAACTCTCATGGTTACTTAAACTCAATATCTTTTCCCCCAACCCATCCTTTTCTTGAGAGCACCCCCATTCTTCCAGGGCCTCAGGTGTGACACTTGATAGCCATCACTGCATCTTCCCTCCCTCTCACCTCCCTATCTCCATAGCCCATCAGTTGCAAAGCTTTGCCAATTCTTCCTTTACAACGTTCTCCATATCTCTCCTTGGTCCCCTTTTCTACTCTCACACAACCAATAGCCCAGCCCTCATTAACTCTCTCTCACCTGGGTTACTGGCACTGCCTCCTCATTAGACTTTCAGCTGCTCTCCTCCACAAAGCCGCCAAAGACAATCTTCCTAAGGCTGTACAGTACTTGCTTGCTGAAGAGTAGTGAGAAGCTTCTTGTTGCCTCGAGGATAACGCTTGACATTTGAAGTCCTTTCCAGTCAGATTGTGGCTTGTCTTGGTAAGCTTATCTCACATTATTCCTCTTTATGCAGCCTCTGTTCCAGCCACACTGGTTCGGTGTTCCCTGAATTCAATATTCAATATTGCTCTCCCACACCTGCAATACTCTCGCTTCTCTTGGAGTTCCTAAATTCCTTCAAGACTCTTCTGAAAGCCCATGTGAGTGTGCTTTGCCTCCTCAAGTTATCCTGTGGAATTAGTTGTCTATTTAAACCTGTATCCCCTCAAAAGAATGGAAACTCCCCGAGGTCAGGAACTATTTTTGCTTTGTCTTCCTATCCTTAGCATCTAGCACAGTGCCATGCACAAAGTAGATGCTAAATAAATAGTATTGGATTGGAATACACATTCCCTGCCCTAAATCCTCCCAGTGGAAAGAGAATTGGAACTGAAATTTAGAAACCTTGGTCAAGCCCCCTGTTTGGTCACTTTTAGGGGACTTTGAGTTGGCTATTTAACTCCTCACATTTATATAGCTCTTTATGAATGACAAAGAAATTTTCTTCTTATGGAGTAGATAGTACAATTATTATTATTATTCCCATTTTGCAGATAAGAAAACTAAAGGGGAATAATAATTCCTGTCCCACCCAATTCATTGGCCCCTTCCAGTTTTGACATTCTTTCTTCTAAAGTCCCTTCCAGCACTGATAGTCTCTGTTCTATATTTTAAGTCCCAGTTCTAACATTCTGTGGTCTATGGTTCTCTGTCCAAATGTCCTTATCTCCTAGCTCTGTCCACTGATCTCTTCCCCACTGGGCTCTCTGTTCTTGCTCTTCCCCCTTAACATCAATGATTCCCCTTCAAAACATTGTCCCTCCCTCTGTAACCACTACTAAGTTAGGTGGATTTGATCTTGCCTTGGGAAAAAAAACCAAGAAACCAAAAAACAACAAAACCATTGGTAAAGCTTGATTTAAGGTGTCCTAACCGTGACCATAACTCTGAATTTAATTCTCTATCTTACCCCCTTACTTTCTCTTTCCCAAAGGATCTGAGATTTTTCTCTTATTTTTAATTGGTTCCTTGGAATAGAAACCGTTAAAAAAAAAAAAAAGGCCAGGAAAATGGACACAGAGACTCAGACTTCATTTGTCTATCCATTTATTAGAGTGTCATGAAGGACAGAACAGTATTGGGGAAGTGAGAGCATGGAAAGGGACAAAAGGGTGAGATGAAGCTCCAGTGCTCAATGACAGTGAAGCCCCCTTTGTCTTCCCAGGGCTTTAGGTCCAGAAGGCTCATCTGTACTTCTCGGTCAGGACTGAGCTCACAATGGACAAGAATTTGTCCCAGGCAGCATGGGCCTCTGCAGTGAACTCAGCAGGGAAGTGGGCAGCCACAGTGACCAGGAGGCAGTGAGATAGGAGCTGCCAACACAAAAGAGAAAAGAGTGAAAAATTGGGGGATTAGGGGAATGAGTGGGGCAAGAAATTAGTTAAGTGAGGGTGAGAAGGGGACAAAACTGTTGGGTAGGGGGTAAAGGTCGGAGTTGAAGGGATAAAGGGAGAATCAGGTTAGATATCAGAGATTAGAGGAACAGGGGATGAGACATAGGAGACAAGGGAGAGAAACAAGGGAATTATTGAGTGTTTAGAAGAGAAAAGAGGTAAAACATTGAGGGGTGGGAGGACAGAAGGAAGTGAGATACTGGGATATGGAAGAAAGAAGTGGGTAGAACATTGAGGGGATGGAGGAGTAGAGAGGGTGAGACTCTAGGAAACAAGGGGCATGGAATGGATTCCTCATGAATTGGGTTCTTACTTCTTGGGGAGATCAACTACCTCTCTCTAGGGCCCAGACAGTAATAACCTCTACTGTATACCTTGAGACCAAATCCTCACCTTGAAGTTGACAGGGTCCACTCTGAGGATGTAGGCATGGAGTTCACTGAGCTTAGACAGGGCACTCTTAATGTTGTCAATGTTCTTGACAGCGTCCCCAATAGCACTGACCACCTTGGCACCGTGGGCATGCATCTGGGCTGAGCCATGGTGCAGGTCAAAGTGGGGGAAGTAGGTCTTGGTCTGGGGGTAGCTGGTGAAGAGTCTGGGGAGAAGAGAGAGTGAAGTCTTAACTGGGTCTAAGGGAAGGGTGCAGAGACTGTAAGGAATGAAGATTCTAGTTCTTGATCTACTATTTATTGTGACCTTGTACAAATCACTTCATCTCTCTAATGTTCACTCAGTTTCCATCTTTAAAATGTAAATAACCATAGTGATACTAGCTCCTTCATAAGTGCCTGCAAAGAAAATACTTCCAGTACTATGAAGTGCTATGGGACATAGAACTCGAGAGCATAAAATGTCAGAACTGGTAGAGATTTTGGAGTAAAAATATAGAATGCAAGAGATGGAAGAAACCTTCGAAGATAAAGCTTAGAATGATAGAATCAGAAAGTGTAAGATATATTAGAAGGACTTTAAAAATATTTCTATGGTCTGATAATTAAGGGCCTTAGGGCCACAGGGATTGTTAAAATTATTGTATTAGCAACACAGCAATCAGTACATTTTGTCTTCATAGCACTGAAAGCTCTTTTTACCTGTGGTCTGATGTTATGGTTTATAAAGAGATACTCTATAAGAACAGAGAATGACAAAACTGGTAGAGGTACCTGAGAGATCATTTTTTAAACCCCTCATTTTATAAATAGGGAAAAAACCCAGTCCTAGGGAAGTTAAGAGGAAATTTGTCCATGGTTAGATAAATTATCCCTTGTTCTTCACCATCCTTATGTGGAAGTCAGTCCTGATTCCCTAGAAGTGATCTCAAGCAGAGCCCTAAACTAAGGTTCAAGGCTTTATAAGACCAAGACAGCATACGGTTCTGTGCCCTCCTTGTTCTGAGCTAGGGCTAGCCTGAAACTCATAAAAAGAACCTGAGGTATCCCTATCAAAGTCCCTGTCCCTGGGCTCCTTAACACTCCCCAGAATAGCTCCTCCCCAAATTCCAAGGTACAGGTGTGAAAAGATAGGCCATAGGTCCTAGGGTAAGAACACTTACCTCTCCAAGGCCTCGGTGCCAATGGAATCAGCCTGGGTGGCAATCTTGCTCCAAATGGAGGCAACGATAGTTTTGTCAGACTTGGTCAGAGACATGATGGTTGTGTCAAGGGTGAGCTCAAGTTATTCCTGCAGTGAAAACTCAGGAAAAACCTAGGTTGGCTTCTGTTTCCTGATGGTCCTTTTTTATAGGGCCAGGGGCAGAACATAGCTGGACAGCTGCCCATAGCCATTGGCCAGTGAAGAGGAGGCCTCCCAAAGAGGTGGAGTCATCTTATCTCTTGTAGAGACAATGACTTGGTGGGCAAAAGGGCTAGGGGCTTGATGGTGTGGGGGTGGGGGTGGCAATCAGGGTGTGTAAGAGAGGGGGCTATCAGGTCCTCCCATCTTTACAGAGGCACAGAAGGGGGGGCGTTGGCCATAGTCCTGAACACAAGGTCCTGGGGGGAGATACGGAGACCGGAGGGGCCTAGGCCCCAGCGACTTGTCCAGTAAGCTTCATCGGACTGCAAGTCAAGAGATAGAGTTCTGCCTCTGGGGTTAATTTTATTCAAACCTAAGCAAGTTCCTTCCCTTCTCTGGGTCTCAGTTTCCCCTTCCATAAGGTTGAGCTAGACTTGGGAAGCATCACTGGGATGAAAAGAGCATTAGGTATGGAATGGGAAGAGCTGGGTTCCAATGCTGGCTCCATTATTTACTACTTGTGGCCCAATCCCTTTACTTCCCTGGGCCTCAGCGAGGGGATTGGCCTGATCACTGGATGATTTTTAAGGGTCTTTCCAGTTCTAAATCCTATGACTCTAGATGTAGAGGATCTCTAAGAGACCTTCTAGAGCTAACATTTTGTTAGTCCATGTATGTCTGTACCAAAGGAGAGGTCTTGGGGTCTTTGGACATCGGTGGGAAAGGGGTGTCACAAAGAGGGAGGAGATTTAACTCAAATTCTCCACCTCCTTCATGAAGCTTGCCCTCAGTACCCCAACACACATTGATCCCCTCACTTGAACCCCTGCCCCCAAACTGGTGTAGCATTTGCACGATTTATGTTTAGTTCCATGCTATCTTGTGTTGATTTCCAGGACAACATGTGCCTCCCTGACAGTCTCTGAGCTCTCTGTCAGCAAGACTTTGGTGTTATGTTTCTTTGTCTCTCAATAGAGTCCATCCAAGGTATGAGGTCATAGTATATCTTTGATGAATGAATATCTATAAATGGAACGATTGAGGGCTAAAAGGAGAAGGAGCAAGAGAGAGGGAAAGCAGGAGAGGAGAAAGGAGAGGGAGAGAGAGAGAGAGAGAGGAGGAGAGAAGAAAGGAGGGAGGCAGAGAAAGAGAGAGAAGGGGAGAGAGGAGAGAAATAAAGGGAAGGGAGAGAGAGAGGAGAGAAAGAAAAGGAGAGGGGAGAGAGAGAGAGGAGAGAAAGAAAAGGAAGATAAAGAGAGAGAGAGAGAGAGAGAGAGAGAGAGAGAGAGAGAGA
>NW_020954548.1:40522970-40625430 GCF_900497805.2 Vombatus ursinus
GAGAGAGAGAGAGAGAGAGAGAGAGAGAGAGAGAGAGAGAGAGAAAGGACTGGGGTGAGCAAAATGGGAAAATATTTTAAAAGAAACAGAAGGGGAGAAGAAGGAAGCTACAAAAAGAAAAGAAGAAAGGGAGAAAAAGGGAAAAGGAAAAAGAGACATTTAAAGCTTTGGTTTCAGTTTTCCTTTTCAGTTTATTTTATGCCAATCCCCTTTAGCTTTTTACATTCTAGCTAAACTGAACTGCTAACTGAACCCCTAATCTCCTCCTGCCCTTTACTGCCTCTGTACGTTTGCCCAGGCAGACCTACATGTCTAGAATATTCTTTTGCCTCAGCCCACCTTTTTGGAATTCTTCTATTCTTTTAAGATTCACTGTGATTATTGCGTCCTCTAAGAAGTCTTTCCTGAGCTCCCCCAGAGAATTGTGAGCTGTTTCCATTCAGATTTTACTGGAACATTTTTTCTGGATCCCTCTTTCTTATATCTTTTATTCTATCTTGTAGCATATGAATGTTATTATAAACTCCTTAAGGACAGAGACTGTTATTTTTATCTATGTATCCCTCTTGGTGCCTACCACATAGAAATTACATAATATTTGTGTATTGACCTGAAAAAGGAGAGGGCAGATGGCACAAGGAGAAGAGAAAGGAAGAAGAAAGAAAGAAGGAAAAGTAGAGAAGTAGATGATAATGAAAAAGTAGAAGAGGAGAAAAGGAGGGAGATGGAGAAAAGACAGATAAAAAGAGAAAAAAAATGAAATAGAAATAGAAAAAGAAGAGACCAAAAAAGATGAAATGGAATGAAGAGAAAAAAATGGAGGAAAAGTAGGAGAGGGAAGAGAGAAGGAGGAGAGAAAGGACAAGGAAAAGGGAGAAGGAAGAGATGGAAAGAAGAAGAGGGAAGGGATGAGAGAGGAAGAGAAAGCGGAAAAGGAAGAGAGAGGAGAGGAGTATAAGGGAGAGGGAGAGAAGAGGAAGAGAAAAGGGCACGTCTGCTTTGGTACCTAACAGAACTGATATGTCTACTAGATGTTGATTCCTTATCTGAATCTTGTCCAAGCATCAGCTCAGGGTCCCATGTGCCTATGTTTGAAATTTGATGGGAGAAAGATTGGGCATAAGCATGGGAGAGAAATCTGGGTCTGGTCAGAGACCATGAAGCTGAATGAATGAAAAAAACATTTATCAAGCACTTACTGTGTGCCAAACTTGATGCAAAGCATTAGGGATACAAATTTAAAAGCAAAGATAGTGCTTGACTTTAAAGAGCATATATTCTAATGGCATAAACAACACACATAGAAGATTGATAGTCGAGGAATGGAAATTGCATGAGAAAGTTACTAGGATGGTAAGTGGGGCCATAGGGAAGTATATTGATACACTCCATCCAGGAACAATGTAGTTAATTTGATGGGGAAGACAGTTGGCAAGGAGGCTATGGAGGAAGCAGCCATAGAAAAGAGTGTGAAGAGAAGCATAGCTGGAATTTCTTGAAATAAAATTCCAGGAGAAGCAGTCAATAATCAGGAAAGATGAAGGGACCTGGGTGGAAATTCTTCCAGGGCATGGACTCTGGTGTAGATAGAGAATTGGGAAAAGGTGGCCTGAGAGGCTGAAGAGGTGAGGGCAGGGACAGGGTGGAGGGGGGTCTTCTGGGTATAAAGATACCAGTGGTTTCCATAATATGCCCACTTCTCCCTGGAGTCAAAGATGGTCAAAGAACTGTTGTTCAATTGTTTTAGTCTGACTCTTTGTGACCCCATTTGGGGTTTTCTTGGCAAAGATCTGGAGTGGTTTGCCTTTTTTTACTCCAGCAAATTTTACAGATAAGAAAACTGAAGTAAGCAAGGTTAAGTGATTTGCCCAGGGTCACATAGCTACTAAGTTTCTGAGGCTGGATTTGCACTCAGGTCTTCCTGACTCCAGGCCCAGTGCTCTATCTACTGTATCACCTAGCTGCTCGGGGTCAAGGAACTACACCAGTGTTATGGAGTATGTCTCAGGAAAATGGAAGGGATCATACTTTTCTATATTTCCCTATTGCTGAGCACTGAAATGAACCCATAGTCAGGCTTCAGGAAAGATACACTGAATGAATATGCTCTGTCAACTAGAGCTCTACCATGAGGCTTGGCCTCTTCTTAGGACTGGGCTGGTGCTGAGGAGGAAGTCTTTTCTAGGGCTCCCAGGTAGAAAGACTAACAGTGGTGTGATCCCCTGCCAATTCACAAGGGTCTTCAAATACGGTAGGTGCCGGGACCTCATACAGATGGATGGTCACTCTGTCACCCTGGGAGCACTGAGCAGTGTGGGAAATAGGCTAAAACTGCTGTAGCAGAGTATTAGAGGGAAGACTTTCTGACTATAAAGGGGTGTATCAGAAGAGGTAGGAAAGTTCCTTCCCTAGCTGGCAAGACTGGGAGGAACCTGTTCTGTGTAAGGATATTTGAGAAAAAGGCAAGTGGTTATTGGGTGGGGGGAAGGATAGGGAACTTTTAAACAGTAAAAGGGGGGCAGGGTAGGTAAAAGATGTGGCCCACAAGAGCAGTGGCGTGCCAAAGCAGAGACTGACCTTAGGAAGGACCCCTTAAGGTAGTAACCAGCCAAATTAGAGTCCTGGAGGCAGGGGTTGGGCAGGAATATAGCTGACATTTACATTGTATTTTAAGGTTTTCAAAGCATCTTAAGTGCATAATTTCATTTGATCCTTATAATAACCCTATGAAATAGGTACTATTATTCCTGATTTATAAATAATGATAATAGACATATAAAAATTTAATTTTTTCAATTACTAAGTATTAATTTTCTTTCCTTCTCAAATCCCACTGCTCCCAATTTAACAACAATTCAAATAAAACCCTCATAACAATCATGCCATTTCCCAGTTGGTAGTAAGTATTCTCTTAGTTTCCAATTCTTTGCCATCACAAAAATATAAGTATTTTTATACGTATGGCTCTTTTTCCCTTTCTTTGCTTTCTTTGAGGTATCAATCTATTAGAGATGTCACCATCTAGTAACTTTGAGGGCATAGTCCCTAATTGCTTTATAGAATATCTAGATCATAGCTCTACCACCATTTCAGTTAATGAGCTTGAATAACTGACATTTATTTAAGCATTTTAAAAAGTTAAAACCTTTTAAGAGTTGCAAAGTATTTACATACATAATCTCATATGGGCTTCATGAAAATGTTGTCAGGTAGGTACTACAGGAATTACTGTCCCCATTTTTCAAATGAAGAAATAGGCTCAGGGACACTAAATTGACTTACTTAAGGTCATCAGATCCAGTGTTGCCTCAGACTTTCTGTCACAAAGGAAAGTTCTCATAGGGTGATCAACTATTGACTTAGCATCTCAGAGCTGGAAGAGACCTCTGAAGCCATCTGGTACAACCAGAACTTGAATGGAAATCCCCTCTGTAACATCCCTGACAATGACCAGCCAAACTTTGCTTAAATATTTTTAATGGTGGGGAGCTCACTACCTTCACTTTCATTTTTTTGAGGGCATCAGACAGCAATAAATTTATTGAGTATTCCAAAAAATAAAAATCAACACAAACCAGTAAAAAATAAGAACATTAGGATTATGGAAAATATATGTTACAAAATGCAAGGGGAAAAGGGTCCAGGGTAGAAACGGTACAGAAATTGAGCTAACACATCATAATGGGGTCCTCAGGTCTGGGAGGCAGGAAGGTGGATATTATTAAATACAGAGTGATTGAAGTTTGGGAACCTTTAATGTGAAGCAACTAGAAGCCGGGTGCCTAGCTCTCAGCTAACTGGAAGCAAAGATGGAGGACTCTGTCAGATGACTGGATGATCTGGAAAAAACTTGCCCTGGTGAGGGAGACGCTCCGTCCCAGCCCCAGCCAACAACAGGCTTCTTCCTGGGTCCTGCCGGCTCTGTGCCTCCTGTCGAACCCCTAGCGGCTTCACTTGGCCCTCTGGACCTCTGATTCTCCCTCATCATCCTCATACATCTCCCCTTCCTCCTCTGCTGTGGCATCGTCGTACTGCTGGTACTTGGACACCAAGTCATTGATGTTGCTCTCAGCTTCTGTGAACTCCATCTCGTCCATCCCTTCCCCAGTATACCAGTGAAGGAAGGCCTTGCCACGGAACATGGCGGTGAACTGCTCAGAGATGCGCTTGAAGAGCTCCTGGATGGCTGTGCTATTGCCAATGAAAGTAGAAGACATCTTCAGGTCATGGGGTGGGATGTCACAGACAGCCACCTCCACATTGTTGGGGACCCATTCCACGAAGTAGCTACTGTTCTTGCTCTGGATGGCCAACATCTGCGTATCCACTTCCTTCATAGACATGCGGCCACGGAAGACAGTAGCCACTGTCAGGTAACGCCCATGGCGAGGGTCGCAGGCTGCCATCGTGTTCTTGGCATCAAACATCTGTTGGGTGAGCTCAGGAATTGTCAGGGCTCGGTACTGTTGGCTGCCACGGGCTGTGAGTGGGGCAAAGCCAGGCATGAAGAAGTGTAGGCGGGGGAAGGGAACCATATTGACAGCCAGTTTCTGGAGGTCAGTATTGAGCTGGCCAGGGAAACGCAAGGAAGTGGTCACACCACTCATGGTGGCAGACACCAGGTGATTGAGGTCGCCGTGGGTGGGGGTGGCTAGCTTGAGGGTGCGGAAGCAGATATCGTAAAGGGCTTCATTGTCGATGCAATGGTTCTCATCTGTGTTCTCCACCAGCTGGCGGATGGACAGGGTCGCATTGTGGGGCTCTACCACCGTATCAGACACTTTAGGGGAGGGCACCACGCTGAAAATGTTCACGATTCGGTCAGGGTACTCCTGTCGTATCTTGCTGATGAGAACGGTGCCTGTACCAGAGCCGGTGCCCCCACCCGGGGAATGAGTGAGTGTAAAGCCCTCACAGAGACGGTCACAATTCTTACACTCTTTCCTCGCCACGTCTAGCACCGAATCCACCAGTTCTGCTCCTTTAGTGTAGTGACCCTTGGCCCAGTTGTTTCCTGCACCACTGACCAAAGATGAAGTTGTCAGGTCTGAAGAGATGTCCGAGAGCACCAGATCAAACGCTGTCCGTAGTTCCACGTTCCAGGTTGACCGGGATGGCCCTGGGCACATATTGTGAGATGAGGCTTCATTGTAGTAAACATTGATCCTCTCCAGCGGTAGGTCTGAGTCACCCACATAGCTGCCACTGAGGTCTATGCCGTGTTTATCACTGATCACTTCCCAAAACTTGGCTCGATCTGGTTGCTGCGCTGGCTGGACTGGATGTGGACGATTTCCCTCGTACTCGCTGATTTTACTGGCTTGCTGCAAGGGGAGCAGCCAGGGCTAGGAAGCGGGATGCTTTCTTGCAGGCTGCAGAAGCACTTTCACTTTTGGGTAACTGTAATTGTCATATTGAACCAAAATCCAGTGGTGTAAATGGGCACATATGTATCTGTTATAGTTCGAGAAGCCCCAATTTCAGGGTGCAAATCAAGCTTTTTCAAGGAGTTTGTGAGGATATATGGGCCAGGATGGTTGTGGTGATGGCTTGGTTGGAAAGGTTAATGGCAATGTAACAGAGAGATAAGGGCTATTGAGGAGGGGGGGACTGGACAGGGAGGAAGGGCAGTAGAACAGTTTGATCAGTCCTTAAAAAACACCAGGCTCCCTAGGCAAAGAGGCATAGAATGTCAGAACTGTAAGGGATCTAGTTCATTCCTCTCATTGTACAGAAGGGGAAACTGCACTGGAGAGGGAAAAATCACATAGGGAGCCAGTGGCTGAACCAGAATTTGAACCCATAGTTACTGTTTACCAGTGCAGGCTCTTCCCCTTGTATCAAGGTATATTCTCTGCCTCTGCCTCTGCCTGTGTGGAGCATAGATAAGACTGGTCTGTCTTGGGTTTCTTCAGAGTTACAGAGTCATTAGGGCTGCCTATATGATCCATCCGTAGATATACGAGAAAGCTCCCTCTCCTATGGGCTTGTGCAAGCTGACATTCCAGTTGGAGTTTCAACTCTTTGGCTGAAGGCGTTGCAACTGGCCCTGATCTTGGCTCTATTATTGAATTTTTATCAGTCTATCAGATAGAATCACTGAATCTCAAGGTGAATGAGGGAGGGGGCAGACCTCAGTGGTCATCTAGTCCAACTCATATCTGAAGCACTAACCCCTTCTCAACATCATTGATGACCAGTCATTGAAATTTGACTTGAAGACCTACAATGATGGTGAACTCTCTACATTTCATGATGGTCCTTTTCACTGATGGGCAGTTCTAGTTACAGGAAGTTTTTCCTTATGAAGACCTGAAATTTGCTTTCTCCTATCTTCCCTTTTTCGGTCTTGTTTCTGTCCCCTAGAACCAAGCAAAGAAATAATCCCTGTTCCAAAAGGGAAGCTTTAAAAAAATGGATGTCTTTTGTTTTTATGTCACTCTCATTTCCAAATATATCCCTCACTTCTCCTCTCTCTAGAGAATCATAGGAATATAACAAAGAATAAAAAAAGAAAGAAAGAAAGAAATCTGTTCATCCAAACTGACCAACATATCAACTGAGTCTGACAATATATGCAGAGTTCCACACCCATAGTGTCACACCTCTGCAAAGAAGGGATAGAGGTACATTTTCTTCTCTTTCCTTCAAGGTTGAGCTTGATCATTATAATAGATATCGGCTCCATTTTGTTTTATTTTTGCCTTTTGCATTATTGTAGCTATTGTTTATATTGAGCTCCTGTTGCTGCTTATTTTGCTTTGTATCAATCCATAGAAGGATATGGTGCTATTTCCACATGCAATGTCCACAGTCATGTTGCTCCTACATCTTCTTTTCTCCAGGCTGCACATCCCTAGATTCTTTGACTAATTCTGCCCAGTATGGCATAGTTCCAGAACATTTTTTAAGAGCAATAAGGGGAATGGTCAATAAAAGGCAAGGTGAGAGAACATGGAAGATTGGAGAGAGAACCAGCAGAAAGACCAATTACACAGGCATCTTAGTATTCTAGGAGAGAAGTAATAAGAGCCTGTTCTAGATTAGGGGCCTGGGGCATAGAAAGGAGAGGATGGATTTGACAAACATTTGGTAAGTTGAGTAGCCAGGACTTGGAAAGTGAATAGATGTGGAGACTGAGAGAGAGTGAAAAGTAGTGCTAAAGTTCAGGTTTGACTATACTCAATGCACTCCAGTATTTCCCTGTTGCCTCTGGAATCAAATGCAAAGTCCTTTGTTTGGCATTTGAAATCCTTCACAACTGGCCCAGCCTACCTTTCTAGTCATATTACATATTTCTCTTCTTCATCTACTCTCATCCAGCCAAACTGGTCTTCTTACTATATCTCACATACTGTACTCCATCTCTTGTCTCTGTCTCTTTGCATTGCCTTTCCCCCATGCCTTGAAATGCGCTTCCTCCTTAGCTCTGCCTCCTAGTTCCTTTCAAGACCCATAAGACCATTTTCTACCTGAAGTCTTTCCTGATCCTACAGATTCTGGTGCCTTCCCCCTTGCTTCCTTATTACCTTGTATTCATTGGTATATGTCTGTATATGTATATGTTGTCTCCCTTGATAGAATGTAAGTTTCTTGAGGGAGGGGACTATATCCGCTAGTTCCTAGCGCAGCACAGGATGCATATGGGGTTTTCTTGGCAGAATGCTGGAGTGCTTTGCCATTTCCTTCTCCAGCTCATTTGACAGATGAGGAAATTAAGGCAAATAAAGTTAAGTGACTTGCCTAGGGTCATATAGCTAGTAAGTATCTGAAGGTGGATTTGCACTCCAGGCCTGGTACTCTATCTATTGTGCCACCCTTAACCTGGCATTTAAGGACTTCCACAATCTGATCTCTAACTTTCCAGCCTTAATTCAAACTTCTCTCTCTCATACACTCTATGTTCAGTCAAACTGAACTACTAGCTATTTCCCAAACTAGACAGGCCATCTCCTACCTTAGTGCATTTATATAAGTTATTCCCTATGCCTGGAATATATCCTCAATATTCAGCTATGCCTCTCAGCATCCTTATGTTCCTTCAAAGCCTCCCTCAGGTGGCACCCTTTCTGGGAATCCTTCCCTGATTCTCCCAGTTATAGGTGCTTTCTCCTTCCTCAAAATACCATGCATTTTCTTATATGTGTATGTGTGTTTCTTTTCCTAGTGAAATATAAGTTTCTCGAGAGCAGGGAATGTTTAATTTTTGGTTTTGAAACCCCAGGACCTAGAACTATGCCTACATAAGTAGATGTTCAATAAATATTTGCTGAATTGCTATGAATTCTTTGGTTCTATGGGAAGGGATATTTGTGGCAGCAATCATGATGTGGGATGGTCATGGTGGGAGAAGACAAAGTCTAGGGATATTGCTTAGGCCCTTGGGGGCACCAAAGAAGAGAGAGGCCTCAGTCATCTCCTGGACATTGAGGAAAGGGAGTATGGAAAGGATGAGAAAGAAAACAAACCTGTTTGCCTTATAGCTGTGTCTTTTTTGGTGGGAGGAGGGGAAGAAAGGTTGTTACTTTGGAAATATTCACTTCTGTACCAGGGAGCTGATTGGGGTGGAGGTAGGAGAATTTTCCACATGATGTTCTTGGTAATCTTACAGTTCACCAAGGGGTGCTTAATGATCTGCCAACCAATTCATATTGTCTGAGACTCACCCCCTTCCCCAGGCCTATCCTAACAATGATAATGTAATATAGTGGAAAGATTCAGAGCCAGAGGAACCAGGAGCAAATCCTGGCTCTAGTGCTTACTGTCTGTGTACTGTTGGTTGTGACTTCATATTTTTGGGTCTCAGTTTCCCTATCTATAAAATGAGGTAGTCAGATTAGATTACCTCTGAGGGCCCTTCTAACTCTCAGTTAATGAATATAGTATGACCTGTACTCAACCACAGCGGAAATTCAGATCCCCTGGAACTTTGAGGCCCCAAGACTGTGGAGGCTTTTCCAAGTAGTTTGTAACTATAATGTAAAAAAAAATACGGTATCATATTGAAAAATTTTAAAAGCTCTGTTTTGAAAACAAACTATGAAATAGTTACCATTTTATTATTTTATTTGTAAGGTTTTTTAAAAAAATTCATATTTTAAAATGTACTGTGCTCTTGTAATTAGCACCAAGTAAATTTGAATTCAGACTGTTTACAATATACGGTAAATTGCACTTCGAAATTTTAAAAGCTTTCAGGTTACTAAAACTGAAACAAAACAATTTTACTGTATATAAAATGTTAAGATGAAGTGATTACCTTCGTATCAATAGATGATGAAAATGTATATGAAGAAACCAGAAAGATATATATGAGTATGCTCTTTGGTGTGGTATGGTGTGGTATACCATTAGTATGGCATGTAGGCTTAGTACCACGCCATAACTCTACTCCATCCCACCCCTGTCACCTTTCATAGGATTTTTTACCATATGAATGTACTTGAAAAACAATTCATGTTTTAAGATTAAAATATCTGATAAGTCACCAATACTTCTCTCTCTCTCTCTTTTTTAAACATATTAAGGATTTGGAATTAGAAAATACAAAAATGGTATCAATTGTAAATGGAATGAAATGGCAATAAATTTATCAAGGGAAAAGCATTTGAGAAAGGCTATCAATAAAGTAAGTGCAGACATTTTGTCAAAATAATTTTTTACATTGAGTGAATCCTTTATGAGAGGCAGCCTGGTATAGTGGATAGAGAGGAAGACTCAGCCTTGGGGTCAGGAAGACTTCCCCAGGAAGCATACGAAGCAGCATTACCTTGAGTAAATTAGTTAATCCTTCAGTAGCTGACCCATCTCTAAGACTATACATTGTAGAGCAGATGCCTGAATGCATTTGTAGGAATTCCCTCCCCAAGAATTCCCTTTACCAATGAAATCACAGTCCAATAAAAAGAAATCCTTTATAATGGTAGGATTTATAGGGAGACATGGATAAGAATGGTGAAAAAAGGCATGGAAAGGTTGTAATCCCAAGATTGAAGTATTATGAGAATAATAGTTTCCTATATTAATTATAATATTATCAGGTGCCCTACTGGCAGGTCCAGCTTTTAGGAGTGGAGTAGCAGACAGAGAACCCATGCCTATGCAGACACATCAGATCCCCCCACAGAAGCACATTGAGCTTGCCCATATCTGGGTCACGTGCACCTAGATTTTATACATACATGCACACACACACACACACACACACACACACACACACACACACACACACAGAGTATATTTTGGCCATAAGTCCTAAGTTTCCTTTCTATTCTGACCTGGATAGTAAAAATCTATGGTTAGGGATAACAGTGAAATAATGGATGAAGAAACACTTTTACAAGGTTAAAATCATGATAAAAGATTTGCTATTCTGGACATTCCTTTCCCATCTCTGCCTTGGATCTATGCCAAGGGTCATAAAAGTAAGGACTGTAATAACCAGAAAGAATAACCAGAGAGACAGAAGATGAAGTTTATCCATTTATTTGAGGGTCATAGAGGACAGGCTTGTAAGGAAGGCACCAGGAGGGAAGGGTGCCTGGACTGGGGTAGGAGGTTGGTGACCACACAGCCCCTTTTGTCCTCTCAGGGCTCTAGGTCCAGGTGGCTTATCTGTACTTCTCGGTCAGGACTGAGCTCACAATGGACAGGAATTTGTCCCAGGCAGCATGAGCCTCCGCAGTGAAGTCAGCAGGGAAGTGGGCAGCCACGGTGACCAAGAAGGTGTGAGATAAGAGCTGCAAGAGAAAAGAACCGGGTGAGACAATAGGGATTGGGATAAGTGAAGGAGTTGAAACACTAGAAGAGCAGGGGACAATATAGCAGGGGATGGGATGAGAAACAGATGAGATCTTGGGATTGATTGAGGAGAGAAAGGATGAGACATAGCAGGTTAGGGAACTGGGGATGTTCTCCTCTGGGGTTGGGCCCCTACTCTTTGAGGATATCAGATCCACTGCCCTGCCTGACTCCAAATCCTCACCTTGAAGTTGACAGGGTCCACTCTGAGGATGTAGGCATGGAGTTCACTGAGCTTGGATAGGGCAGCTCCAATGTGGTCAATGTTCTTGACAGCGTCCCCAATAGCACTGACCACCTTGGCACCGTGGGCATGCAGCTGGGCTGAGCCATGGTGCAGGTCAAAGTGGGGGAAGTAGGTCTTGGTCTGGGGGTAGCTGGTGAAGAGTCTGGAGAGGAGAGAAGATATAATCTTAGCTGAGTGTGGGAGAAGGGTGTTGAGGCTGCAAGGGACATCCCATCCCCCAAGCGGTTCCATGTTCTCCATCCTGCTCAACTCATCATTATGTGCACAGAAGTGCTATAGTCAGGATGGGGAAATACAAAGCTGATGATATTGCTTTAAACTCAATTTCTTTCAGTAGCCTCTTCAAATAACATAAACTTTAGCTAACTCTTTTTCCACTCAGCACCCTACCCTAATCTTGTACCGAGCCCTGGAAAGGACAGTGTTCTGACTTCTATCTTGCCCAAAGGTAAGTAGGAGTAGACTTATTGCCTGAATCCCCTGATGGTCCTAGGGAGCTAAGAAATCCCAATCCCTAATGTTATTATGAATGGGAAAGATGTGAGATCCCTAGCCCCAGAGCCCACTCTTACCTTTCTAGGGCCTCAGTACCAATGGAATCAGCCTGTGTGGCAATCTTGCTCCAGATGGTGGCAATGATAGCCTTGTCGGACTTAGTCAGAGACATGGTGGCTGGGTTTGGGTTGAGATTGAGTTCTGCTTGCAGTAGAAGCTCAGGACAAACCTGGGTGAGTATCTGTTCCTCAAGGGTCCCTTTATATAGGACTATGACCAGAACAGGGCTGCACAGCTGGCCCTAGCCATTGGCCAGTAGGGGTGAGGGACAGCCCAAAGAGGTGGGGTCATCTTATCTCTGTCAGAGACAGTAGTCTGATGGGCAGATGGGTCAGGGGGTGGGGAAGAAGGCAAGGGACATGAGCGAGAGGGGTCTATCAGTTTCTACCATCTTAACAGAGGTCCAGAAGAGAGGTGTTGGCCACAACGCTGAACACAAGGTCCAGGCGGAAGATATGGAAGCTTGAGGGGCCCAGGCTTCAGTGACCCAAATTTATACTTAAGTTAGTTAACTCAGCAAGTCCACAAGCATATTTCAGCATACTAACAATTTGTACGTGACTTAAACTTTAGTTTACAGCTATGTGACTTTGGGTTAGTCACTCTCCTTGGCGCTCTGTTTTGTCCTTTATAAAAGACAGAGGTTGGAAGAGAAGCTTTCTCAGGTCCTTTCCAGTTCTAACATTCTAGGATTCTATGGCACATAGGAAGAGGGACTGGACTTATGGTTTCATGGTATAAGGAATTTCCATCTGGGTGAGAAAACTCCCTATTCATATATATCCCCATATGTGCTTATTGGCCCCCTCTCTGCAATTTACAGAGTAAAGTTCAATGGTTTTGTGAGGGCCACACAGCCATCATGACTTAGTAGAATATAACCACCGAGGCAGGCTTTAACTCTGATCTTCCTGGCTTTGAGACTAGCTCTATACCCACCACCAGAGCTGCCCCTTTGATACTCAACGTATTTAATGATATTCAATGTATTCTTATAGGAAGCATCTCCTCAGGGACCTGGCGATCAAGAAGGAGGACAGAAGGATGAGGGTGAAAATCCAGCTCAAGGTCTACCTTCCCTGAGAAGTCCTTCTTGGCTCTGTAGCTAGATCTCCTTCCTTTGAATTGCCATAGAACTTAGACTCTGCCCATACACAATTTAGCACTTAATTATATTGGAGTCACAGAATCTTGGAATGGGTGAGATGTTTGAGATCACCTAGTCCATCTTACCACTCCATGGTAGAATTTTTTCTATTTCTATTCTAGTTCTATTATGACAGGGATCATCCAGGCTCTGAATGAATGTTCCCAGTGACACAAGCTCATAATCTCCCTTCCATTCTGCAGCATCTTCACTTGTTAAGGAGTTCTTCCATATTGAGGCAAAATTTGCCTCACTGTGACTTCCCCTACTCCAGCTTAGATTCAGTTCTGACCTGTGGATACACACAAAAGAGGACATAATATCATTTACCTAACAGTCCTTTAGAAATTTAAAATCAGATACTTTGTACCTCCTAATTCTTCTCTAAGATTCCCACTTTTCTTTTTTTTAATACTATTTTATTTTTTCTCAATTACATGTAAAGATAATCTTAACGTTCATTTTTTAAAAAATTTGAGTTCCAAATTTTCTCTCTCCTTCCCTAACCTCCCCCTTCCCTAAGATGTTAAGCAATTTGACAGAGGTTATATATGTACAATCATGTTAAACATATTTTTATATTAGTTGTGTTGTGAAAGAAGAAACAGACCAAAAGAAAAAAATGAAAAAATAAAGAAAGTGAAAAATAGTATGCTTTGATTTGCATTTAGATTTCACCAGTTCTTTCTGTAGGGATGGATGGCATTTTTCACCATGAATACTTTGGAATTGTCTTAGATCATTGTATTGCTGAGAATAGTTAAATTATTCACAGTTGATCATTGTACACTATTGTTGTGACTGTATACAATGTTCTCCTGATTCTACCCACTTCACTTTCCGCCAATTCACTTAAGTTTTTCCAGGTTTTTCTAAAATCAGCCTGCTTATCATTTCTTATAGCATAATAGTCTTCCATCATAATCATATACCATGACTTGTTCAGCCATTCCCCAATTGATGGGCATCCCCTCAGTTTCCATTTCTTTGCTGCCACAAAAAGAGTTACTACAAATATTTTTGCACAAATAGGTCATTTCCCTCTTTTAAAAAATCTCTTTGGAGTACAGATATAATAGTGGCATTGCTGGATCAAAGGGTATGCACAGTTCTTTGGGCGTAGTTCCAAATTGCTCTCCAGAATGATTAATTCCCTTTTCTTAAATTCATCTCACTTGACATGCTTTCCAGTCCCATCACATGCCAGCTTGTCAATGTTTCTACTAAAGTGGGGTGTATAGCACTGAACTCAGCAAGCCATGTGAGATCTGACCTGCCCAGAATATAAGAAGATTCTAGGACCTGATTTTCACTTTGTAATTCTCTAGCTACAGCCATGAAAATAAGTGGTCTGTCTTATTATTCCTTATCCTCAAACTGAGAGTCAAACCTCCTGCATTCGTCTCAGCCACTCAGGCCTTAGAATAAAAAGTCCCAAATTATTCCCATGACCTACAAATCCATTTTCATTGTAAGGGTAGTGAGAAGACAGGTTGCCTTTCGTTGCTGGTCAGTCATTTCAATTATGTCTAGCTATCCATGTTCTCATTTGGGGTTTTCTAAGAAAGATACTAGAGGGGTTTGCCATGTCATTTTCTAGCTCATTTTATAGATGAGAAAACCGAGACAAACAGGGTTAAGTGACTTTACCAGGGTCACACAGCTAGTAAGTGTCTGAGGCTGGATTTGATCTCATGAATATGAGTCTTCCTGATTCCAAGTCCAGTGCTCTATCTACTGTGCCACCTAGCTGCGCTAGACAGGTTTCCTAGTGCTAACCTAATAGCCCCTTTACAGTGAAAATCTCAGAGAGCTATTTGTCTTTGAAGAAAGTCCATGGGGGTGTGATAGATTGGTTAGGCTCTCAGGAAAAGAGAGAGAGGAAAGAGGAGAAAGAGAACAGAGAGAAGAAAAGATGACATGTGATATAGGGGGACTTTGTGGGAAGACTCCTGGACTTAAACCAGGTTCTGAGTCCCACTTCTGACACTTAAAGTAATTTCATCTCTCTAGGCCTCAGTTTCTTCATCTGTGAAAAAAAAAAGGGATAATGACTGAATTCAATTTTACAAACATCTATTAATTATCCACTGTTTACAGAGCATTGTGCTAAGCACTGGGGCAAATACAAAGTTTGCACTAAAACATGATCCTTGCTTTTGTGAAGTTTGTAGTTTATTAGGAGTGTATGACAATATGATAACAACTACACTACTAAGTCACATGTGATCAGTTCCCTAAGAGATGTGGGTTCAAGAGAGACATCTGATCCAAGACAACTCCAAAAGACTCATGACAGAAAATACTGTCCACGTCCAGAGAAAGAGCTATGGATTCTGAATGCAAATCAAAGCATGCTATTTCCACTTTTTTTTGTTTTTCATGGCTTTTTCCTTTTGTTCTGTTTCTTCTTTCACAACATGACCAATGTGGAAATATGTTTAACATTATTGCATATATATATATATAACCTATATCAGATTGCTTGCTGTCTTGGGGGGGAGTGGGAGGGAGAGAGAAAAATTTGGAACTCAAAATCTTATAAAAAATGAATGTTGAACTAATGCATTATTAATGGAGTTGTGAATTGATCCAACCATTCTGGAGAGTAATTTGGAACTATGCCCAAAGGACTATAAAACTATGCATACTCTTTGATACAGAAATACTACTTCTAGGTCTGTATCCCAAAGAGATCATAAAAATGGGAAAAGGACCCACATGTACAAAAATATTTATAGCAGCTCTTTTTCTGATAGCTAAGAATTGGAAATCGAGGGGATGCCCATCAGTTGGGGAATGACTGAACAAGTTGTGGTATATGAATGTAATGAAATACTGTTGTGCCATAAGAAGTGATGAGCAGGTAGACTTCAGAAAAACCTGGAAAGACTTTTATGGACTGATGTGAAGTGAAGTGAACAGAACCAGAACATCATACACAGTAACAGCCACATTGTACCATAACTTTGATAGACTTAGCCCTTCTTAGCAATGCAAAGATCTAAAACATCTCCACAAGTCTCAAGATGGAAAATACTATCCACAACCAGAGAAAGAACTATGGAGTTTGAATGCAGATTGAAGCATACTATTTGCTCTTTTTTTTCTTCTGTTTTGTTTTGTTTCCTCTTTCTTGTGCTTCCTCCTATTGGTTCTAATTCTTCCTTACAACATGACTAATGTGAAAATATGCTTCATAGGAATGTAGATGTACAGCCTATATCAGATTGTTCTCCTTCTTGGGGAGGGAGATGAGGAGGAAGGGGGAGAAATATTTAAAACTCAAGAGCTTATGGAAATGATTGTGATAAATCAAAAGAAATTAATAAAAAAAAGAAAAACCTGGAAAAACTTGTATGAACTGATGCTGAGTGAAGTGAGGGAAAACATTTTACACAGTAACAGCAACATTGTGTGATGACCAACTTTGATAGACTTAGCTCTTCTCAGTAATGCAATGATCTAAAACAAGTCCAAAAGACTCATGATGGAAAATGCTATCCACATCCAGAGAAAGAACTATGGAGTCTGAATGCAGATCAAAGCATACTATTTTTTTTTGTTTTTTTTCTTTCTTGTAGTTTTCCCTTTGGTTCACATTCTTCTTTACAACATGACTAATGTGGAAATATGTTTAATATGATTGTACATGTATGGCCTATATCAGATTGCATGCTGTCTTGAGGAGGGGGAGAGGAAGGTGAGGTAGAAAATTTAAAACTCAAGATCTTGTAAAAGTGAATGTTGAAGACCAAAACTAAATAAATAAATTTTAAAAATGAATGTTGAAAACTGTTTTACATGTAATTAGAAAAAATAAAATACAATTTACTTAAAAAAAACACAACAAAGAGTGGCATATGATCCTTACTGACTAGGGGGTTGGAGAAAGTTGAACAACTCACAGCATTTGAATTGAACATTAAAAGGTGGCTACACATTCAACAGCCACAGATGGTGGAAAGGGTATGGGATAAGAATAGCATGAGTAAAGGCAAAGAAGAAATTGAAGGGCGGGGGGCTCTTCATGATGAATGACAAGTATTCTAGTTTGGTTGGAGCCTAGAGCATGTAGGAAAAAAGACTCAAAAGGTAAGATGGCGTCTGATGGTGGAGGGTGTTTAATGCCAGGCTAAAGAATTTGAACTTTACTTAGAAGGGAATAGGAAACTATTGGAGGGTTATGAGCAGAGGAGGGACATGCCCAGATCTATAAACAGGAAGGAAGGTCAGACATCAGTGTGAAGGATGGGTTGCTCATAAACGAAATCATGAAAATAAAGTGCTTTATGATCATATAAGTGGTTATAAATTTATGTTGATATATACTTATGGGCATTTAAATGTGAGCTATTATGTTAATTCTTCTGGACATGGACTAATATTAATAAAAAACAATGGTAATAATAATTTCTGGCATTTGAAGCACTTAATTTTTCAAAGTGTTTTCATAGATTTAGAAGCAGCGACTTTAGGCAAATCACTAGCCTTCTTGGGCCTTGTTTCCTTCATCTGTAAAATGAGCATATTGAACTAGACAACTGCCAGATTCTCTTCTGGCTAGGTAGTCTATATTCTAAGGCTCCTTCCAGTTTTAGCCTTCTATGTTCTATCTAAGCTCTGATGTAAGGACTCTGTTTTATTTGTATTAAATTGGGCCAGAAGACCTCAGACACATTGGCACAGGGGCCCCCAGTCCAAGAGGTTGCTGGTTCCCATGTTCTTTTCTCCACTGAGAACAAATGAAAGGCTGTCCATCAATAGGGAAATGGCTGAACAAGTTGTGGTATATGAATGTAATTGAATACTACTGTTCCATAAGAAATGATGAGCAAGTGGATTTCAGAAAAACCTGGAAACACTTGTATAGACTGATGCAGAGTGAAGTGAGCAGAACCAGAAGACTATTGTACACAGCAACAGCAACATTGTGCGATGACCAACTTTGATAGATTTAGCTCTTCTCAGCAATGCAATGATTTAAGACAGTTCCAAAAGACTTATGATGGAAAATGCTATCCACATCCAGAGAAAGAACTATGGAGTCTGAATGCAGATCAAAGCATACTATTTTCTCTTTTCTTGGTGTTTTTGTTTCTTCTTTCTTGTGGTTTTCTGCTTTTGTTCTGATTCTTCTTTCACAACATGACTAATGTGGAAATATGTTTAATATGATTGTATATGTATAGCCCATATAATATTGCATGCCATCTTGGGGAGAGGGGGAAGAAGGAGGAGGAGAGGAGAGGGGATTTAAATTTAGAACTCAAAATCTTATAAAAGTGAATAGTGAAAACTAAAAATAAATAAATATATTTTTTTTAAAAGAGCGAGATTCTGGGCTATCGACCTAGCCCCAAAAGTTTTAAGCAGGATTGGTCCCTCAGAAGACTTAGGAAGATAATAAAGTTTGCACTCCACATTTCTCCCATTCTACTTTTGGAGAGTAATAACCCCCTTTTGCCAACTTCCTTCCCCAATTGTCTAATGCTCTCTGATGTCTCCTGCCTATCAATCTATGGAGCCACATTGGTCCCAATCAGTGTTCTGTGTTCTCAACTTTTTCTAATCCATTTCAACTTGCCTGTCCAGTGAGTGACCCATTCAATCATTGAGCAATAGAACATTAAAGCTGAAAGGAAGATAAGAGATAAGGTAGCTATCCTCTTTTTTCAGAAGAGGAAAATGAGGCCCAGGAAGGTTGAGTTGGTTAGGACCATTTAGCTCTAGAGACAGGATTGAATTGTCCTAATGATGGTTTCATTAAAACTTCAGAAAGTGGAAGAAGCCATGAGGGGATTACCATTCTGGATGTGATTCTAATCAACAAGGATGAACAGTTTGCTCAGGTAGACATATTGGAGGGAATGACCTTTTAATCTCAGAGTTTGTGACAGATGAAAGAAGAAGGCCATATATGTTAATAATAATAATAGTTAGAATTTATGTCACATTTTAAGATTTGCAAAATGCTTTACATATGTTATCTCATTTGATCCTCACAATACCCCTGTGAGCTAATGCTATTATTATCCCCACTTGGATGAAAAGGCTTGGAGAATGGAAGAGGTGTCACAGCATTAGAGAATGTCAAATGTTATCTAAGTTTTCAATAAAGACAAGGTGATGGAGTCTTAAAATGATAGGTTACTCCTGCAGACAAAATGGAGATGTGTGGGTTAGATCAGTAGTTCCCAATGGGTGGGTCAAAGATCCTTTGGACGTGATGAAAAGGGTACAGAGCCATTGAAAGGGGTCCAAGAAGCCATATGTACACCAAGCGTTATCATTTTACCTCTATTTAGCCACAACAGAATATGCTGCTTAAAATATAATTCTTGTACTTCAATGCAATTGTGATCTCATCAATGTGGATAGTCCCTCCGTCCAAATGGCAACCCAATCCTGCTGTTACATCCTGTGCTACTGTTTTTCATGATCTTCCATAGATGCTCTACAGAAGGATGTCTGCCCAATATGTTGGAGGCTTTCCATTAGGTCTTGTTATATTTAATAGGTACCAGTGGAAGGCTCAGGTTGTTTTATGCTTAGGTTCAAAAAAATCAATTCCATTCTTTCTCTGCTTAAATCTCTCCTTCATACTGATGTCAGAAGACTCTCCCTTTTGCAAAGACCTGGTCATGCCACTCCATTGCCTCTTGAATAAAGTTCAGACTCACTTGCCATGCGTTCAAAGTCCTCCACAATCAGGTGCTACACTACCATTCCAGTCTTATCTCATGTTACTCCTCTCCATGTGCTCTAGGCTCCAGTCAAACTACTTTATTCTTTGACCCCTGGGCTCACCAGGAAGCCTCCATTCTCTGTGCCTCTGTTCCCATAATTTTCCATGTCTAGAATAAATCTCCTTCCCTCTATTCGCCTGTAATGTAGATTGGGACACTACATGGTGGAGATGTGAAGACAGATGTTGGTGCTGCTAGTTGTCCAGGAAGTTTCCCTCCCTATCTGTGAATAGGGATGTTGATAATCTGCCTGAATTCATTCCTCAATGATTAAGGAACTCCCACCAGGTCATACCTTGCTCATCTCAGTGACTCTAAATCCCCCATCCAAAAAACAAAACAAAATAAAACATGCTCACTAGATTCATTCTCGTTAGCAATTGTTGCACATTGCTCTTCTTCCTTTTGTGGCTAAACTCCTTGAGAAGGCCATCTACAATGTAGGTACATCTACCTCCTTTCCTCTCCTCTTACTCTCTTAGCCCTTTACAATCTGGCTTCTGAACTCATCATTCAACTGAAATTGCTCTCTCCAAAGTTACCAATGACTTCTTAATCTCCCAATTGAATGGATTTTTCTCAGTCATCAACCTCTCTGTAGCCTTTGACATTATCAGTCACCCTTTCTCCCTCACATTCTCTTCTTTCTAGATTTTCGTAACACTACTCTCTCCTGGTTCTCCTCCTACCTATTTGGCCACTCATTGTTTTTTGATGAATCTTCATCACTTCTGCTAATGATGGCTGTCCTTCCTGGGCTCTGTCCTTGGCCCTTTTCTCTTCTCTCTCTATACTGTTTTGTTTGGTAATCTTATCAGCTCCCATCCATTCAATTATCATCTCTATGCTGATGATTCTCAAATCTACTTATCCTGCCCTAACCTCTCTCCTGACATCTCTCTTACATCTCCCACTGTTTACTGAATATTTCAGTCTGAAACTCAGCATGTCCAAAACTGAACTCACTCTATTCCCCACTACGTTTCTTCCCCCCTTTCAAACTTCTCTATTACTGTCAAGAGTAGCACTGTCATCTCAGTTACCCATGCTAGCAACCTAGGTATCATCCTTGACTCTTTGCTATCTTGCAACCCCTACGTTCTGTTGCTGAGGCCAGTCAATTTTACCTTCATTCTCTTATATGCCACCTTCTCTGCTGTAACACTGCCATCACCCTGCTGCAAGCCCTCATCACCTCATGCCTAGACTACTGCAATAGCCTACTATTGCAATTGTTACTCCAGTCCATCCTCCATTCAGCTGAAAGGTGATCTTTCCCATGTGTAGATCTGACTATATCACCCCTCTCTTCAATAAACTCCAGTGACTCCCTATCATCCCTAAGATCAAATATAAATTCTCTGTTTGGCATCCTAAACCCTTCACAACCTGGTCCCCCCCCCCCACCTTTCCAGTCTTCTTATAACTGACGTTCTCTACAATCCAGTGACCCTTGCTGTTTCTCACACGAAACATTCTGTCTCCTAACTCTGGGCATTTTCACTGGCTGTTCTCCCATGCCTGAAATCCTCCCCCCTTCTCATCTCTACTTTCTGACCTCCCTGGTTTCCTTCAAGTCTCAGCTAAAATCCTACTTTCTACAAGAAGCCTTTCTTGATTCCCGTTAATTCTAGTACCTTCCTTCTATTGATTATCCGAAATTTATCCTGTACATATGTCTTGTTTGTACATAGTTTATATGTATACATAATATCAATAAATATATTAAATACACTTTCTTTTATTATTATTTGTTATATTTATTATATTATGTTTATTATTATATTTCTATTAAATACATATAAAATATCAATAAATATATATATGTATATCTATATATATATCTATATCTATATCTATATATATATATATATATATATGTTTTTCCCCAACAGACTCTGAGCTTTTTCAAAGCAGGGACTGTCTTTTGCATTTCTTTGTATACCCAGCATTTAGCAGAGTGCCTGGCACAAAGATGACCTTTAATAAATGTTTGTTGATTGACTGATTAGTTGTTAGGAAGAGTGGAGAATTACAGTTTGGGTGTGTGCATGGTAAGGGCAGTATTTGTACTCAGAAGTAGGCAGAGGGCTGTTTTATGTGGATTGGTATGACTGGACATTAACTTGTGTGTTGTGAGTAGGAGAAGGAGAAGCAGTGGCTATAATGAATATGAGTTTAGGCATGAAAACAGAGAATGGGTATGGAAATGGGTATGGAAAATGTAGAGTCTGGGAGCCTGTAGAACCATGGTGCTTGTTCCTAGATTTCATAGCCTGTTATGGTGAGTACAGTGTATAGGGATGTGTGTGAGGGAAAAGTACTTATTGTCTGATTACTGGTCTTGTATTTATAGTATGTACCAGCAGGCATTAAATATGGATGTGAGCTATAAGACCTGACTCTACTTCATGTAACTTCTCTGAATTGTGTCCACAGCTGAGCTTGAGTCCTGGTTTCCATGTTGGAAGGTTAAGTACCCAGCGGTGGGTAACAGACTATTGAATTCATACCTATCCTCCAAAATCCAGCTCGATGCCATTTCTTTCATAGTCTTCTTCGACGCTTTGATCAGTAATGACCTTCCTCCTCAGACTTAACATAGCACTCTGGTAACTCCCTTAAGGCACTTAACATTTAGTGTTGTACATTTTAGTGTTTTTATCTTCTCTATCAACTAAACTGAAAGTTTCAAGAGGGTAGGGACTATTTTATTTAAACATTCTATCTCCCCCAGTGTTTTGACTACAGTCAGCACTTAATTCATGTTTTTCCAATAAATGAGTGAAAGAATCAGTGAAAAAAGGAAGGAAGGAAGGAGAGGAAAGAATGACAAGATAATAACTCATCTGAAAGATGTATATGTTTTAGTGGAGTACAAACTCAATCTAATTAAATCAGCATGTATTTATTAATTACCTACTATGTGCAAGGCACTATGCTGGATTCTAAGGATATAAAGAAAAAAGAAAAATGGTCCCTGCTCTCAAGAAGATTACATTGTACTGGATGTCTATATCTATCTAATAATGAAGAAGGAGAGAGAACTAATGACCAAGGAGACCAGGAAAGGTTTTCTGTCTATGGGAAGTAGCACATGAGATGGACCTTGAACGAAGCTAGGGAGTCTAAGAGGTAAAAGTGAAGAGAGAATGCAACCCAGACTGTGTCCATGTCAACTTGTCAAAGATGACTGTGTCATTGTCACTTGTCCACAATGTCAGCTTATATAAAGGCAAGGAGGTAAGAGATGAAAAGCTAAGTTTAATGAATAGCACGTAGTCCAGTTTAGCTGGAATGTAGAGAGTATGAAGGGCAGTAATGTGAAATAAGCCTGGAAAAGTAGGCTGGAGACAGATTAGGAAGGACTTTAAATGCCAAGCAGAGGAGCTTGTATTTTATCTTAGAGGCAATTGGGAGCCATTAAGGGCTCTTGAGTGGGGTTGGGAGAGGGAGAATGACATAGTGGGACTTTTGTTTTTGAAAGGTTATTTTGGTGGTTTTGTGGAGGATGCATTGAAGTGGGAGAAATGGGAAGTCAGGACGTGAATTAGGAAGCTATTATAATAATCCAGGTGAGAGGTGATGAGGGCCTGAATTAGGGTTCCTTGGTTCCTGAAAAATGGGAGATGAGGAAATGAAAAGAGTCCAGAAAGAGGTTGCCTGGAAGGATGACTGGAAGGATGGTTTCCTTAACAAAGACAGGGAAGTTAGGAGGAGGGATGGGTTTAGGAAGAAAGACAATGAGTTCCATTTTGGACATGTCAAATGTCTTTGGGACATACATGGAGAGTTAGCTAACAGGCAAGTTGGTATTGTGAGACAAACTCAGGAAAGACTAGAGCTGAACACATGGAAATGATGGTCATCTGCATAGAGATAGTAACTGAACTAGAAGCTGATAAGATTACTGAGAGAGATAAGAGGGCCCAGGATACCCTTAAGGTTAGAAGGAAGGACATAGCTAATGGTCCAGCAAAGGAGAATGAAAGAGAGTAGTAAGATCAACAGAAAGATTAAACAAAAGAGAGTGGTGTCATGAAAACCAAGAGAGGACAAAAGTACTTGGAAGAGGGTACAGTGGTTGACAATGGTTGTCCACCTCCAATCACATGAATTATAGACATTTTAAATATTGTAGTGAGGTAATGAAAGATGAGGACTGGGAAAAAGTCATTAGATTAAGAAAGTAAGTGATTGCCAGAACCTTAGAGAGAGCAATTTCAGTTAAGCAATGAGGTCGAAAGCCAGAATGCAAAGGGTTGACCATTGATTGGGGGAAGAAGAAGTGGAATAAGTGAACAGAGTGACGTGGCAGGCAATACAGCTAGTGTGATCTTGCATTGCACTTATAAACGGGTAATATTTAGAACGGGGGAGATAATAAACCTGCTGTATTTGGCCCTGATCATAACACAGCTGGAATATTGTATTCATTCCTGGAAACCACATTTTAGGCAGGACACTGACAGACTGGACTACGTCCAAAAGAAGGCAACTATGTTGCTGCTAGAATTAGTGATGGCAATACATGTGAAAGGGACCAGGTATGGTGGAAGTTCAGGAAGTCTCCATGGATGATGCTACCAAAGGAAACTTGTTTAATGATCTTCAATATTCTAGGTGTCTGGGGACCTTTGGAATCACTTACTGCAGGGCAATGGTTTCCTGGTTAGCTTTCTAACAGTGGAGCAACACTTCCCTGTGGAGATTCATTTCAAGTGACCGGGGTAGATACGTATAGCACAGCCACTGAGGCTGAATGCTAACCCTTCTTCCCCAGTCTGTCTTGGCTGGGCAGATTCCCAGGAGGGAAGGACTCAGGGATGAGCATTCAGAAGCTCTGGTCCCAATGACCTTTGTCTCCTTAAAACAGGGTCCGTGGCGCAGGGTCCACTGTACTCTGGGTACGTGTCCTATTGCTCCTGCACGGAATCATTAGGCAATTTCATACTAATTGGAAATGGTTTAGAAATGCAGGAGCAATGCCCCTCTGTGCTTCAGTTTCCCCACTTACAAAACGCGAGAGTTGGAATCAATGGCCCTAAAGTCCCTTGAAACTTTAAATTTATGATCTTCTGAACCTAGGAGCTCATGTCAGAGTTATTCACAGGTTCCATATATATATACAAATACACTCTTCATTCAGTTTTGGCTTCCTCTGGGGTATTTCAGCTTTACTCTCGATTCTTGCAAAATTCTCTGTTCTAGTTTTCAATAAGTTTGAAATACCAGCGTGTTATCATGGAAAATGCACTACATTTGGCATCAGAAAACCTCAATTCACAGATCCTTCATTTCTCCTCTCTGTGCCTCAGTTTCCTTACCTATCAATTGGGGATAATTATACTTGCCAACCCTCATGGGGTTGTGAAAGTGAGGAAAGTGCCCTGTAAACTGTACATTGTCAAAGAAATTTTAACTGTGAATATAATAATAGTAACCATAAGGATTACTATACACAATTTACAGATAAACAGTCCTAAAACTAGGAGGTACATAATGAGTTAGTGACAGACATGGTCCTAGAATCCAATCCTCCTGACATTTTTGAATGCTTCTGCAGGAATATTCTGGCCTTTTTGCTGGATCTTAAAGAGGTGACATACATGTGCATACACACATGTATATTCATGCATATGTACACAGATATACACGTGTGTGTGTATACGTGCATGCATATATCTATGTGCCCTTTTCTGGATCTTAAAGAGGTGTTTTATATAATATATGCATATACTTACATACACAATACACATATACACATATGTATAATTAGTCACACATGCACAATACACATATACACACAGTGCATATACGGGTATATATGCAATGCACATATACATATAGATTCCCTTTTTGTTGGATTTTAAAGATGTAAATATATGTATGTGTACATATACAAACACACCTATCTACGTATGGGTAATTCTTTTTAAAAAATCCAAAATTTCATGGGGAGAGTAAATGTGTTAGCTGAGGCGTTTGTGCTAAAGCTCAGGGTACAGGTAGTCAGTGTGCTGCTCTTAGATAGAGTAGCTGCTCCTTAATCATTCCTGGTCTAAGTCTCCTACAGTCACATTGCCTCCTCTGGTTGCTATCACCCACCCCCAGTCCTATGGCAGGAGAGATAACAGCCTCACTCCTGCCCCACCCATGTATCTTCTAACTCCCACATAGTCAAACTGTTCTCTGGGTCTTAGTCCTAATAGCAATACGGGTCTAGGCTCAGTCCAATTCAATTTAATACAACAAACATTTATTAAGTGCCTGCTATGTGCAAGACAAGAACTATGCACATGATCCTCTCAACCTCCATTAAAATGGCAGATAGAATCAATAATCTGTGAAGATGCCACAAGAACTAGTCTTTTTCCTCCCTTCTACCTCTGACATTACCTACTCCGAGGACTCTTTAGCTCTAACATTCCATGTTTTAAACCCCTTCCACCTCTATCCTTCTATGTTCTGTACTCTAAGCTTCCTTCAAAGAAGGGAAATTTGCTTTGGGTGAATGAGACAAAGAGAAAATAGAACTACTAAATCTTTATTTTGCTTTTCATCTTTTCTTCCAAAGAGAATGGATTTTGCATTAGAAAGGGCAGCACAAAAATTGCCAACAGGAAGTTGAACTCTAAAATAAAGGAGATGATAAAAGAGAATCTAGCTTCTCTTGATGAATTTGAGCCTCCAGGGATAGATGGACTGCATCCCAGGGTAATGAAAGAATTAGTGTTGGAAAGTCAATGTTGGAAAGGGCGAAAGGCAGGCAGGCACATTAATACACTTGGTAGAGCTATGAATTAATTCAAGTATTCTGGAAAGCAATTTGGAATTCTGCTAGAAAAGTAACTTTGACCCATAAATTAAAACAACTGGGAATGTACCCTAAGGAGTTCAAAGACAGAGGGAAAGGTCCCATAGCAGTACTTTGTATGGCAGCAAAAAAAAAAAAAACCCAAAAAACAAAATACTGTGAATAAATTGTGGCCTATTGATGGAAGAATGGTTGAACATTGTGGTTATATGAATGATACAGAATTTTATTGTGCCTTAAGAAATGATGAATGTGAAGAACTAAGAAAATCTTGTACCTGTGAACTGATAAAGAGAAAACAACATAGAATGAAGAGAATAAAATACACAATGACGTCAATAACATCAAGGAAAGTGACTCTAAAAGGCATTAGGATTCAGATCAAAATGAGACCAATTTTGACATCCAAGTGCTTTTGATGTTTATATATGATATATGATCATATAGCATATGTTAATATGCATATGCCCCCTCCCCCTCAGCTTGATAGTAGACTATAGTTGTGGAATAAGGGATATACTGTCAGACCCGATCAGCTTGTCATCTTGTTTTGCTCAATTATTTCTCTTTGTTACAAGGGAGAGATTTGGAGTGTGTGTGTGTGTGTGTGGTATTGGGAAGTGATAGCTATATTAAAACAACAATCTAGAAACCATCAATAAAATGCTAAAAAAAGAGAAAGAAATATTAATGGTTATGATTGCCGAACCAATTTCAGTGATCTTTGAAAGACTGTGAAAAATGGGAGAAGAGCTGGTTAAGGGCAAATATAAATGAATGAAAAAACATTTAATAAATGCTAGCTATGTGCAAAGGACAGTACTACCCACTGGAGATGCATATTGAAAAGCAAAACAATAAAAAAGCTCACACTCTCCTGGGGGAAACAATACAGAGTATGTCCCCAAAGCCTTAGTATAGTTTTAAGCTATTAGAAATTAAAACTTCATTAAGACTTTTTGGACATACTGCATATAGGTTTCACCTGTATGTCAGATAGAAAAGTCCCATGGTCCTTAAGGTATAGTGGTAAAGTAGATGGTAATGTATATTCTTTATCAGGAATGATTGAAAGTCCCCTATGTCATTGAGTGTTCATCTTTTCTCCCTGAAAGATTATGCTCAATTTTATTGGGTAGTTGATTCTTGGTTGTAATCCAGGCTCCTTTGTCTTCTAGGATATCATATTCCAAGGCCTCTGATTCTTTAATATAGAAGCTGCTAAATCCTGCTTAATCCTGAATGTGGTTCCACAACATTTGAATTGTTTCTTTCTGGCTGCTTGCAGTATTTTCTCTTTGACCTGATAATTCTTGAATTTGGCTACAATACTCCTTGGAGTTTTCATTTTGGGATCTCTTTCAGGAGGTGATCAGTGGATTCTTTCAATGACTATTTTATCCTCTGGTTCTAGGATATCAGGGCAGTTTTCCTCAATAATTTCTTGAAAGATGCTGTCCAGGATTTTTTTTCAATCATGGCTTTTAGGTAGCCCAATAATTCTTAAATTTTCTCTCCTGGACCTATTTTCCAGGTCAGTTGTTTTTACAATGAGGTATTTTACATTTTCTTTTATTTTTTCATTCTTTTGATTTTGTTTGACTGATTCTTGGTGTCTCATAGAATCATTAGCTTCCACTTACCCAATTCCAACTTTTAAGGAATTATTTTCCTCAGTTACCTTTTGCATCTCCTTTTCCATTTGTCCAATTATAGTTTTAAAGGAATTGTTTTCTTCAGTCAACTTTTGTCCTTCTTTTCCAAGCTGTTGGCTCTCTCTTGCAATCTTGCATTTCTTTCCCCAATTTTTCTTCTATCTCTCTTATTTGATTCTTAAAAATTTTTATAAGCTCTTCCAAGAGGGTTCTTTGGGCTTGAGACCAATTCATAATCCCCTTTGATGTTTTGCATGTAGGCATTATGACATTGTTGTCCTCTTCTGAATTTATGTTTTGGTCTATGGTCTACCCTGTCTCCATAGTAGCTCTCTATGGTCAAGGTTCTCTTTTTCTTCTTGCTCATTTTTTTTTTTTTTTGCCTATTTTGTGGCTTTTAAAGTTGAGCTCTCCTCCTGGGGAACAGGGGGAAAGCTTCTTGTGCTGAGGGCCAGGGGTCTGGTCACTGGCTTTGTGCACTGGGGCCTCAGGTGCTGGCAGCTTGCTCACTGCCCTGGGGTGGCCTAGCCTAGTCATGCCTCTTGTTGCCTGTTTTCCAGGGCTGGCAACTTATCTTCTGTTTTGGGGTTAGGGCTGGGGATCTCACAGCTGGCTTGCTGTGCCACTGGCCCGCTGAGCCAGGACTGAGGGACCTTGGCTGCTGATCTGTGCTAGACTGCTCTCCCTTTTTACTCAAGTTAGACCTTTCCTGAAGTCCTTCTAAGTTCTCTTAAGCTGGAAAATTGTTTCACTCCATCTTTTTCTGTTGTTTCCAGAATCCATTTAGAGGCTTGATTTAACATTGTTTCTGAGGGAAAGTGGGGAGAGCTCAGGCAACTTCTTGGCTTCTCTATGCCATCTTGACTCTGCCTGTATGTTCTTTAATATTATACATGCAGATATTTACATATTGTCACAATTATCCAGAAAGGGAAAAAGAATGGAGTCTCCTCTGTGTGTGTGTGTGTGTGTGTGTGTGTGAGTGAGTGAACCAAGCAGAATGACTTTTGGACTTGAAAAGAGAGAATAAATGCAGGTTCAATCTTACACTGCAGTAAGAGAGGCAGCTAGGTGGTACAGGAGATAGCACTCTGGTCTTGGAGTCAGGAAGATCTGAGTTCAAATCCTACCTCAGACATTTACTAGCTGTTTGACTCTGGGCAAATCCACTTAACCTCTCTTGGCCTCAGCAACTCCATCTGTAAAATGTGGTTGTTGTGAGGCTCAAATGAGCCTGCAAAGTAAAACACTATATAAATGCTAGCTATTAAGAGAGGCATGGGCGGCAACTAGGTGGCACAGTGAGTAGAGCTCTGGTCTTGGAGTCAGGATGACCTGAGTTCAAATCCAGCCTCAGATACTTAACACTTACTAGCTGTGTGACCCTGGGCAAGTCACTTAACCCCAATCACCTCACCAAAAAGAAAAAAAAAAAAGACAGGTATGGTGTCTAGGGCTAGGCATGTGATAAGGTCAGACCATCGCTGGAAGAGGATGCTCAGTTCCAACTTCCACATTTTAAGACATTCATAAGCTGGAGTGTGCACAGAAAAGGGCAACAAGAATGGTAAAGGGTCTCAAGATCTTGCCATATAGGGATTATTTGGAGAAAATGGAGATGCTTAGCCTAGAGAAGTCTCAGGGGAGACATAATAGCTCTTTTCTAACACTCAAAGTAGGCTATTGAGGACACAGAACAAAGAGAATTCACTTCTTGTCTGGGAATTCAAACTTTGTCCAAGACAAAGCAAGGGGCTGAGAGACTTACACAGCTCCTCTTGGCCCATGCACAGGCTTTCCCTGCCAGAGAACCATAGTTCACCTCAGAGCTGGAAGGAAGTTCAGGGATCATCTAGCTCAATGTTCTCATTTTTCAAATAGTACAGAGAAAAGATATGACTTGCTGAAAGTCACATGGGGATTAGTGGCAGTGTTGAGACTGTTACCCATAACTCATAGTCTTTCCATTATCCTTTGATATAGCAGGAGACTCTACTAATCAACTTTTTCCCTGTCATCTTTAATTCTTCTTTCTGCTTCTTCCTACATCCAATCAATTGCCAAGTACTGTTCATTTTGTCTTTCCAATCTCTCTTGCAAGTCTTCTTTTCAAACCCTTCTGTATCATACTTGGTCAGGTCCTCATTATCGCTTGATGAGATATCAATGTAATGATATGCATGCAGTGATAATTCATGGAAAGTGTTCTGAAAACTTTAAATCATTATATAAAGTCCAATTATTATCACCTGGATATTGTAATAGTTTCCTAATTTCTGGTTTCTTTGCTAATCCTGTGAAAACAGGCAGTACCAGAGAAATCTTAACATACAGTTCTGGTAGTATTCTTCTCAAAAACCTACAGTAACTTCCCATTGTCTGTAGAAGTTCTCAAACTGTTTGGTCTCAAGACTCCTTTGTGTTCTTTTTTAATTGAATATATGCTTCTTTTAATATTTTATTTTTCTAATTACATGAAATTTAATATTTCACTTTTCCCCCAGTTATATGTAAAAACAATTTTTTACATTTTTTTTATTTTGAGCTCCAAATTCTCTCCCTCCCTCCCTTTTCTGTTCCCTCATTGAGAAGGCAAGCAATTTGATATAGGGTATACATGGGCAGTCATGCAAAATATATTTCCATATTAGTCATGTCATGAAAGAACACAGACAAAAAAACCCAAAACCAAACAAGAAAAATAAAGAAAGGTTAAAAAAAAGTAGGCTTTGATCTTCATTAAGATTCTCTCAGTTCTTTCTCTAGAGGTGGATATCATTTTTCAACATGAGTCCTTCCGAATTGTCTAGAATCATTGTATTGATCAGAATAGCTAAGTCTTTCACAGTTGATCATTATACAATGTTGGTGTTACTGTGTAGATGTTCTCCTGGCTCTGCTCACTTCACTCTGCATCAGTTCATGTAAGTTCAGGTTTTTCTGAAAGTATCCTGGTCACTTCTGATAGCACAATAATATTTCATCACAGTAATATACCACAACTTGTTCAATCATTCCCCAATTGATGGGCATCCCCTCAATTTCCAATTCTTTGCCACCACAAAAAGAGCTGCTATAAATATTTTTGTACATATATATCCTTTTCCTTTTTTATTTTCTAACTCTTTGGGACACAGACCTAGTACTGATATTGCTGGGCCAAAGGGCATGCACAATTTTATAGCCCTTTGGGCTATTCTCCCAAATGGCTGAATCAATTCACAGCTCTCCCAACAGTGCATTAGTATCTCAATTTTCCCACATCCCCGCCAACATCTATCATTTTCCTTTTCTGTCATATTAGCCAATCTGATTAGTGTGAGGTGGTACCTCAGAGTTGTTTTAATTTGCATTTCTCTAATTGATAGTGACTTGGAGCAAAAGTGCTTTGCTTCTGACTACTGCTTCCCCCAATCCACCCTGTCTTCTATCAAGCCCCCCACCCTTTCTCTTACCCCTTTCCCCTCCTATTTTCCTGCAGAGTAAGATGGATTTCTATACCCAACTGAGTATATATGTTATTCCCTCTTTGAGCGAATTCCACTGAGAGTAAGGGTCAAGTACTCCCCTACATCTCCCCCATCTTTTCTTTCATTGTAAAAGCTCTTTCATGCATCTTTTATGTGAGATAATTTCCCCCATTCTACCTATCCCTTTCCCCTTCTGCCAGTGCATTTCTCTTTCTCACCCATTAATTTTATTTTTTTAGATGTCTCATCATATTCAACTTATATCACACCCTCTGTTTATGTATATTCCTTCTAACTACCCAAATAATGAGAAAGTTCTTAGGAGTTGCAAGTATTATCTTCCCATGTAGGAATATAAACAATTTAACCTTATTGAATGCCTTTTGATTTCTCCTTCCTCTTTACTTTTTTATACTTTTCTTGAGTCTTGCATTTGAAAGTCAAATTTTCTATTCAGCTCTGGTCTTTTCATCAGGAATGCTTGAAATTCCTTTATTTCATTGAATATCCATTTTTCCTCTGAAGGATGACACTTAGTTTTGCTGGGTAGGTGAGTCTGGTTTGTAATCCTAGCTCCTCTGCCCTCCAGAATATCATATCCCAAGTCCTCTAATTCTTTAATGTAGAAGTTGCTAAATCTTGTGTTATACTGACGATATTTAAATTGTTTCTTTCTGTCTGCCTGCAATATTTTCTCATTGACTTGAGAGCTCTGAAATTTGGCTATAATATTCCTGGGAGTTTTGTAAGGCTGAGGGTAGGTGATGTAAAGAAGGCTAGTTTGCTACCTTGCCCATTTTTCAGGAAGGAACTTTCCACAGTTGGGAAGTTCTCAGAATGTCAAAAGCACATGTAGATGACAAGGGGCAGAATGTCATCCTTTCCCTTTCAGTAAGAGAAGCAACAGGTAGGAGACTGAATATTAGTTCTCAGCCCTCCCTCACTTTCAGAGGATGTCTTCAGCCCCATGTCCATCTCAAGTAGACCTTGTTGCAAAACAATTTCTTCTCCCTGGCAGATTACTCCTTACCCCACCTCATGCTGAGATGAATGAATGGTGGTACAGCATTTATATGTTGTAGGTTCAAGTGTTTTGGATTTGCCCTTCCTTACCAGCAGAATGTTTTTCCTTTGAATGTGTATTTTCATAAGACATCAGTGGCACAATAATGAAGGCATGATTTAGAATTTAATTCTATCTATTTTGTTTCATTTTTTTCTATTGGCCTAACATCATGTTAACAACCTGATTGTGAAATTAGATTAAGAAAGATGGCAGATTGGGATAATCTTATTGGATTGTTGCTGATGTTAATGTATGGTGGTTTGTTTGGCTCTTTCCTAGTGAAACGCGTAGATTGAATTAACCCCCAAAATTGTATAATGATTTGGGGGTTTTGCCCAGTATTATGGATAATAGTAAGTACTCAAACATCTGACAGATGTGTCAAAATAGTTAAAAGAGCTGGAGCAACTATTTCAATATTAAGTCACTTTAAGGCCAAACTGAATTGCACACAAAACAACAGCTGGTCAGCTATTTGCCAATAAACTTGTAAACTCTTAAAAAAAAAAAAGTTCATGAGAAAAGACTGGAAAGGTAGAGCCACATTATGAAGTATCTTGAATGTCCTACTATGGAGTTTGAATTTACTCATTAGGCAATAGGAAGTCCTTGAAAGGATTTCAAAGAGGAGAGACATATCAATTCTATCCATCAGGAAAATAAGTCTGAAAGTATTATAGAGGTCAGATTGGGGGTAGAGATGGTAAGAAAACCCATTGGGAGGCTATTGCAATTACCCAGGTGGTTAGTAATAGGATGTGTGTTAAGGTGGTGGTAGCGGAGATAAAGAGGATAATAAGGACATACATTTAGAGCTGGAAGGAATTTAAGAGGGCACCTAGTTCAACCCTTTCATTTTATAGGTGAGGAAAGTTGAGTCTCAGAGAGGTGATGTGACTTACCTATGGTTATACGTATTAAGTGTCAGAATGAGGATTAAACCTAGGTCTTATGGCTCAAAATCCAACACTCTCCAATACATTATAGTAAGAAACTTAGAGATCTCTTTTAAACAAAACCAAAGCCCCAGAGAGAAGGTGTTTTGTCAGACGATAATTAACTGGCACTGTGAGACTCCAGTCAGGGTCTTTTTATTCCATATCCAGCGCTCTTTCGGTTAGGTGCTTAATATGTTGCATCGAATTTTTCAACTTCAAAGACAAATACATAAACAAGCAGGCTGTAGGCTGGTATAAACAAGATGGACCCTCAAACATGATTCCTTGGCTTCCTTCCTGACCCAGCAAGAAATTCCACCTTCTGCAAGCTTTTCCTGATCCCCTTTAGTGGTAGTGCCTTTTCTGTATGATTATCTCCAATTTATCCTGTTTATAGCTCATTTGCACAGAGTAGCTTGCATGTTGTCTCCCCCATTAGACTGTGAGCTCCTTGAGGGCTGGGAATGTCTTTTGCCTTTCTTTATATCCCCAGCGCACAGCACCTCGCTTAACAAATGCTTCCAAGCAACTTGACTTGGATGCTATCTAGACCAACCCTACTCATCTTCCAGAAGACGACGCTATGGCCCAGATTAGGGAACCGAGTTGTCCAAGGCCACAGAGAAAGCAAGTGACAGGGCAGACATTCGAAGCCAGGACCCCAACCACGGGGTCTCTGCTGGGGATTGGTTGTATTATTATTGGGGTGGGGGTGGAGGGACGCATTTTCTTAGGGACCAAAGCAGCTCAAAAGGGGAACCGACAGACCCAAGCGTCTTTAGAAAGAGCGTCAACCAAAAGCATAAACACAACCTGACTTCAAGGGTCACTTCCGGCTGCCTGCGCAGACTCTCCCCATGACAAACCACTGCGCAAGCGCGAGAGTCGGCCCCTCCGGAGGGTAGGAGAGGCGTTGCTAGGGCAACCGCTCGAGGCCTAAGGAAGCCTCGCGAGGCTGGTAGGAGGTGGGAGGCAATTCCGGACGTGACTCTGGTCCCCAGTGAGGGCAAGTTGACGTTTCCGCCTCCGCGGCCTCTGAGATTCCCTCGCCTCCAGCTCCCGGGCCCGAGATTACGTCTTTCCAGAGGGTCCCTGTTACTTCCCATCTCCTCTGAATCCCCTTCCACCGACCCCTCCCCAGCGCCCCCGGTTCCCTTCAGCCTTTCGGGCCCGACCTAGTTCCTTTCCGCCCCCTCGGCCTCCCACTCCCCGAAGCTCCACGCCCCCGGGCCTCTCGCTTTTGCCTCCTTTCAAACCCGGATCCTTCCCTCTTCTACCCTCCGAGACGTCAGCTTGGGGGATCGAGGCCCCACCGCGGCTCACACCTAACCCTCCGACCTCCCCCTTCCATCACCTTCAAGCTCCACCGCTCCCTCCGCCAAATTCCTAGCACCAAAGAGGCCTGGTTGTAGTCACCCCAAGGTCTCACCCCCACACACTTTATCATCCTCAAGCCCCAGAACGCCCCTTCTGGTCCCTCCAAATCCCCAGCCTCTTACATCCTCTAAACCTGGTTCTCCTCCCCCTCCCCCCCGTGCCCTTTCTCG
Source organism: Vombatus ursinus (assembly GCF_900497805.2). Lineage (NCBI taxonomy): Eukaryota > Metazoa > Chordata > Mammalia > Diprotodontia > Vombatidae > Vombatus > Vombatus ursinus. The sequence continues at coordinate 40,557,962 of NW_020954548.1, forward strand.
GCCCAGGATGGGGGACAACACCAGCCCCATCAGTGTGATCCTGGTCAGTTCAGGGAGCAGGGGCAATAAGTTACTGTTCAGGTACCCATTTCAGAGAAACCAGGAACACCCTGCATCCCAGACAAGTAAGTGAGCCAGTGTTGGCAGTATGGTATGGGACTCCTGGGGATGAGAAGCTGGCTCTTTAAGGTTGGAGGGAAGAGTGGTGATAGTGCCTGAAGTCTGACTGTTGGGCTTCTCTGCCCTTCTCATCCTTTCCCTTGAGCGCTGAAAAATCTCAGTGGTTTGTGTAGAAACTGAAAAGTGAGCTCATTTGGGGTGAAAACAAGAATATCTGGCGTTTCTGAGACTCCACCAAGGTGCAGGGGATACAAAAATAAAAAATGACAATCCCCCAAGATTCTAGAAAATTTATGTCATTATGACCTTGGAATCATATTTTTCCTCCAAGTGAAGCTCATGTCTCTCTACCTCTTTTTTTTTTTAAAGGTTACAGATAATGCTTTTCAGCCTGAACCATAAAGCAATGAAAATATTTTAAACAAGTTGCTTTTCTTTGTTGAAAAACTTTCTAACAAACATTTATTGGTCTTAAAAAAACTTTTATTGATGATTCTTTTTTAAAAATATTTTTGTTTTTCTTCATATTCAACAATGAGAGGCAGTTTGTTTAAGGATCACAGATCATAGAGCCTGATATTCCAAATGATAGCAAATACTTCATGAGCTTCCTTTCTAAATGAATTTCATACTTATTTCTGAGAAGACTGTTCATGAGTGGTTCTTAATCATGTATTGAAAAGTTTTGAGAATGAAAAGTTTCTAAATTGGTTGAAGTATAAAAACTACATTTCAATAACAGTGATATAGTGGAAAGAACACTGGCTGTGGAGTCAGCCTGCATCTAAATCATAACTCTGACACAATGTATGTGACTTTGGGCAGATCCCTTAACCACCCAGTGCCTCACTTTCCGGAGGTCTAAAACTAGACAGTCTAGAGCGATGGCATCAAACTCAAGTAGAAAAAGGGGCCACTAAATTGTATATAAGGATCCCTAGAAAATCACATTGACATTATGTTCTATTGTATTTTTGTTTTATTAAATATTTTCCAATTACATTTTAATCAGTTAGGGCCACGCTCAGGAGTTGGCAGGTGGCAGGTCAGGTGTTTGACACCTCTGATCTAGAGACTAGATGGTCTCTGAGGTCTGTTCCAAATCTGAAATGCCATGTGTCCATATTTCTTGTGGTTTTTTTTCTTTGTTCTGTTGTTTCAGTCATGTCCAACTCTCTGTGACTCCATTTGGGGTTTTCTTGGCAGAGAGGCTTGAGCAGTTTGCCATTTTCTTCTCCAACTCATTTTACAGATGAGGAAACTGAGGCACATAGGGTTAAGTGACTTGCCCAGAGTCACATAGCTAGTAAGTATCTGAGTCCAAATTTGAACTCAAGAAGATAAGTATTTCTGACTCCGGGCCTGGCACTCTATCCTCTGCACTGCCTAGCTTGCCCCCATTTCTCGTGTAAGAAACCCAGTTTTTGGAAAAGTCTCAATAGTTAGTTGAATTTTATCTTTTTACTTTGGAATTTTAGAACTCTCTTCAATGAATGTTTTAAAAATTAATATGCTACTATGAAATTGTCAAAATTTTCATAATCAACTATACTTTCCACTATGGGAAAACATTTTATTCTTACCTATTCAATGTGCCATTTCTTCCTGGAGCTATTCCTGTGCTCTGATACTTATGTGGATTTGTAATCTCATTGATACGGATGCTCCATAGCAGATCCTAATCCATTCCAGGCTGCTTATTCTATGAAGTTCTTAGCCATGTCTTCTCATAAATCTACCATAGGGGATTCACCCAATGTGCTGTACACCTTCCTCTAGTTCTGGCCATTAGTTCTTAGGATCAGAGATTTAGAGTTGAAAGAGATCCAGTGCCATCTAATTCAGACCCATCATTTTACGGATGAAGCTGAATCCAGGAGAGGGAAAGTGACTTGGTCAAAGTCACATGGGTTGGAAACCAGGATTTGAACACATCTTTGTTCTTCCATACTCCTTGCCCTTGGGATATGTGAGTTGTGGGATGGCATCAAGGTCCAAGCACTGCATCCAGGAGCTCCTGAGTTTGTTTTATGGCTTACTTAACTGTATCAGTTTAGCCACATGTTAAAAACAATTTTTATTTGAATCTTTTATTTTTACATCACCTTTTCCACGTATTTCTCTCCTCTCCCATATACTCCTACCCAGATAACCATCTCATAGAACAAAGAATAATTTTTTTTTTTAAAAAGTAGTTTAGCAGCACATCAACTAAGTGCAGTGTTCCACACCCATTGTTTCTCTCTTCTGTGAAGAGAAGCTTCCCCACTTTTGTCAGTAACATGAAAATAGGTTGCTCTAACTACTAACCAATCCCAGCCAGAGGGGTACAGGAGATAATAATAGAACTCTTGAGATCTCTGGTTTGAATATAGGTTACAAGCTGGTCCAGTAGAGCAGTCCTTATCCATTTATTTATATTTGACTTTTAGTGCTCTATCTAAAAGTGCCATAGAGCATTCTGGGAGTGCAGAACATCATAGAATCAGGGATTACCGCATTTCTCACTCACTAGGTAGTGGTAGTAATAACTAACAGCTTGGATACACAGAGTGAAGAAACCCTCTTATTTTCTCCTCTCACTATCACCACAGTGCCCAGATAAACAGTGACCTATTTGTGTACCGGCTGTTCTGCACAGTTTTAAAACTTTAGCAGTATATGTTATAAATATAGTAGAAATAATTTTTAATTGCATGGAAAGGCATATTGAATTGTTAAAATTACAATTGATAATGTCTGGAATTCTGCTTGCATAGGATATAGTTTGCCTTCTTGTCTATGGTAGCCATTTTTTGTTTGTCCTAGAATTATAAATAATTACATATACAGTTGTCACTGAGTTCCCTTACACGCTGAATGCTATTTATTGACAGTTTCTGTTATGCCTAAATCCAAGTTTAAAATTGCACATAGGTGCTGAAGACCCTCTATCAGTAGTTGCCAACCTCTGATGTTGTATACCCCTGGGAAATTCCAGTGTTATTGCAAAATATCTGCAAAGCTATATGTCCACAAAGCTTTGTCATTTTAATCTGTTTTTAATGCTGACAAAATATCCTGAATGAATCAGTATAATAAATAAATATATTGTCTATAGACTGAATAAAGAACATATTTTGTACATTGTTTTATTTTTTAAATGTAGTTGCCATTGTAATTAATAAAATACAAATTCACTTAAAAACATTAATGAATTTATAGTGGCTTTTTCTATTACTATGTATTTTCTCAGTCAACGTATACTAATAATGCAAATATCATGTACAGATTTATAGCATTTTTTTTACATTAAAGGGGGTTCTTATACTAAAAATGGTAAGAACCACTCCCTTAAATTTTGTACGTGCTTTAAAACATTATTCACATTTTAAAGATGAGGAAATTGAGGCTCCAAGATTTCAATCTTGAAATTTGCTTGTAGTGACAGCTATAAAGTGTCGGAGGTAGGACTTGAACCTAGGTCTTTCCACTGCATCTCATTGCTTCCCAATAAACTGTTTTCAACAAACTTGCCATAGTGATGAAAATTGCCCAACCGGTATTCTTGATGTCTTAAAAAAAAGTTTAATTGATGCCTTCTGTTTTTTACATTGCAGTCATTCTGGAAATGCCCTCTCCTTTCAATTAAACCCTGTCTTTTAGCAAATAAAACCAGTCAAGCAAAAACATCTATGCAGTTACACTGTTTGAAAATGTATGACTTTCTGTACTGGTAGTTCCCTTCTCCACAGTGAAGAGAGAGAAGTATGCTTCGGCATTTGGCTATCTTTTCAGAAAACTGATATAGCCTATCAGTTTTTTTTATTATGTAGAGACATTGTGGTATATTGGATAGAGTGCTGGATTCTGAGTCAAAAAGACCTGGGCTTAATTCCCGCCTCAGTTGTTTACTACTTTTGTACAACTGTGAGCAGATTAATTTCTCTGAGCCTCAGTTTCCTCATCTATAAAATGGGAATAATAATACTAATAGTATCTGCTGATCTTGTAAGGATTAAATAAGAATGTGGGTAAAGTGCTCTGCAAATCTTAAAACGCCATGTAAATGTCAGTTTTCATTATGTAGTCAATTCTAAATATACTAAGTTTAATTATATAGCTTATGTATTATATACATAGTCTAGAAATGGGAAGCCTTTTTATCCGTTGAAGAATAGTGACCAACTGAAAAGTTAAAGGTACTATAGAAATAAAAAATACTTTAGATTGTTTTTTATTTTTTAAGAGAGAAAAGTTAAAATCATCTGATTTTTAAACTAACAGGGAACATAAATGCATCAAATATTTTAAAACATACTTTAATTCTATATTATAATTAGTTAATGAAGAGGGAGGTAATATTGAGGGGATGATGAGGTAAGGGCCCTTTCTGAGATAAATTTATTAGTAGACTATTCTTGTCACAATCAACAAGTATATCTGTTGTTGTTCAATCTTTTTTCAGTTGTGACAGACTCTTTTATGATCCCATTTGGGGTTTTCTTGGCAGCGATATTAGATTGGTTTGCCATTTCCTTCTCCCGGTCATTTTACAGATGAGGAAACTGAGGCAAACAGGGTTAAGTGACTTGCCCAGGCTCATACATCTAGTAAGTGTCTGAGGCTGGATTTGAACGCAGGTCTTTTTGACTCCAGGCCCTGCACTCTATCCACTGCACCTCCATCTACTGATATACAAAGCACTACTTTATATGGTATGGGAGATTTTAAAAAAATAAGGATGTGGCCCCTGCCCTCAAGGAGCTTTCAGTGTAGTTGGGGGGGTCATCATACTAATTATGCAACATCAATGTTGTACATATAATATATACGTTGTTGTATAGTATACAGTTAAGTGCTAAATTGCATAGTACAGACTTTAAAGTTCTGTAAGGATTCTGAGTAGAGGGAGACCATTGTGGGCTGAAGGAGTTAGGGAAGAACAGGTAGAACATCTCAGAATTCAACCATACTTTTGTCTATAGATCTCTGGTGTCTCTTTCCCTCTTTCACTATTTACAGTTCTCAAATTCATTGCTTTTTTAAACACTTTTGCCTGTGTCTGGGAGGTGGAAATGAAAAGCAGCTGCCAAGAACATTGATCAGCAGTTTGTTAATATAATAGTTCCCACATTTTTCTAGTGCTTTATAGTTTGCAAAGTAATTTTCTCACAACAAGTTTATGAGATAGATAGGTCAAGGATTATTATTTCCATTTTATAGTCGAAGAAACTGAGGCCCAAAGAGATTATGATTTGCCAATAAGTTGTGGAACCAGGAATAGAATCTTTTTACTCCATATCTGGTGTTTTCCTCACTACATCTCACTGGGGGGAAAGGTGGAAACCTATGATTAAAATAGAAGTTTGGGGATTATTTGTGGAGTTTGTTTGTGCTAGCCTTGTCTCCTAACTTATCATATTTAATGTAATATATTTTGTTTCCTTTTGCTATAGATAAGCCACGTAGCCGATATGCTGTTAACAACACAGGAGACAATACAGATGACCAAGATGGGGACTCCAGGTAAGGGAACCTTTCTACCTTTTCAGAAAAGGTAGAGGATAAAAGAAAAAATTAGGTGTCAGAAAGGTACACAGCTCCCATCCTGTCCCATCCTGATTCTCCTTTAAGTGCCCACTGTATTTAAGGCCCTATGCTGGGTACTGAGGATATAAAGAAAAAAACAAAACATCTCCATCAAGGAGCTTACATTCCATTGGGGGATGCGACATGTACAGAAATCAGTGTACACAAAATAATTGAAAGAAGATAAGAACATTAACAATGAGGAGGCATAAGGGAAGTCTTCTGAGAGGAGGCGGAACTTGGAAGAAAACAAGAATTTTGAGACATATTGCACTGAGGTGGGAAGTAGAGGATTGACTTTTGAGAATAGCTCGTTGTCCCTTTTGCCTGTAATGTAGTTTATGAAGGGGCATAATTTGAAATAAGGTTTGAAAAGTTGGTTGGAACCAGGTTATGGATTGTCTTAGCTTCCCAGCTGATGAGTTTATATATAGAGGCAGTTGGGAACCACTGACAGATTTTGAGCAAGAGAGCAACATGGATAGGCCTGTGCCTTAGGGAGATTATTTTAGAAGCTGTGTCAGAGGTGGTTGGAAAGGGGAGAGCAGGCATAACAGATAGAAGCTGTTTGGGTGAAAGGTGATGAGGACTTGATGTAGAGTGCTGGCCTTATGTATGGAGAGGGTCAGACAGGTGTGAGAGAGGTAGCATATGTAGTCACCATGATATGTTAACTGGATAAGAGGTAAAGGAGAGGGGACAGGAAATTGTGTCTGCAAAGTTGTGAATCTGGTTGCCTGGCAAAGTCATGGTACCCTCACTGGAAAGAGGGAAGCTTAGAGAAGGGTGAATTTAATGTAGAAATTGATCAGTTCCTGTTTGGATCTCATAAGATGATTGGAGATTTGGGACTGGTGTTCTTTGAACTGTGACTGGTTGACTTTTGGCAATTCTTCTAACTGCTTAATAGGACTATTTGTAAACCCAAGTTGTCACCTCTCTACTTATGAGTTCTCTGCTTGTCTTCTTTGATGCTTTATTGTGATGGGGTGCTTACCTTGGGCTGTTAAAGCCTTTGCCAAAGGAGTGTAGGCTCTGGAAGGACTTAGCAAATTGAAAAGGCTTCAAGTATGAACTTGGCCATACACTGTTGTCCAATTAATGTGCTAGGTGCTGGCAGATACAAAGAGAAAAATGAAACAGTCCCTGCCTTAATGGAGCTAACCAACCTAGTGATGGGAAGGTTCTTTACTGAGAGGCAAGCCATTAGGTGATAATTTTTTTTAACTATAGCAGTTCATGGGACCATCATGTGTTATCTGCTTCAGTGAGAGCTAATGAGACAGTGTCCATGTAGTAGCTAACTGACACTTTATACAGTGTTTTCAGATGTCTGAATTCATTTGTTCTTTAAGCAAATGTTTTTTAAGTCCTGTGCTAGACATAGGGTGAGATACAAAGTTTGGATAAGAAACTGTCTCTGTACTAATAGAACTTATATCTAGTAGGGAGAATAGACATAAATGTGACTATCATATATTATTGTATGTTATAGTTAAATACAAGGTATAGTAAGTTGCAAAACAAAGTGCTATGGGAGGGTCCAAGGGGAAATGTTGTTATACCTTAGAATATACCTTCTTGAGATAAAGGTGTGTGTTTAGCATTTGTATTTGTATCCCCAGTGCAGAGCATAATGCCTTGCACATAGTAAGGCACTTAATAAATATTTGTTAAATTCAGTTGCCTTATTTACAAGAGTATGTGACAGATGAGATATCTTCACACGTTTGTCAATCCGTGTGCAAGAGATGCAGGACTCTGGCAGCTCTTTAACTTAAGAGCTCTGGGAGTGCCATCTATTTTATTTCTCAAAGAAATATTAAAAACTAGAAAATTCTTCCAAATTTCCATAGCCAAATTAAACCAGGGAATGATAAAGTCTGCCATCAAGGTTAGCTCTATTCCATTTAGTATAGGTTTGAATTGTGAAGTTCTTTCTAGGAAACAATCTAAGCCAAAAATAGATGCCTTCTAGCACTTAGAAGCTGTGATCTCCTTTGGAAAGAATTATAAACTTTTGAGACAATGTGGGAGCCCTCAGTATTCTGTATCTTAACCTAATTTCTGTCTTTTTCAAAATGATGCTGTTTCTCATTCAGGTGGCCATAAATATCATGGAGAGGCAACATGGTATAGTGGTTAAAGCTTTGGAATCAGAATACCTGAATTCCAGTCTTGCCTTGGATACAGACCTGTGACTCAACTTCTTAGTGCCCCAGGCAGCTTGCTAAGACAGAGTTACTGGTTCTTTGGCTTCATCTGTTGATGGAATTTCCACACAGGAGCTCCCCACACTGATGAAACCCCTCCTTCAAAAGAAACAAGTTTAATGGGAAGCAGAAACAGGACAAGGGGCTCGGGCCTGATATCTTGGGGGTCTTGGGTCACTTATATCTCTAACCAAGCTTTTCCAATTCTGAAAGGAATAGGGTTTTTCTCTAATTTTACAGTGCCATGTCAACCAAATTGATTTACAGTTTTCGAGATAATTTTCATTACTTTTCCCTGTCAAAACACTTTCTGAATGTATTATGGGCATCAGCAGTGAATAGTAAATATTTCTAAGGAAGTGCCTGGTAGTTTAGAAGACAGGGCCATCTGGAGGAACTCTGCAACAACATGCCTGAAAGTTTGGACAGTTTTTCTAGTGAGTGGCCCTGTTAGAAATATTTGAGCTTAGTGTATTGAAATTGTCAGCCTGCGTGGTGGTTTTGTTGGCTTTTAAGTATTAAATAGCACTCTCTGAAAACTTAATGGTAGGTTTAATGCAAAGAATGATAGGTTTAATGCAAAAAATTGATCAGTTTCTGTTCAGACCCATTCCATTTTAGACACTTTGAATTTAGAGTCAAGATTTCTGTTGTTAACTACCTTTGTGATCTTGGGCAAATTACTTAAACTCTCTGGACCTCAGTTTCGTCATCTGTATTTAAAAAAAAAAGGAGGTAGGATTAGACTAGATGATCTCTAAGGTCCTTTCCAGCTCTAACTCCATGATCTTGTGATGTGATAAACCACTTGTAGTTGTGTCAGAAATCTAGGTTCTAATCCTACCCCTGTCCCTGATTTTCCTGTCTGATCTTAGGGATCAGGATTCCTCTCTCACACTAGATGTTTTCTTTGAACACTATGTATGGACTTAGTGATTCCAGTGTTTTATGTCACACCCTTTCACCCTTGAATGGAGATAATTTTTGACACTGTGAGGCCTGATGAGATAAAGCATGAGTGCCTCTGAAATTAGAGATCCTTAGACTGTACATTTCTCTTCCATGGTGTGCATGGCTGTTTATCTTCAAGTCCATTGTTGTTGTGGTTTTCCCTGTTAAAAGATCTATGTAAAACAGCAAGACTGAACCAAAACAATCTTATTTGTTATAACATGATAGTGTGTAATGGTAATAATATAACTTTCACTTTGATTTTAGTTTTCTACAGCAGCTGTCCAAAATCAGCAAAAGTGTTGGAAGCTTTCAAACATGTTTTTTTCTTTTTTTTCTACTGGCTAAGTTGAATATGAGCTGGAAGGGGGAGACTACATATCCCTAGGGACAAACCATTGTCCCTAAACGTCAATAAAGCTATACTATCCCAAACTCTTACCCTATTTGTTTGTTTAGTTTGGGGATTGCCCAATTGACCCATTCATTGAACACACATTTATTGTATACCCACTGTGTCCTGGGCACTGCTGTGGAGTTTTGCAGATCCTTTATGTCTCCTGTGGACTCCTCATTATTTGAGGCAGTGTTCTCCCATGGGAAGCAGCTTTGTGATGTGGAGAACATTGTAGTTGGAGTAAGAAGGTCTCGGTTCAGAGAATTATATCATCTTTCTAGAATGTTGCAAATTGACACCAGTTCTACAACTCCTAGTCTTAGAAGGTTTCTTATGTGACTTGGTCAGGGCCACGCATTTAGCAGGTTTTCCTGTAGTGGCAGAAGGTGTTTCCTCTACTTTTTGTGGTTCAGTCTTGCTATTTCATATAGATCCTGTAATAAGGAGTTTCCTAGACCAATGGACTCACAGGTCTGGACCGACAGCCCTCCCATACTCCAGAAAAATTCTAGAATGTTAGAGATAGATGAAGTCTTAGATTTTATCTAATTGAACATTTTGCAGATACAGAAACTGAAGCCAGAGTGGTGGAGTAACTTGCTTGAGGTCATACCAGATGTTAGTACCAGAGTCAAGATTTGAACCCAGTTCTTGATTTTTCAGGCTGGTGCTCTTTCTTCTATGGCATGCACCCCTTATGTTTCATCTCTTTTAGTCTCAGGTTCTTTATCTGTAAAATGGGGATAATGTCCTCTATGTCACAGGATTATCATGAGCCTCAAATGAGATCGTGTATGTAAAGGTTTTTGGGTTATATAATTGCCGACTACTGTTATTATTGTTATTATTTGTAAGTTCTTCCTCATTGACAGATTCAGAATATAAAAATGCAGAGATACATAATCCTGGGAATTTTGTTAGGCATGTTTTCTGTTGCTATATTTTTTTTTAAGCAGCTGAGGTTTTAGAGTATCTTCTTCTTACATAGCTTTAGAAAGATATCAAGTAGACTACAAATGTGTTATAGGTAGTGACGGGCTTCAATGAGAGAGGCTGATATTGATACCTATTGTGTGTAGTTTCTACATTTAAATGAAGAAATCGATCTCTTTGAAGAATTGGGACTAATTCTAATGTATTATCACCCTGCCTCCCAAATATGAAAACTGAAATTTTTGGTGGGTAGTTGGGTGGAAATATAATTATAGAATTCTCAAAGGAAAACATACTTGTAAGCTTTGTTGTTGAATGTGGGTAAACCTATTTTTATATGTATACAATAGTTTCTTCCTTCATCAACTGTTTATCTTTGTTTTATAGCAGTTAACCCCTAACAATTTTGTACATCTTCTAGTTTTTAATACTGTCTTTTAAAAAAAGTCAAGACAATCTCATGTTACTTTTCATGGTTTATTCTTCTATTATATTTTTGTTTGGTTTTGATAGTCATATTCCCATTTCAGCGAGCAATGTCCTCTAACCGATGAACAATTGGTTGCAGGGTAAGACCAAAGCATTCTATACTGTCTTTTTGCCTCAACTCATGCTTCCTTTTCTCTTTATAATTGTACTTAATTTCTGATTTTCACATGATGTTGATCAATGAACTAACGAAACAACAACAGCAGCCATCACTCTGATGCTTAGTGCTCAGATCTCCCCAAAGGAGTTAGGAGGTCCTGCTAACATTTCTCTGCTTTTCTCCAACCCAGACTCTTTTTCTCTTCTGAGCCTTGAGGTGTTTAGCTAGTGTGCATTTCCAAGAGAGCCCTAGTGGATACCAAGGAAGATTTTCTGGATGGGGCTTAGCTTTAACCACATTCAAACCCTTAACCAATTCTTTCTGACAAATTTGGATGAATATGGGCATCAGGTTTTATTGTCAGTATAATTATGTTATGGAGGAGGATCAGAGATTGTTTCTCTATACATATTCCCAGAAGAGGACATTTCACTAGTTAGTTTCTCTCCTGGTTTCTTCAGGCATATTTTATTTTATTTTATTTTTAAAATTTTTTTATTAATTTATTTTGATTTATCAAAAATCACTTTCATATGCTTTTGAGTTTAAAATTTTTCTCCCCCTCCCTCCCCACCACCCTCCCCAAGACGGCACACAATCTGATATAGGCTATACATTTACATTCATATTAAACATATTTTCACATTAGTGATGTTGTAAGTAGAAATTAAAACCAGTAGGAGGAACCATCAGAAAGAGGAAACAAAACTCAACAGAAGAGAAAAAAATAACAATTCCATAGTTCTTTCTTTGGGTGTGGATAGCATTTTCCATTACAAGGCCTCTGGAGATGTCTTAGATCCTTGTATTGCCAGGAAGGGTTAAGTTTCTCAATATTAGTCATCGCACAACGTGGCTGTTACTATGTACAACGTTCTCTTGGTTCTACTCCACTCAGCATCAGACCCTTCAGGCATATTTTAAAGGTACACTTTCTATCCAGGTTCTGGGAACTAAGGGGGGCTGATGCCAGTATATGTATGTTCCCTCTCTTGGCTGCTACTGGTTGTACCAGGAAGAGATAAAAACTTTCTCCTCTTAGTATTTATAAGCAATTTCTCCTCAAGTAGAAGTGGATTATGTGATTTCATAAATGATAATCTTCATATCTTTTCCCCTAGGGGTCCCTATTACTACATAGTCCTGTTTACTTTGTAGGAGCTTGAGGTGGTGGAGTTGGAAAGCTGCAGTCACCTAGTATACTGAATACAGTGGAGATGGCACTGTGTCCTGGTATACAAGGTACAGAGGTAGCACTTTTAGACTAGGACACTGCTCTTGGTGGCAGCACCTTTGTTCTTATCCAGTCCATTTTACTCTTTGGCCCCTGAGATGTCAAACCAAATCAGGATGAATTAGTAAATTAGTGGGCATGTAAGTGGCCTGGATTTTTTTCACAGGCAGGCTATTTTGTTCACCCTGTGAATGCTTTGCCCAAATTTCTAATTAATTTCACAATTCCTTGTTGTTGATGGGTTTTTTTTGCATTATTGTCCCAAATGCCAACTCTTTTCATTTAAAGAGAAGTGAAAATGGTTCCTGTAATCTTAGCACATATGTATATTATTAATTATAATCATTCGGCTGCTTTTTACTATTACCCACTTACAGGAATTTTGTCAAAATTGTTTAATAATTATTAATTTTATTTTATTTGAAGAAATATATTGTTTCCAAACAATTTAAAAGGCAGAATGTACTATTGAACCAAAACCTTTTCGGTATATCTGAATGTTTATCTGACTTCGTGATTTTTAGGGACTGACTATAGGTCCTCTTTTCTTTAAGATATGATGACAGAGTAGAGAGAATTCCCTCACAATACCAAATTCTTCAGTTCTTCTACACTGCATTTAATCTAGAGAGACTCATTTAAACCAGAGTCCCATCTAAGGCAATTGTATTTAAAATCGGGTCTTGAAAATGACTCATCTTGTATACATTAAAAAGAGAAATTCCCCCTGCTAGACCCTTTGCTTGGTGTGGCTTGACTCTTACAAGCTCAGGATCTTCTTTCACAGTTATATCTGGTTCATTTTTAATTTTTGGAAATAATGAACTAAAAACAGTTGAAGAGAAGCTGGTTTTAATTGTCCTTTTAAGGGTAGAAGGTAATAGTCTTTATGGAAAAGCTAAGAATTTGAGGTAGAGTCTTCCCCCACATTCAAGACCCCAATTCTTCTTGCAAAATTATGTCTAATTGGCACAATTTTTAAAAAAAGAGAACTTTCTGGAATGAGGTGGAGTTCATTTTATTAGCCTCTTCCTCTATCTCCCCTAGCCACCTGGTGGTAGAGAAAAGAGGTTATTCACCTACACAGGCTTAATATTTGACCAGTTTCTAGTGCCTAAACTCTACCTCTACCTTTGTTGTATATCATGAGACTGAAAGTGAGAGTACATTTAAAAGTAGACCCATTTATGGCCCTTTTTATCACATAACACCTTTCTCTAGCCCTGTGGACAAGTCATGTAACCTCTGGGCCTTAATTTCCTCATCTGTGAAATGGAGAGGATAATAATAATAGCACCTGCCTCACAGAGTTGTTAGGAGAAAAGTACTTTGTAAGTTGTAAAGCCTATGCAACTGATTGTTATTACTATTTTGCCCTGATCCAAGACAGGAACTTTTCATTAAAGTGTGGACAGTAGCATATGAGAGTCAGTCAACAAGAAATTATTAAATGCTTACTAGGTACCAGGCACTGTTATATCCTAGGTAGTAGAGATTTGCTCAAGATGGGCAAGTACCCTCAAGGCTTTCTGACTTTGGAAGGGGTTTCTTCCTCTGCAAATTCCCACTATTTTTTTTACATATCCAAAGACTCAGTATTTTCAAGCAGAAAATGTGTCTGTAGTCACTTGACTATGAAAGAAATAGATATTAGTGCTTAATTCTGTGTGTCAGATCATTCCAGTTACAGGTGAACCCAGTGGGCAATTGATTTGGTTTAGGATCTCTCAGACAACCTTAGGCCTGCCATCAGGGAGCCTAAATTTTTAGTGCTTCCAGAACCAATCTAGTCTCCTAAAGGTCCTTGAAAACTTTCTAAGCCTGTTCTTTCTTTCTTTCTTTCTTTCTTTCTTTTTTTTTTTTTTTGAGGCAGTTAGGGTTAAGTGACTTGCCCAGGGTCACACAGCTAGTAAGTGCCAAGTGTTTGGTCTGAGGCCGGATTTGAATTCAGGTCCTCCTGAATTCAGGGCCGATGCTCTATCCACTGCACCACCTAGCTGCCCTTTCTAGGCCTGTTCTGCTGCAGACCAGGACAGGTCTGACCTAAATAGAAAATGAATTTTTGAGCAGTTGTTTTGCTTGCTACATTTTTTTAGTATATTATTAATCCGTAGGGAGTTTCTTATGTTCTACTGAATATGGGTGAAAATCCATTATGTACACATTGAGAATTGTCTAGATTGTATAGAAATTTGCTTAAAATAAATGAACCATTGGCTTAGAGTTTGAGAATCCTTTTTATTGTAAAATATTTGATCTGTAGAAGCAGTCCAGACTAAATAGAACCTGTTTCCAAAACAAAAGGGAAAATCATAGTGTTAGCTATCCAGTAACTACCAAAAGATTGATTTTTCTGTCACAAAAACATTGTTTGCTTAGTGTTCAGCAAGAGGAAGTGTAAACAGAACAACTTTTTGAGACAGTTAGTGGTACAGTGGTACACTGTATTAGTTTTGGAGTCAGAAGACTCTTTCAGTTATTATCTTTGTGACCGTAGGCAAGTCACTTAACCTCTCTTGCCTCAGTTTCTTCACGTGTAAAATGAGAATATTGGATGAGTTCTGAGGTCCCTTTCAGCTCCATATCTGTAAAACTATGTACTCCCACAGTGGTTAAACATTTCATAAACAGTACTGTGTTGATCTTCAAAAAAGATCCTATGATAATTCACTTCTGATGATTCAGATGCCTGGGGCTGGCAACTGGATCTTATGAACCTGAAGTTCTTTCCAATATTGCATTTGACTTCCCCAAAACAGTATGACCTTAATATTTCAAAAGAAAAAGAAATATACTTGGCCTTAATAAAAACCCATTTCACATATTGAGATTTTCAACTTGCCCACACTACAGAGGTTTTTGCTGACAGGAATATTATTTTTTATTCTCTTTAAAAATTATGCAAAGATGCATTCCTATTTTTAAGACCTAGGTTCTTTACAGAGATCTGGGCTACAAGAGATAAAAGAATGTAGTAGACACACCCATAAGCCACCCTCATTTCTTTCAATGATATTGTGTTATCTGTACTCCTTGCACTAGGGAATTGAGGGAAAGTGAAATTTATATTAAGACAAATATTATGTACAATATTAAGAAATAAATATATACAATCCAAACATACTGTATATCTACATATGTACATATACATATATGCATGTATAATTTCCTATAAAATAATAACTCTAAAGTTAAAATGCTCTTATTAAATAAGAGGTATTTAACCATTTGTGAAGAAAAAATATAATACTTAGTAAAGTGTATTTATAGTGTTGAATAGCAAACAATTCAATTATGCTCTTCATTCATGAATGCTGAACTTTATTACTTATTTAGCTGAGTTTGTTGCAGGCAGGGAGGAAGGAAGGAGGTTTCCATTTATACTTTTAAAAAATTATGAAAATCCCACAGTGGCTCATACCTGTTTTTCATTTGCTTGAGCAAAAGGCTGCATCAGTCAACAGTTGCTTAGTACATGTATTAACATGTAGCTCTAGCAAGGCAGTGGCTACCTCCAAATATTTTTTTTTTTTTACTTTTTAAAAAAGCAAACTGCAACTTATATTTCTCTCCTGTATTTCACAGAGCATGTCATGAAATGGCAGCATGTGCCTATAATCTTTGCTTCTTGGCACCTTTCATCTTATAATTGTGGTGATTTGAAATATGTAATCTTAGGGAAGTTTTTTAAAAAGATGGATTGTTGGAAATCAATAAGGTTAACAATTGGGCAATTTAATTGGAACTCTAATAAAATAAAAACTAAATGAAGCTCCAGTTTAATATTATCTGCCTTTTCCCTTTGGAAACATTTGGGGTTATGGTACTATTAATTTCTATCGTAATTTTTTTCTATTTTACTTCTTTTTGAAGATTTTCAGATGTTATTCTAGCAACGATTTTGGCAACTAAGTCTGACATGTGTGGTCAGAAATTTGAGCTGAAGATTGATAACGTGCGCTTTGTTGGTCACCCCACACTTCTGCAGCATGCCTTGGGACAGGTATGGTCAACAGCACAAAGGATCTTTAAAGATGGGGTTTAATGTAGCTATGTCACTCTTCTAGTTATTCAGAACATTCTAAAGCTGTCTGTGTGAATGGTAATGTAAACCCTCCACTTACAGATGACAAATTTAAAGTACACAGAAGTTAGATGACTTGACAAAGAACACCCAAAAAATAGAACTGAAACTTGAATCCAGGTCCCCTGACCTTTCAAGTCCAGTGTAATTGAGAAACCACACTTAAAAAAAACCAACAACTAATTTTATTACTATATATTGTTTTTACATCAGCTTCATTTCCTGATATCTCTTCCTTCTCCCTTTCCCAGAGAGGTATCTCTTATTAGAAAAAATTAAAAAGAAAAGGAAAAAAAACCAGTTCAGCAAAATTAACCAACACTATAGGCAGGTTCACAGTGTTCCACATTCTGTGTCCCCCATCTCTGGAAAGATGGGAAGGAGATGCATTCTCATATTTCTGAGGCTCTTTGATGATAATTTCACAGCATTCCATTTTGTTTTTTTTGTTGTTCTTCCCATTTTCATTGTTGTAGTCTTTGTTTACCTATTTCTGCTCACTTTATATCAGTTTCTGTGTCTTCCCATGCTTCTGTGCATTCTTCATAGTCATCATTTCCTACATCACAGTAATATTCCATTATATTCGTGCATCATAATATGATTAACCTGTCCTCAAACGATGGGCACTTAATTTGTTTCTAATTCTTTACTACCACAAAAAATGCTGCTATAAATATTTTAGTGTATTTTGGCTCTTTCTTTTTATCATTGCTCTCCTTGGAGTGAATTCCTAGCAGTGGGAGCACCAGGTCAAAGGGACCTTTTAAGGACATTTTAGTCTCTTTATCAGCAAGATTGTGCCGGTTCATTGCTTTAATAAAGTACAATAATAATATAGTACAGTATATACAGTATAGTACAATAATACAGTAATAATAAAGT
Source organism: Vombatus ursinus (assembly GCF_900497805.2). Taxonomy (NCBI): domain Eukaryota; kingdom Metazoa; phylum Chordata; class Mammalia; order Diprotodontia; family Vombatidae; genus Vombatus; species Vombatus ursinus. The sequence goes on from NW_020954548.1 coordinate 40,574,939, forward strand.
ACAATAATATTACAATAGTAAAGTACATTGCTTTAATAAAATACAATAGAGTATTGGTATGCCTGTCTTTCCACAGTCCTTCCAAAATTTGGTATTCTTTTATTTTGTTACATTTTCCTGTTTGTTGATTATGAGGTAGAACATCATTTGTTTTCATTATTAAGAGACCATACTCCTATAAGCAATGAATACAGTTTAAATAAATGTTACTTATTAAGAAAAAAATAACCCAACCTGCAAATTAAAAATCAGAACCCAATGTTCTAGAAATTAAAAATAAACCACATTTATTTTTGGCATAGAAAATTAGTATAGTTGTACACAGTCACACAGTTCATTGTTAATTCATTTCAACAGATATTTTTTATTTTTTTATTTAGTTTTCAACATTTACTTTTGTAAGATTTTGAGTTCCAAACTTTTTCCCCTCCCTCTCCTTCCCCCTTCCCAAGATGGCATGCAATCTGATATAGACTATACCTATTAAATATTAAACATATTTCCACATTAGTCATGTTGTGAAAGAAGAATCAGAACGAAAAGGAAAAACCATGAGAAAAAGAAAACAAAAAAAGAGAGAGACAGAGAAAATAGTATGCTTCAATCTGCATTCAGATTCCATAGTTCTTTCTCTGCATGTAGATAGCATTTTCCATCATGAGTCTTTTGGGATTGTCTTAGATCATTGTATTGCTGAGAAGAACTAAGTCTATCAAAGTTGGTCATTGCATAATGTTGCTGTTACTATATACAGTGTTCTTCTGGTTCTGCTCACTTCACTCAGCATCAGTTCATGTAATTTTTTCCAGGTTTTTCTGAAATCTGCCTGCTCATCATTTCTTATAGCACAATAGTATTCCATTACTTTCATATACCACAACTTGTTCAGCCATTCCCCAATTGATGGGCATCCCCTCAATTTCCAATTCTTTGTCACCACAAAAAGAACTGCTATAAATACTTTTGCACATATGGGTCCTTTTCCTTTCTTTATGATCTCTTTGGGATATAGACCTAGTAGTGCTATTGCTGGATCAAAGGGTATGAACAGTTTTGCAGCCCTTTGGATATAATTCCAAATTGCTCTCCAGAATGGTTGGATCAGTTCACAACTCCACCAACAATGTATTAGTGTTCCATTTTTCCCACATCTTCTCCAACATTTATCATTTTCCTTTTTTGTCATATTAGCTAGTCTGATAGGTGTGAGGTGGTACCTTAGATTAGCAGATAGTTATTAAGCATTGTTTACAAAGCACTTGTGTAAGGCCCTCAAGAAGTTAAAAATTTAACCTAGCAGAAGTCATTTAATAACTTCAATTTCTATCTCTGGGTATCATTTCCAGTTTGGTTATTTTAATCCTATCTTTCTTCTGCTCTGCTCTTATTTAAGAGTTATGTAAGTTGGGTAAAGTTTAAAGGGTCTGGGCATTTATTGGACTCAAAGTCAGGAAAGTTAGGGTCCAGTCCCAGTTTTGCCACTGATAATTGTGACTTTGTGACTTTGGGCAGGTCATTTCCCCTCTCTGGGCTCCAGTTTCCCTATTTATATGATGAGGGAGTTGGACTAGATGGAAGTTCTTAACCTGAGGCACTTGAACTTGTTTTTTATTATTTTTATCTATTTCAATATAGGTGGTTTTTGTTTAATGCATTTAAAAACATTTTTTCTGAGACTGGATCCATAGGTTTCAGGGCATGAAAATAGTTAAGCTCCTTAGACTGTGATCTTTAAGGGTCCTTCCAGCTCTTACATTCTGTGCTGCTCTGGTTAGCCACCTCCCATCAGAAAATGCGTAGGGATGAGTGAATGATCGCCAAATGTCACATTTCTTCGTCTGGTCAGAACTTTTTGCTGAAATTCTACCAAGAGAATGAGCGTCCTCTGATGGTTCAAAAAACTGAAGGGTGCGTTTTGTTTACAGTAGTCTTTTCTTAGCAAAAAGCTTCATTGCTTCTGTCTGGCAGTATGTGATAAAAAGCCTTCTATGGCCTTGCTAGAGCTCTTTTTCCACCTTGTGGTAACACTTGTTCATGAAAGTGACCATTTTATTTCATAGAAATTGACCATGCCTAGAATAAATCTGCTTGACAGATGCCAATCGGCTCTTCTAGCTCCTCAGGGTGCATGTTTAGTGACAAATGGTGGTTTAGTGACAAATGGTGGTTAATGGTCAAGAACAGCAGAGATAAAAGTTTGGAGTAAAGGTACAGGTTGAGGATGAGTTGTGGGAAAGTGGTAAAGTACCTGTTCAATGCAGGAAACATTTATCAAGTACCTGCTGTGTATAAGGTGCCTCTTTGTTGTCTTTTACTCAGTCATAGAACTAATAATGGCTTTATGAATAGTGCTTTATAATTATAATTATGTGGTACTTTATGAATTACAAAGTGCCTTATCTTATTTGATTCTCACAGTAACTGAAGTTGATAGTATAATATTATTCCCATGTAAATATTATTATTTCTATTTTACAGGTGAGAAATTGAAGGTTAGAGCAATATATTGTTGCCCAGGATCATTCAGCGAGAAAATCATAGACATGATTTGAATCCAAGTCTTATTATTCTAATGCCATTGGTTTTTCTGTTACACCATCCCTAATTTCCTGAAGGATTGTTTTGACCCTGTCCTTCATCCTTCTTCCTTTTTTCTACATTTGTGCACTATGGCTGATATACAGTGAGCTTTCAGTTATATGTGGCAAAAAGAACTGGGAATAACTGAGATAAGGAAAGTTAAAAATGATCCCATTTACATTTTTTTAAAAAGATCCATTTAATTCAGATTTTTTTGTCTCTATTTTTCTTGGTATAGTTTAAATTTTTTTAAAGATCCAGTCACCTCAGATTTTATTTATGTGTTTATTTTATCTTAGTACAGTTATTTCCCAACTAATAAATTTTATTTATGCCCTTTTTTTAAACATCAGAATCATTTCCTAGTCTCCCTCTACCCAATTGACTTATCCCTCGCTAAAATAAAAATTTATGTATAACCCAATCAGCAAAATTCCTCTGGTAGTAAATGAATTATTCTATACCTTCAAGCCACTTACTTCCAAAGAAGAGCCAAGTGTTTCCTTGTCTTTTCTCTGGGACCAAGATTGGCATTGCAGTTCATCTGGGTTTCACAACATTTTTGTTAATTTGGTTACATTATTGCAGTCACTGTATAGTTTGCTTAGTTCTTTTCTCCATTTTAGTTCACATTAGTCTTCTTGGGTTTCTCTGACTTTTTTCATATTTGTCATTTCTTACAGCACAATATTCCGTTACATTTAAATACCGTAGTTTGTTCATCCATTTCCCAGTCAGTGGATTTTCATATTGTTTCCAGTTTTGTGCTACCACCTAGTACTGCTAGTAATATTTTATTATATATAGGACCTTGTTGTTGTTAGTAACCTTTTTTGGATTTATGCCCTGTAGTGGGATGGCTGAATCAAAGCATATGAATTAAGTTTATTGGCTTTCTCTATTTAATTCCAAATCGTTTTGTAGAGTGGTTGGACCAATTCACAGTTCCACCAGCAGTGTATTGGTGTGACTGTTTCCCCATGGTTCCTCCAAAATCATTAATCATCGTTGTCAATTTAATGAGCAAGGTGAACCCTTAAGAGTTGTCTTAATTTGCATTTCTCTTATTAGTAATTTATTAGTCTGCAGTTGACCTTTTGAAAACTATTCCTACTCTTTAACTATTTCCTTAGGAGAATGGCTTTTAGTTTTACATATTTATATCAATGCTCTGTTCTATATCTGGGATAGGGACTGGACCTGCACTTTCACTGATACAGGTAACTCACAGGTGAGGAAACTCCCTCTACCAATGCAGGTTGCCGTCTTTCCTGCAACTTTATAGTCTTAGAGAGTTGCTTAAAGTGCTGAGAAGTTGTGACTGGTCTGAAGTCACCCAGCCTGTGTATGTTAGAAATGGGACTTGAACGCAGGGCTATCTGATTCCAAGGGCAGTTCTGTAGGCACTGATCTACTGCCTATTATGTTAGGGAAGATAGTGAATGTAAATAAGGTATTGACCTTGTCCTCTTGGAGTTTACAGCTGAGCTAGAGAACATAAGACATATGCATAGGAAACATAGATTGTTTAGTAAGTGCCTGGATTCAGCTTCGAATAGTATCTCAAATACTTACTAGCTGTATTATACTAGACAAGTCGCTTAATGGTTCCGTCCTCAGTTTGCTCATCTGTAAAATGAGGGGGCTGAAATCATTGACCTCTAAGGTCCCTTCCAGCTCCAATTCTATGATGCTTTGATACCAGACTTGTATTTGAGCAGAAGACTTATTTTAAAACCACCTCCATTCAGTAATTCTTTCTGATTATCCTCAGTATATGAGACATAAAATTCTAAATAAAGGTAACAGATTTTATTGAATTGGATTGTGTTTGCTGGATTTATCCACATTATTATGATGGTTGTAGTGGCCTGGATATGGCAGTGTGGTGTAGTGGAGAGAGCTGCGAGTTCTAGTCCCAGCGTGGTCACTAACCGGTTTTTTAGCCGTGTGTACAAGTCACTTACGGAATCTCTCAGGGCCTTAGTTTCCTCATATAAAAATGAAGGGTTGGACTAGAATCTAGTCACTAGATAATCTCAAAGGTCTGTTCTCATAATCTTCTGTGATTCCAAGTGTTTTTGAGAGGCACTGTGGTGAAGAGGCAGAAACCTAAATTAGGAGCATGAAGACTTAATCTTCTAGGCCTGACTTTACTACATTAGCCATTTGACCTTGGTCAGAGTCCTTACCCTCTCTGATCCTCAGTTTATTTATTTATAAGATTGAGATAATATCCTTCACAAGGATGAGATAATGCACAAAAAAGTGGCGTAGAAATGTAAACTGTTACACAAATATAAAGTGTGATAGAGGACTGAGCTATCGGGTGGGCTTGCTATTGTTGTTATAGGAGTAGTACATTTATAGTGTAATAATCAGTATTTTGAAAATCTCAATAGGAATACAAAACAGAATCACATTTATGATTATGATTATGTTGCATTCATTGTATCCCCAGAACAACCTCCAAAATCAGGGAGGTTCTGCTAGTATGGTAAAGTGGGTGTTGTGACCAGGCACAGTTCTATACCACCTCAAACCCATAATAGATTCACCAAACAAATATTGGTGGTAATGGATGGTCCAGTGACAGTCAGCAGGGCTGGTTCTAATGATCTCTCCTTAGCTCTTTTATTCTACTGCAGTCTTGACATTTTTCTTTTTCCATCGTGGCACATTTGTCATCAGATTATCTCCAGCTCTATCTTTTTTTATTGATCTCTGAAAGTGATTTCATTTGCTTACTAGACTTCTGTTTATTTCACAGGTATCTAAAACAGATCCATCTCCAAAAAGAGAAATGCCTACGATGATTCTGTTTAATGTGGTATTTGCATTAAGGGTAAGGTTGTCTTTGCAGATTTTCAAATTATCGCATGAAAATCATTGAGAGTGAGGGAATTTATGATTTCTTTCTCATTAAGGCTAAACTGAATGAGAGCTTAAAATGAGTGACTAAGGGAGGGTCTGAAGTCTCAGTCCTTAGGGACTAATGGACTGGACAACCTTGCCTTCTTGGTGTTTTAGGTGGGGCTGGACCAGATGATCTCTAATGGCTTTTTCTGGTTCTAAGGTTCTGTGATTAGTAGTTAAAGGAAGCTCCCATTCACATAAGATGCAATGTTTTACCCTTAGAAATCATACTATACTGCTGATCATAAATGAATAGGAAATGTGCAATTCTGTTTAATTTGATGCCCCTTCCAGCACCTGTGAGGTAGACAGTCAACCTTTACTGATAAGTTTCTCATTTCTGTAGCAGTTTAAAGTCTACAGACCACTTTCCTTACAACAATACTATGAGATTGATAGTATAAATGTTATCATGTCCATTTTACAGTTGAGGAAACTGAGTTAACAGGATTAATTGATTTGTCATGTAGCTAGCCAATGCATGTTACACACAGCTCACCTTCAAGCTCAGGCCTCCTGTCTCTAAGTCCAGTGCTCTTTCTATTAAAGCGTAGTATCATTACCTTCACTTTTTTACTCTCTGGCTTCTATCCATTCTCACTCTGTTGAAACTGGCCTTTTCAAGTTCTCTATTGTTCTTTTCTCAGGCTTCATCCTTCATGACTGTAACATTCTCTCCTTCTTGATACTCTCTCACTATTCTCTCAGTTCTCTTCCTGTCTGTCTACTACTGATGTTTTTGGTTGGTTCCTCATCCTTATTTGTCAGATGTGGTCGATTATGTTTGCACTACCCTCTTCATAAGATTTTTTGTGAGAAAAGCTCTTTGTAATCCTTAAAAGTGCTACAGAAATGTATTGTTGTTACTTGTATATTATTCAAAGGGAAAAATGAGAGGTACACTTTCTCCTGTGCAGGTTTACTAGCTATGGTATTTTTTCTAGATTCTTCCAAATATTAATTTTATTTTGAGGCTACTGGATTTATCTTTCAAGTTCTTATCTTCTCAGTTCCATAAACTAAAGAACAGATACTATTTGAGCTAATTCATATAAAATGGGGAAGAAAGTTGCTAAAATAGGGTTTAATTTTGGCAGTTACCCCAGCTGCATAGCAAATTATTGGTAAATAATGTCTGTTGCATGTTGAACTAGACCTAGTGGTCATGGAGTGCTCTGTAATGATGCCTTTTGGGGATGAATTGCTGTGCCTGTTTGTAATTCTTGACAATTTTCCTGTTGACTAATTTGTAATGTTTATTTCCTTTGAGATTTTGAAATGTCATAAACCCGATAGTTCTCTGTTTTTATAATTGAGTTGATGCTGTTTGGGAGCACTGATGTCCCTAAAGTTATATAAGAAAATAACTTCCTGTGAAGGAAGGAAATGGCTGGGTTCATTGTATTAATATTTGGTTAGAAGGATTTACTGTGCTTGGGGATTACATGTGGCCACTAGTGACAGATAAACAGTAGTGAACAACTGTTGTAGAGCAAAGAAGGCCCCAGATGTTACAATCAGCAGGATCCATCCTCCCTCTTCTCCCCCCGACACTCCCCAACCCTCAGTGACTCAGCAGGTACTCTTGGCCTTCAGAAAGCCGAAGTCATGGTTTGCTCATTTATCTGTTAACTCTAGAGCCTGATGGTCCTTTAAGCATCTCCACAAACATCTAACAGCTGCTGTCTCCACCCTGTCTGACCTGGGGCAGATGACCCACCCTAGCATGTACATGGCTGATAGTTTTCAGGTTTTCATGAGTGAAAGCAAATAGATTGTACTAATACCTCTTAGTACTGAGAGATACCTGTAATCCACCATTTAAAAGCAAAATATACACAGGGATTACACATGAGAAATAACAATGATATTAATAATAGTGGACATATATGTAGAGCTTTATGGTTTACCAAGCACTTTGTATAGATGATCTCATTTTATCTTCACAACACCTTGTGGTGTAGTACAAGCATCATTTCCTCCATTTTACAGATGAGAACACTGAGGCTCAGAAGTGAAGGGACTTACTCCAGGTCGCACATCTAGTAAGTAGCAGAGTTAGGACTTGGACCTAGCTCTTCAGAGTCTAAATCCAGGGCCCTTTCCACTATACCATAGCTGTTTCTCATGCCGCAGTGGGAAATGTGGTATAGTCCTAAACCATGTTGGCATATTATGTCTTGGTAAAATTGGGTTGAGCCAGGGTAAGGTCAGCTCTATTACATCTTTTAATGGAAAAAGCAAAATATTAAAAATTAACATTTAAGGAAAATTTCTATTCAGTTACACAATACATCCCTTTTATAACATATCCTCTCATTGTATGGATTCGTAGGTCAAATTATATCCTCCAATCATAACTACATAAAATAAAAACTGTAGCATAAGAAGTAATTAGGCCTCTTTCAGCATTTTTTTCTTTATGCCAGCATCATAAAGAGGCTGAATTGTAATTTTGTAATTATTTTCTATTGTATAGAGAGTTTCCCACACAGGCAGCTGTACATAGAAGCTTAGAGGTTAAAAGGGACCTTAGAGGCCATCATCTCCAACCCGTAATTGAAGCACAAATACTCTGTAATATCCCTCACAAATGATTAGCCAGCCTCCCTTTGAAGATTTCCAGTGATAGACAGTTCATGACTTCCCAAGGAAACCCGTTCCATTTTGAGGCAGCTCTAGTAGTTAGAAACTTCCTCCTTATATTGAGCTAGATCTGGCCCTGTGTAGCCCTTCCACTGCATCTAGTTCCTCCCTTCCTTATTCCTAGGTCAAAACAAAATAAATAGACCCTTTCCCACATGAGAACTCTTGGAATATTTGGAGGTCTCAGTCATGCTTCCCTTATGTCTGCTTTAGGATTAATATCGTACTTCTCCACAAATTCTTTCATATCATTTTGCATGAGTTTAAGTCCCCTCGCCAGCCAGGCTGCCCTCCTCTGTACGTGCTCCAGCTTGTCAATGTTTCTCATAATATAGTGCCTGGAACTGAGCACTAGACTCCAGTTAGGATGCAGCTTAAGGCAGCACACACTTACATATATGTTCCTATACATGTATGACACATACACATTACATTTATAGTTGTAATGTGTATACAGAATTCGCATTCAGTGACTTTTTTACCTTCCAGGCCAATGCGGATCCTTCTGTGATAAACTGCCTGCATAACCTGTCACGTCGAATTGCCATTGTGCTGCAGCATGAAGAGAGGCGCTGCCAGTACCTGACCAGAGAGGCCAAGCTGATCTTAGCCATTCAGGATGAAGTGTCTGCCATGTCTGACAGTGAGTGTGGGGCTCACTGCCCTTCCCAGTCCTAGCAGCCCTGATAGGAAATTCTTAAGTAGAAGACAAGTCTCAGGTAGAGGAGCAGGTCAGCTGTGTGTGATGGATTGGTTTTTAGTGGTTCAATTAAATATTCCCTAAAATGAGAGGCAATGTGGTATGGGGGGAAAATCACTAGACTTGGAGTTTAGACCTAGGTTGAAGTCTAAGCTTTGCCTCTTTCTAGCTGTGTGACCGTGGACAAGTCACATAATTTTTTTTGGACTCTAATTTCCTCTCTTTGATCTCTTAGGTCCCTTCTAACTGATATTCTATGAGTCTAAGTAGATTAAACCCTGACTGTGTTAGCACATTAATTCTGTTGATAATAGCAGGGAACTTTTTAACTTAAAGTTTTTTCTTATTTGGAGATCATTCAAATATTGGCTTGGGGCCATAAATATAATTTGCTATTCTTATAATAATTAACTCACATTTACATAATGGTTTGTATATACTTACCTCAGTCAGTCCTTATAATACACCTGTAGAGGAAGTTATTAATATAATTACTGTTACCCCATTTTATAGCTGAAGAAAATGAAGCTTAGAGACCTAAGGACTTGCCCCAAAGGTCCTATGACCCAGCAGTGGTGGAGACAGACCTCCAACACAGGCCTTTGACTCTAAGACCAGTATTCTTTCTGTCACCCCATGTTGCCTCTTAGTTGTACAACTTTCTTTTTCATGAAACTACCCAGTCATATAGGGCTCATCTTGAAGTGAAGGTGTGAATCTCTCAGGCTGTCAAGCTATAATGCTTGATGGTTCTCTCATGTTGGAGGAGAGTGACTAAAGAAAAGAACTTTGGTGGGAGGAGGGGAGGGGGATATTTGGAACTACTTCATTGCCATTAAATCTCTTAAGCCAGACCTTTTACTGTAGTTGCTTGAAAAGAAGACAGAATTCGAATCCAGAGTCAACGTGCCAGTGAGTCAAACCTTACATTAGAGCAAAACTCTTAATAAAGAAGATAAAGAAAACCTAACTGGTTTTTTTAAGGCATATTTACTAAGAGCAATGTTTTATAACATTATTCATTCCATAAACATTAAGCATCTTCCTTTGTGCATTGCATTGGGATTTCCAGATTTCTGGAGAAACATATAGAGACCAAAAAGAAGGAATCCCTGTCCTTGCTGAGTTTATGGTGTAATTAGGAGAGAGAAGACATATATATGGATAAACATGATACAGAATAGAAGATACTAAGTATATGAGAAGAGTTCAGAGAGTTATGAGATTAAAGGAAGGGAAAATCTTTCCTGTAATGGGTAGGACTGAGGACTGGGTGACCCCTGAGCTGAGCCTGGAAGTCTGGAGGGGTGTCCGCAAGCAGAGATGGAGAAGATGAGTCCCACGTGTCCTGAGAAGAAGCAGGACAGAAAAGCACACAGAGGAGATGGCTGTGAGGCCAAGTGCAAGCATCAGAGTGGAGTCAGTATGTGGAGGGCTTTGGTTGCTAGGCTAAGTGACTACGTGCCTGGAGCCTTATTGCTGTTTTGCGTGAAGATGTGGATCTTGGACATCTCAGACCAACTCGATCCAAACTGTCTCAAGGCCACATTTTGTGATCATAGATTTAGAGGTGGAAGGGGCCTTGGGGCTCCTCCAAGGCAACCCCTTTGTTTTCTCGATGAGGAAGTCTGGGACCCAGAGGAGTGAAGTGTCTTGCTCAGGATCACATAGTTTGTGAATGGCAGATGCAGGATCTGCATGCAAATCATCTAACTCCAGATAACAGTGCTTTCATGCTGATGCACACTGCCTTCACATATTTGGATCAGAGTAAATTTTCATAAAAAGAAGAGTTCAAAACTGGGACCAAGTCCCACATTTGTGTATCTGCTCCAGATTTAAAGTTTCTTTCGGTTTCTGCCTTCACCTAAGCTATAATCCTACCCGAAGGCACCTAGAAAGCCTAGGAAATGTGAAATATCAAATTATTATTTTATACTCTGTGAAATACTCCAGTGATTTCATTACTCATTTCCATTTATTTGAAAATTCCATTTGAGTTCTTTAATAATAATAGTTTATCTGTCTGTAGTTTTTTACACTTTAGCAAGTACTTTGTTCACATGAGTCAGGTAAGATAGTAACAGTGTTATTAAGCCTATTACAGATGAGGAAACTGAGGTTCATAGAGATGGACTGACTTGCCTGTAGTCATCTAGCTAGTATGAAGTTAAGCTTGGATTCGAACCCAAGTCTTCTGACTCCAATCCCAGTGCTCTTCTGCTGTTTATAAGATTTATAAATAAGATTTTTAAACCTCTCTCCCCAGCCTCCATATGCAAATAAATCATTCAAGCTAAAATCCATGTTTATATTCGGTATCTTAATAATGAAGGCCGTGGCATTACTTTTTTTTGCTTCATGTATCTACATAATTATACTTAGTCATAACATTAATGGAAAAAAAAAGTTGAGGCACCATTTTATTTGCTCTATTTCCCACCAACTTGGGATGCTCAGGTATATTTTGTTACAATGAGAGTGATAAGTCACTCCTCTTTCTAGGCTTCAGTTTCTTCCTTTAAATTTGAGGATCTTGAACTAGGTGATCTCGAAGGTTCTAAAGTAGTCGGTATGCTGCTGTCTCTTCTAGTGCTCACTTTCTGTGAAATCGTCTTTGTCATCTTCCATCAGGGGTATTGTTTTAAATGGACTGGACAGTACTGCTAAAGCCTCACTGCAGTACCTCACCTAGGTACCCCTGGCTATGCCAGTCTGCACAGCAGCCCTCTCTTTTCTGAAGGTCTCAAACCCTTTATCAAGAAAAAGTATCCAGGAAAGGTAGCAAAGTAGGTAGCTAGAAAGAAGCCAGATTGATTCCCTGCTGGCATGTGGGAGTCTGATTGACTGTAGTGTGCTTCCCCTGTTTTGTTTTATGTCATACGCCTTCTGGTGATTTGCCTCATTTATGTGGCATTGGTCAGCTACGGGGCTTAAACTGCATGTCTTCCATACAGAATACTCATAAATGTTGGTCAGATGTACTCTAATCTCTGTGTAACTCAGGGTTCAAAGTGATCACAGAGATCAGTAGAGAAGATTTCTTTTTTATTTTATTTTATTATTAAAAGAAATTGTTTTAAAAAGTCTTTTATTGTGGGACAATGGAAAGTGTCCTGGATTCGGAGTCAAAGAAACTTGGGTTTAATCCAGGCTCTGCCACTTCTTAATTTTGTGGCACAAGAGTGAATTACTTCATCTCTCTGGGCCTCTGTTTCAGTTTTCATCCATAAAGGAGGCCGTTGGAATAGAGAATAAATGCTTAGATCCCTTCCACTTCTAAAATCTGTAATCCCATGATCATAAATAAATGAGAGTTAAGGATACAAATATCAAAATTCTCTTTTAAAAGTATTCCTATTCTGGGGCAGCTAGGTGGCACAGTGGATAGAGTACTGGCCCTGGAGTCAGGAGGACCTGAGTTCAAATTCGGCCTCAGACCAAACACTTGACACTTACTAGCCATGTGACCCTCGGCAAGTCACTTAACCCCAGTTGCCTAAAAAAAAAAAAAGTATTCCTATTCTGTTTTTATAAAGATTGTTTTACCCTGAAAACTTTACTCATTTACTTGTTTTAATTGAAGGTCCACAGTCTCCATTTCATCACATTCTTCCCAAGTGTAAGTTGGCCAGAGACCTCAAGGAAGCTTATGACAGGTAAGCAATATTCCTCAACCAACTTGAAAAAAGCATAATTGAACTATTGTCTCTGCAAATTAGTCACCATTGTCTGTCTTGCTTGTTATTTGACCTTTTGTCGTCCTCATTTAAGTAGCTACCGTTGTATATGTCTCTGCTAGAGAGTCACTCTTCATCGTTATGCAATAACTAGTGATCTTGTAGAGACATGGTGTGGTGTTGGGCTCCATTGGTGCCGTTAAGCATGTTGCTTAACAAGTGCCACTTGACTAAATGGTAGAAAGAGTAGGAAGACCCAGATTCTAATTTTAGTTCTGCTACTGACCTGTAGTGTAGCCTTAAAGGATGCTTCCCCTCTTGTTGTGTTACTCTTCTGTGAAATGAAAGGTTTGGCTTAGGTATTCTATAAAATCCTTTCCAAATGTGCCACCATTCTACTGTGATTCTGACAGCATGGTACAATGGAAAAGGAGTCAGGAAACCTAGGTTCTAATCCTTGTTCTGCTCTTATGTAGTGATGTGACCTTAAGAATATAATTTAACCTCACTGGTCCTCAGTTTCCAATGCTATAAGATGAGACAGTTGTTCTTTTTTTTGTTTGTTTTTGTTTTGTTTTGTTTTTAGGCAGTTGAGGTTAAGTGACTTGCCTAGGGTCACACAGCTAGTAAGTGTCAAGTGTTTGGTCTGAGGCCGGATTTGAACTCAGGTCCTCCTGACTTCAGGGCCGGTGCTGTCTCCACTGCGCCACCTAGCTGCCCCCGAGACAGTTGTTCTAAATGACTTCTAAGGTCACTTTCAGCTCTGTTAATCCATGATTCTGTTTTAATTTAGTTGTCTCAGAAATTTCTCATGAATTTTGGAGGTAGATTAGAATAAGATTATGTTGTACTACTTTGTCATCAGCATATCCTCAGGAGGGCTAATCTTGGTAGCCAAGACTTTTCCTGCACAGCAGGATGCGTAAAATAGTCTTTTAGTTTTCCTTTCTGTTGTAAAGAGGTAATTAAGCTTTATGTGGATGGGGAAATATCTGTACAGTATTTTAAAGATATTAGAAGGAAGGTGTTCAATAAGTATTACTATTTGAATATAGAGTGTATGGAGGTCCTAGTGAAGCTGTCAGTGATTGTTGTATTCTTATTACAAATATTTGTGAAGAGATTTACAGTTTACAAACCCTTTCATATTTATTATCTAATTTGAGCATTGCAGTAACCCTGTGATGTAGTAGTAATGTTCCCATTTTGCAGATGAGAACTGTGAATTGAGATGAGGTCATCATTTCCTATGTTGAGATGCATTGAGGCCACCAGTACACACCCTGGACAGCAGCTGTGGTTTTCCCTGCTTCTGCCATTAGTTTCAGAGGGTGGGCCCACAGCAGCAGCTTTGAATGTCATTAGCAGGTGACCTCATAGTATCCTGGCAACCACAGCAGCTGATGAACTGGGCAACTGGAGCAAATAAACTCTAAGGTCACTGTTAGTTTAGTACCTGGGTGCAGATACAGGACCATAAAAGCACCAGTATGTATTGAGCTCTTCTTTGTTCTGCCAACCCTTACTTTAAAAAAAAATTTGTTGTTATCTTTTGTGTTTTATACCACAGTTATTTGCTGATATATCTTTCCACCATTATTACCTACCTCTTAGGAATATTGCCTTATAAGAAGAAAAAACAGTAATGCAAAACTGACTTACAACTAGCTTTGAGAGCATATACAGCATTCCCAGCCTGTGATCCCTCACCCCTCTACTGAGAGGAGTGAATTTATTTTATTTTCTGTTCTCCAGAACCAAGATTTGTCATTGAGGTTAATCTAAGTTCATTGAAATTAATAAGGTCATTACAATTAATCTGCCTTTTAATGTTGTTTTAGGCTTATAGTTGTTCATATTGTTTTCCAGGTTCTTTTCTGTGCATTAGTTCATAAACATATTCCTATGTTTCTCTGAATTCCTCATATTCATTGTGTCTTGCTGCCCAATATTCTGTTTCATCTATTTAATACAGTCTACTTAGCTACTCCCCAATTGATGGGCTTCCATTTTGCTTCATTTTTTTTTACTACAACAAAAAATGTGGCTATGGATATTTTGATATACATGGAGCCTTTGTTTATGTCATTGGCCTTATGGGATTTATGCCCAGGAGCATGTTGCCCAAACCAAAGGTTATGAACTAAAATTTTGTTGTTATACTTCTTGCACAATTCTACTAGCAGTGGGTTAATGTGCCTGACTTCCTCCAACACTGATTATTTCTTTTATTATTTTTGCCAAATTTAATAATAAACCAGAAAGGATTTATTAAGTGCTCACTTTGTTTCAGGCAGTAGGGATACAAAGACAAAATCAAAAAAATCCTTGTCCTTAAGAAACTTAAGGAGATGAAACCTCAGAGTAGATTAATTTGCATTTCTCTTATTAGTGACCTGGCACTTTTTACATAATTGTTGATATTTGTAGTTCTCCTGAAAACTATTTGTTCATATCCTTTGACCACTTATCTGCAGAGAAATGGCTCTTGGTCCTATGCATTAAGTCATTTCTCCATGTACCCCTTACTTTTTCTTATAGCTCTTGATCCTACGATCCTTTGGAAATAAAATAAATGCAGAAGGATTTCAGAGGAGGACTGATGACAGCTGGTATTTTTCTGATGCCTTCTGGGGAACATAGGGTGTTCCCTAAATACCTTATTCATCCTCATGTCTTCTCAGAGAGGGAAGGGACAGAGAGATATTATTATCTCTTGTTTACAGACAAGAGAAAACTAACTTGCTCCAAATCAAACAATAATGGTGGAGTCAGGAGAAGACCCTGGAGTGTCTGATTCCCCCCTAGTGCTGCAGGCACTTGACCTCTCCATGGGCCTCCTTGTTCCTGGAAGAAGTTCTAAGTGACCACTCTGTTGAACGTGGCGACCTGAAACAAAGGAGCTTTCTCCATCCTTGATGTGTTTGTTGATGTGGGAGATTAGTCTAATTAAACTGGATGAAACTCTCTATATACTTTGATTTCAGGTCCCACAGATGATTGTTATAATTGGAAGATTTTTGACCCCTCCTAGTAGGAATTGCTCCTGAACAGTGAGCTTCTGAAAAGCCGTTAGTGCAATTGAGCCTTTAGGACAGTTTGCATTTCATGTTTGATTCAGCTCAGTATTTGGTACAAACTAAGTGTTTGTCACCGGGGGAAGACTTGGAAGACCCTGGCCTCAAAGAACACAGAGAAAAATTGTAATAAATTAGAATATGATCAGTGCAGAGGAAGGATTTAGTGAAAACATGCTATGAGAGATTAGAAGAGAAATAGAAAACTTCCAGCAGTGGAGTGGAGACAGATCAGGGAGAGTTTCCCAGGGGAGGGGGCAGCTCAACTGAGCTGAAAGAAGGGAAAAATTCCAACACATGGAAGTTGTCTTTATTACTGGACCATTTGTGCTCCCAGGCCACAGCATAACATAGTAGAGATTTTCTTGCTTTGGAATTCTTTCCTTATTTATATAGTGCCTACTGTGTACCAGGTACTTTTGATCCTCACAATAATCCTGGAAGGTAAGTGTTATTATCACCCCCATTTTACAGATGAGGAAACTGAGGCATGCAGAGGTAAAGTGACTTGCCCAGGGTCACACAGCTAGGAAGTATCTGAGACCAGATTTGAACTCAGGTCCTGACTACAGGTCTGACATTCTATCCACTATGCCACCTAGCTGCCCCCTTTGCCTTCTTATCCCTAACATTCACAGGAATACCTGGAACATAGCAAGTGCTTAATAAATGCTTTTTACATGCATGCGTGTATTTATTCATTCATTCAGTGAGATCCTGCAAGCCTGGAGAGCCTTGGGAAGTGAGGAGGAAGGAAGGGGCAGCCAATGACTCTCAACAGGCAGAAGTGTGGGGTCATCTGGGTCTCACCAAGGGAGCACGTGTGGCAGAGGAGGGCTCTGCTCCCTCCCACCTTTGGGTCCTCAGGCCAGCCACTCTACTTCTCTCAGCCTTAGTTTACCTGCGGATCTATAATGCGCCTTCCAATTATAAGTCTATGCACCTCTAAAGCTGGGTTCTAATTAAAAATCAAGTTAACTAATAATTAAAAAGAAAGCCAGGTGACTTCCTGTTTTTTTCTGAGGAAGCGTGTCTCACGCCTAATTAATGGTGGAAAAATTAAAGTGATTAAGCCTCCTGGAGGATTCCTCTGTTGGGTCACAGTAAACATAACTGTGGTGTTGTGGAGGGCGTGGCCAAGATGGTGACCAAAGTTTAGAGTTTCTGGAGGGACCTCTGAGCACTTACAGTAGCACAGCTCCATCTAGTGGCGGCCTTCTTAAACTCACAGTCGAAAATTCGCTACCTGGGAAAAGCTAGCTAGCCTCATTGCAAACTGTTAAACCACGAATTTTAGGACCAAAGAATTTTAGAGCTGGAAGAGAACTTACCGACCATCTAGTCCAACTCCTTTATGTACAGAGAGGGAAACTGAGGCTCAGGAACAGTCTGTGATTTGCCTAGGTGTCACATAGGCAATTTGTAGCAGAGCCTAGATTTGAACATGGGTCTAAGGACTCCAAATCCATGGCTTGTTCCACTATGCAGTGATACCTTTTTTAATTTACCCAATTAAGGTAAAGGCCTCTGTGTCCCCAAAACTGCCTTTTTTCTGTGTTAGGGCTCTATCCTCAACAGTCTACTCCTGAATATGTAGTATCATCTATTATATGTCTATATACACATGTATTTTACATATAAAAACATTTGGATGAGTATATTTATGTGTGTTATCTTGAATAAACACATGCACACGTTTATATTCTCAGTGCTCAGTAAATGAAATTGAAAGCATAAAAGTTTTTGCTGTACGGACCCTAAACTACACCAACAATTTGATGACTATTTTGAAGCGCTAGTCTTGAGTTTCAGAGTTCCCTCGGGATCCCAGTACCAATCAAATCTAAGAGTTGTAAGGGAAGAACTGAGCTCAAACTGTTAATAAGGGACCATGATAATAATGAAGTTGTTTTGGGTATAGTTTCTATTGGGGATCTCTGGTAATTAGAAAGGTATATTACACCTGCTGTCTGGGTGTTGTGGGGCAGCTCACTTCAGCTTACTGGGCCTCTCCAGTTTCTTCAGCTGTGAGATGGAAGTGACTGGACTGGGTAAGCTCCCACACTTCTTCCTGTTCTGCATTCTGTTGTGATTCTCTTGTGTTCTCCCTGGGGTGGTGTAGAGGGTAAGGCAGAGGCTGCTGGATTAGGGAGGAAATGCTTGCTTCCTTTTGCCCCTGCTCCCCACTCTGGTGGTAAATATTCTTTGGGCATTGATTCTTTGAGGCCCTGTATTTCATTAGTACAACGGAGAAAGCCTGGTTTGCTTCTAACATGTAAAGAAGAGTCGAGTGTGGCATTGCGGGAGGAGCACCGGTCTCAGAGTCAGAAGACCTGGATTTGAGGTTGCCCTCTTAAACTTGGCTGGGTGAGGGGAAGCACGTCATCTTACAGCTTACATCCCTGAGCTTCAGCTCCCTCATGAGCACGAAAGGGATAATGATACTTACACTACCTACCTGCTTCCGGAATTGCTTCATTAACCTTTAAGTGCCATATAAATGTAAGTTATTATTGATTTCTGGATGAAGAATGATTGCTCCTTATCCATTTCCTCTTTGTTACTATTGCTTCATCACCTTGGGCCTTAGTGTCTTTGTGTTTCAATTGGGAATAATGATACAGATCCCAAGGCACTTGGGAAAACAATTTAGAAAGTCTCCAAGTTAATAAGCTTGGTAGATTCAGTAGATTTAAAATAAAAAGAGTTCTGCTCTCTACCTGAGCTAGCCAGTGGATGTTTTCAAATATCATTATGTACAGAGCCTTGGGTAACTTTATCTTGTGCTTTGGCATGCTGCCTTCAAACTTTTGATTGTCTAGATGGAAGGAGCTTGATTGCGAAGCAGTGAATGCCCCATTTCTCTGGTAGACGTTTAGTTGAATCTGATTGACTCCCTATCAGGGAATTATGGTTCAGGTAAGGGTTGATCTTACTGCAAATGGTCTCCAGGCTCCTCACAAATTCTGGATTTCTGTGACTTTATGACTTTGAATCTTCTTTAGACTATGGTCCATTCTTTAATCCTTGTAAAATCAGAGCCAAATATCCTTGAGCAGCAAATGCATATGTATTCAGAGAAACCTGGCTTTGCAAACATTATGTTCTAAGATGGCAAGGTAGAGGTAAAGAGGCAATCAGAAGGGAGAGAGGGAAGAGAAGAAGAAAATCATGTGCTTAGCCTTAGACCATGAGTTTGGTATTTTAAATTCCTAAACAAGTTCTGGCTTCATCTTAAAGAATGTAAATGTATGTATATGTTTATCTTTATATGTAAAACAGATTGGACAGCATAGTGTTGTGATGACCAGTGTTCTGGGCCTCACATCCAAGTGCAAAATCATCTGTTGAAGATCCTAAATTTCCCTGCAAACCATCCAGAGTCACTGCATTATGGGCCAAGGCTTTCAATATGCTTACATAGTTATTTGAAGGTTTGGATCAACTTCACGGGGGCCCTTCCTGCTTTTGGCATGCAGTTAACAGTTTTTTTCCTACAAAGCCACAAAGCCTTTTCAAACAATGCCATTAATACCAAAGTGAATGGAAAGAAAAACACTGTGGATCAAAACCATTTAGGTTATGAAGTCCTGCTC
Organism: Vombatus ursinus; assembly: GCF_900497805.2. NCBI lineage: Eukaryota > Metazoa > Chordata > Mammalia > Diprotodontia > Vombatidae > Vombatus > Vombatus ursinus. The sequence continues at coordinate 40,594,134 of NW_020954548.1, forward strand.
AGCTGAGTGGGTTATGGGCATTTAAATGACAGTTAAAAAAGTAAAAATTTCCTTCTTTCCTCTCCTTTCTCCTCTTCCTTGTGACCCCTTCAGTGTCAGGTTTTGCTGTTTACCTTGTTGCTATGAAGGATTTCAAGGACCTTCTCAGTAGCCAGAGGAGAGCTGAAAATTACATTCTTCCCATTCTTTTTATGGTCTGGAGCAACACTTTAATTGGTGTTTCAGCAGTGTTTTGGATGGAGTATAAAGCCTCCAGTTTCAAGGGTACATTCCTTTTTAGTGCAATATTTGTATGCCATTCTCTTCTAGTTCAAAATCTTTTTTGTGGAGGGGCAGCCACAGTGCAAATTACTTGGAAGAAATGACTAGAGTACATGGAAAAAGACAAATTAGACATTTAATAGCAACTAGGTAGAAAACTTTGATATATCCCTTCCCCTCAGAGGAACCTTAATGACGTTTGTGTAGGACCCTAGTTTACAAAGTTCTTTTCTCACAACTCCTTAGGGAGATAGGGTAGGACAAGTAATATGCCTATTTCACAGTTAAGGAAATAGCTTCTCTGAGGTGAAGTGACTTACTTAATGTCACTAGTAGGTGGTACAGGTGAGACTCAAACCCGGTTCTTCTAACCTCCTTCCATGCCCCATGTCCATGATGTCAAACCTCATTCTGTCCTTTAATTTTTATTTTATTTTTTCTTAATTACATGTAAACAAAATTTTTAACATTTGTTTTTTTAAAATTTTGAGTATCAAATTCTCTTTCTCCCTCCTTCCCTTCTCCCCTCTTTCATAAGGTAGACAATTTGATATAGCTTATACATGTGCAATCATGCAAAACATTTCCATATTAGCTATGTTGCAAAAGAAAATGCAGACCAAAAAACCAAGAATAATAAAGAAAGTAAAAAAAGTATGCTTCATTCTTTATTCCAATGCCATGAGTTCTTCTCTGGAAGTAGATAGCAATTTTCATCATAAGTCCTTTGGAATTTTCTTGGATCATTGCAGTGCTGAGAACAGCTTGGTCGTTCACAGTTGATCATTGTATAAATTGCTGTTACTGTATACAATATTCTCCTGATTCTGCTCATTTCACTTTGCATTAGTTCATGTAAGTCCTTCCCAAGTTTTTCTGAAAGCATCCTGCTCATCATTTCTTATAGCACAATAGCACCATCACAATCACATACCACAATTTATTCAGCTATTCCCCAATTGATGAGCATCACCTCAATTTCTAATTCTTTGCCACTACAAAAAGAGGTGTTATATTTTTGTACATATAGGTCCTTTTCCTTTTTTATCTCTTTGGGGTACAGACCTAGTAGTGGTTTTTCTGGGTCAAAGGTATGTACAGTTTTCTAGTCCTTTGGGCATAGTTCCAAATTGTTCTTCAGAATGGTCAAACCACTTCACAACTGCACCAACACTGCATGTGTCTCAATTTCCCCACATTCCCCCCCCCACATTTGTCATTTTCCTTTTCTGTCGTATTAGCCACTCTGATAGATGTGAGGTGGTACCTCAGAGTTTTAAATTTGCATTTCTGTAATCACTAGTGATTTAAAGCATTTTTTTATATGCCGATACATAGCTTTTGTTTCTTCTTTCTGCTAACTCAAGTCCATTATGTTCTTTCTATTACATCAGCTTGATTCCCAGATGATCACTTGTTTGCCTTTTTACATGTAATTGCTTGTGTATATGCTTTGTGATCCTTAGAGGAAAGGATAAGGATTCTTTGAAATACTTGTAGAATATGTTTGAAATGACAGGATACATATTTGATATTTCCTTGACTCCTAATTCTGGAATCTTCAGATGAGTATTTGAATTTTGTTTAAAATGACACATCTATAAATAGAATGGATTTCACCTTCTCCACTGAGGAATCTTTGCTCTAGTTTTTTGGTTTTTTTTTTTTTTTTTTTTTTACAAAACAGAAGACAAGGATGAAAGATGTCTGTGAGTATCTAGGTGGCATAACTGGACCTTAAGTCAGAAATACTCAACCTCCTGAGTTCAAATCCAGCCTCAGACACTTAGTAGCAATGTGACCTGGGCGAGTCACTTGACCCTGTTTGCCTCAGTTTCCTCATCTGTAAAATGAGCTGGAGGAGGGAATGGCAAACTACTCCAGTATCTTTGCCAAGAAAGTCACAGAAGGGGTCATGGAGAGTCAGACGTGGCTGAACAACTGGAACGGGAAAATAAGATGATAATAAAACATTGTTTAATTTTTCAGTTCTATACCATTGCCATAATAGCAGAAATAACAGCAGTTAAAATTGGACCACTTATATGATTCTCATTTAATAGGTTTCTTATTCTTACTTTGTTTATTTAAGAAGCTGAAACCATTTTTCAAAGTTTAGTATAAGATTCATAATCCTGGAATACCCCAAACCAAAGACAAGCAGAGCTCTGAAAGCTAAGGAGCAGCCTGCAGCATGACTTTATCAGCTCCAGACGTGTTTTATTAATACTCATTCCCTAATGAAGTCAAGATCAGTGCATTTAAATATAGGAACCAAGGGAGAAACCCATGGATTTCCCCATCATACTCTTGAACCTTGTTAAATCCTATTATTATACATTCATCCTCTGAAGGACTTTGTGAAAAAGAACAATAGTCTGATTCTCCTCCCAGACCCTTAGGCCCTATAGCAATAGCTCAGTTTTATTAATGCAGTCCTTTGGAAATATGAGTGTTAAGGCTAAATCTGTTCCTTCTCTCAGATCATAGTGATAGCTCACACTACCTCCACTTTTACTTTAGGTTATTGTGATCACTGGTGGTTGTTTTGCTTCTCTGGGGAAAAACATCAGGTTAAGTATCCCCATGAAAGAGATACTTTAAAAAGAAGAGACTGCCTAAAAATTGTGAGCTGATCTGACATAAATATCTAATTAAGATTTTCAAAATGTTCATGTGCAAAATGGCATGCCTTTGTTATCAGAGCACATTGGGGTGGAAAAGCTCTGTAGTATAGTGGAAAGTGCCCTGGATTTGGAGTCAGAAGGCTGCTTTTACTACTTCATAGCATTGCTTTGGCATGTTACTACATCAAGGTTCTATGATTTAGTTATTGCATATTTGCCTACACATCTTAGAAGATGATCTTTGTGAGTTTCTATGGCTGAAAAATTCATTCTTGTGTGGTCAATCTTTTTGTCTCTGAATTTAGCAACATTGGTCTTTGGACAGCAGATGTTCAGTCCCTAAATTCATACTTGAAGCCTTTCACTCTTAATGTGACCCAGCAGATATTGCATTCCATTGGTATGGTCTTTAACGCCCAGAATTAATTTCATGAAAGTCCTTTAATGGGAAAGTCATTAAACCTTTTTGAGTCCTTTATCCTCATCCGCGAAATGGGAATAATACTTGCATCACCAAAGTGGCAGAGTTGTGAGGAAAGTGCTTTGTCAACTACAAAATGCTATGGAAATATAAACTCTTATTTGTACTTTAATTGTAGGCAAGAGGTAAATATTGGCAAAAATGAGCCAACTAGAAAATAAAATTGTCATAGTAGAAATCAGCTTACGCAGTGAGGACCTTTCAGAAAGTAGGATTTGGGGATGCTTTTATTTCTCCTCCTGCTGGTATTTCAGAGAGACAATTTAGTGCAGTGGAAAGGGTACTTGATTTGAATTTATAGGACCTGGGTTGGAGTTGGGCCTCAGGTTCTCCATCTGTAGAATGTGGAACTAACCTAGATGAGGTTTCTTCTAGCTATTATCTAGTATCCCCTCCTAATTATGCAGCCCCTTTCTGAGAGGAAAGAGGTTGGTTTATTTTTACCTGTACTTTAGCTAACCGAAAGGTCTTTACCAACTTTGTTGATGTGAGTTGGTTAGAAGAAGCTCGGGGGACCGCTGGCATTGAAGGCAGAAAACATGGGTTTGGGATAAAAGATAATACAACAGCTGACCTTTATGTAGCCCTTTTGGTTTAAAAAGGATACTGCAGGGGCAGCCAGGTGGTGCAGTGGATAGAGCACTGGCCCTGGAATCAGGAGGACCTGAGTTCAAATCCAGCTTCAGACACATGATGCTCACTAGCTGTGTGACTGTAGGCAAGTCACTTAACCCCAATGGCTTAGCCAAAAAAAACAAAATAAAAAAAGGATACTGCATATGTTATCTCATTTGATCTTCATACTATTTCTATAACTAAAGTCATATGAATTATTATTTTTTAATAGATGAGGCAACTGGGGCTACAGGAAGTTGAGTGAGTGGACAAAGTCACACAAGCCAATAAATGGCGGTATTGGGACTTAAATAAACAGGGTGTTCCAAAAGTCATAGAGCAGTTTTAAGTTTTAATAGGGTTTCCAACTTCCGAACAGGTGTTCTTTCAACTACAGCATGCCGCTTTTCCATAGCATAGCTCATTTTTGATATGCTGGCTTTTCCTATCCATAATTAAGTGGTCCGACAGTGTGCCCCTGACTGGAAGGTCAGTGTCTTTGTGCAGCACTAGAACCCTAAGTAGCCTTTCTTCGATGACTCTCAGTTCTTCACAGGCATGATGCAAAAAGGTAGATTGTGTTACTTCCATATCATACCTTTCTTGTTCTCTGCTGACATTCAAGGGACCCATTTCACATTCATTGGCACTGCATTTCTTCAGATCTCTGGCTTTGGGAATAGACAAGGCAGTGATTGTGCTTGATCTCCAAGTGAAATGAAATAGGATCTAAAGGACACTCAGTCTTTGTTTTCCCAGATTTGGGCCTGAATACCTGAGCAGAACTGGAAATGTTTCTTAATATAACTTAATATAACTACTTAATATACCCACCAGCAGGACTCACATAATTTAGTCATAAGTCTAGTAATATATTTTAGAGATGTTGATATTGCAGAGAATGTAACATTTTTTTTATTTTTTATTTTTTTGCTTTTTTGGCTTGGCAGTGGTGTTAAATGACTTGCCCAGGGTCACATAGCTAGTGAGTATCTTGTGTCTGAGGCCAGATTTGAACTTTTCCTCCTGAATCCAGGGCCGGTGCTCTATCCACTGAGCCACCTAGCTGCCCCTGACTTTTCCATTTCTCCAAGGGATTTAGATAGAGAGGAACTATAAATACAGACACAGGTATAATTATTGTTGCTTAATTTAATGATTATGTACAAAGCATAAAACTTACTGGGTTTTATTGCTTTTTCTTAATTTTTCAAGTACAAGTATTTTTTTTTAATTACTGTTGGTATTACTCTTCCCACCCACTGGGCAAATTAAAAAAAACAAAACATGCAAACCCCAAAACCACACCCTTCAATACAGCAATACAGCAAAACAAATTCTTACATTAACCATATCTTTAAATTGTATTTCTCTTTCTGGATTTTAAGTTCATCCCTTCTCTGTCAGGAAGTGAATGACATGTTTCATCTTTCTTTTCGACTCATAGTTTATTGTTACTTTGGTCAGAGTTCTAAAGTTGTTTTTCTCTATAGTGTTATCATTGTACAAATTGTTCTCTAACTTATTTCACTCTACATCAGTTCACAAAGGTCTTCTCAGTTTCCTCTGAAATTGTCCATATAAAACTTATAGTTAAAGTTTTTTCCCAAGACCTTCCTTTAAATATATTCTACAAACAAATTATCTTTACTGATTATTCTATGGCAGAGGCATTAAGAATATCCTTTAAGAGTTTTTTTCATTTTATCCCATTTTTCAGTTAACAAGCATTTATCTCCCTTCCACACAACCTTGATTTAAAAGAAAAAAAAAAAAACAAAGCCCAAAAGAAAAATAAATATGTGTAGTCAAGCAAAATAAATTCCCACATTGTAGCCTAATGTCTGATTCTGTATTTTGAATCCATCAGCAGTCATTCAGGAGATGGATCCTATATTCATCGTCAGTGCTTCATTAGCAATATTCTTAAAAGAGCACTGTTCACTTTTTTTTTTTTAAGTTCTGAAGTCTCCCAACCTAGAAATATGCAGGAGACTTATTTGGAAAACAAATAAGCCATCTTGCAACAGTTAGTGCAAGGAACAGAGCTCAATGTAGGGAGTGGTTGTCAATCAATTATAACAAATATCCAAACCCAAACTGGTGTCAGAAAAGTCAACATGATTAAGAGCATAGTAGAAGGAAAATTACATGATATCAGCAGCGTCAAAGGCCGCATGAGGTAGGTTCATCTTAGTAATGATGCTGACTGCCTTTATTCTCTCGTTCTCTCTTTTTTTTCTACTCTTCTGCAGAGTTGAGGTGTAGTAGAGAGTACTAGGGAAGCTAAGTGCTGCAGTGGATTGGGTGCCAGGCCTGGAGTGTACCTGAGTTCAAATCCAGCCTCAGACATTTACTAGCTGTGTGACCCTAGGCATGTCACTGAACCCTGTTTGCCTCAGTTTCCTTATCTGTAAAATGAGCTGGAGAAGGAAATGGCAAACCACTCCAGTATCTCTGCCAAGAAACACCAAATGGAGTCACAAAGAGTCAGACATGACTGAACAACAAAAAGAAAGAAGAATTTGGAGACCTAGATTCCTATTTCACCTCTTCTGCTAGTTAGTCCACCAAAGTGGATGAGATGATTTCTAAGGTCTCCTGCAGTTCCAACATCTCTATTATACATATAAAAGCATCTTTGTGTGGGTCCTACTACCAGCATTCTCCTTTGTGTGAAGCTAAAAAGACAACTAGGGACTGGCAATCCTCCAACATCAACCTGTGGAATTAGAGATGTCTCACTTCCCAATGGCTCACTTATAAGGTGGACGCAGAGTCCAAGCTACAAGGGACCTTTCATTTTTTCTAATTTAATTTCTAACTGTGCAAAAGTTAGAACTATGCAAAAGTAGAACTGCCTATACAAAGTAATGGGTTCCTTCTTATTACATATGTTTCAGGCAAAGATGGAGGACCACATTTTGGGATTCTTTTTAGATTAAGAATGGGACTAGATGACCTTTTAGATCCCATCCAACTCTAAGATTCTTTCTTGTCCTTCTTACCTCAATTTCTCCCCCTTCCTTCTTCTTCCCCCACCATACAGTGGCTTTCCCTGGGTCATGGTGTCATTTGGAAGAAACCTGGATTTATCTAAGTATTTTATTGGTTCTATATAAGTACAGTTAAAAGGTTTGGGAAATGGGCCTATCCTGAATGCATTGACAAAATCTCCTTCCCTGGATACATGCTGTTTTATGCAATAAGCCACATCCCATTCTCCTTCAGTCTCAGATGCCGCTCCAACATCCTGCCTCAGTTGTTGTTTGTTGTAATTTATATAGCTCTATATATTCCTAGTCTGAGTCCAAGCTCCACTGTCTTGGTAACCATTTTACTGCTCTGTATAGTTCATTCGTGGTTCATCTTGGGGTTCATTTTCTGACTATCTTATTTTAGGTTCCACTCATGCTGCATTCTTGTGATCCTTCTTATGGCTATCTCCATTAACATGCTCCTTGGAGGCAGTTAGTATAACTCATGTGTTAAATTTCTAAGACAAAGGACCATAATTCTCTTCCTTGTCCCATCTCTCCACATGTCTTAAAAATAACAGATATTAAAATAATACACTCTGAATATGAAACTTGCCAGGTAAAGTATACGTTCCCTTGAGGGGCCCCCTTTCTACAACCCAGAGCCTAGACTAATTTTTTGTTCAGGTCTTTTCTAATTTCAGCTTTTGGCCAGTTTTTGAGCCTTATCCATTATAACAGGCATGACACATCCTTTTCCTTACTGTAGTAGGTGTTGACTATTCATTCACCTTCAAATATTTGAAGGGCTGCTATGTGAAGGAGGAATTGGAAGAGGGATTATTCTATGTGGTCACAGTGGGTAGAACTAGGAGCATTAGCTCAAAGTTTAAATTTAAAGTTAGGTTTATATAAGGACACACTTCCTAACAATTAAAGCTACCTGAAAGTGGCATAGATTGTCATTGGAGGTAGGGGGCTTTCCTTCATTGAAGGTCTTTAGACAAAGGTTGGGTGGTTTCTCATCAGATTTGTTATAGAGGGAATTCTTTGTATGGGTTCCATATGATGACCATTGGGGTTCCTCTGACTCTGAAATTCTATGAAGATTCTGTGCAGAACAGATGCTGAAGTCATGGTTAGTGAGGCAAAAACCAGGCTCTGATGAGCTGTTGAAAGGAAGCCCTATAACTGAATTTATTCTTTTGTGCCAAACGTGCTCATTCTTCTCATTGGTCTTCAGGGATAGGAATGATCAAAGATTCTTACAGTTGATTTTTTCAGCATTGTTACTGAACCGTAGATCCCAAGGCTAGAAATAAAGAATGTGAGTGATGCCTATCATGCATTTTCTTTATTTTCCAAGCAATAACAACCTTCCTCCTGTGGTTTTCCTATGGTAAGGGAACAGTTTAATATCCACTTTCATGTTTCTTCTGACAAGCAGGAGCAGGTTGAATGAGAAACAGAATACCCAGGTTGGGATTTAATTTGTGAAATTTCAGTAAGTGGGTCTTTGTAATGTGTTGAACATGTAAAAGGAAATCTCTTATCAAAAGCCATTTAAGAAAGTCTTACTAAAAGAGCGAGACAAAAATAAATAAATAAATACAAGAACGAGACAGCCTATGTGCAGTTTGATGCAGCAGGATGCAGGCTCCACAAATAACATTGTTATGTTTGGTCTTCTGCAGCCTGTGTACCACTGGTGTGGTACGGTTACACATCAACAATTGGCTGGAAGTGAGCTTCTGCCTGCCTCATAAAATCCATTATGTCGCAACAAATTTTATACCTCCGGAAGCCATCGAAAGAAGTCTGAAAGCTATCCGGTAACTACATCTTGTTCTCCAAGGGGCTTGTGCTCCCACTTCTCTCCAGTAATTCCTAGATCATTGTTGTCCTTTCTGGATTGCTCTGTGCTCTCTACTCCAAATGTTTTGCAGATTACATTACTTCTGAAAGCGGTTGGACCCATAGGCCAGGTGCTTTTACTCCCCTGCTTCCTACCGAAATCGGCAGTGGGGTTCTGCCATTTGTCATAGTCAAAATATGACAGGCTTTTATTTTAGAAGAGGCAGTGCCCAGGAATGGCTGAAATGCCCATCCCTTTGCTCCATCCCTGCTGCACCCAGGGTGGGTTTAGATCTTTTTCTGTGATCTCAGCCCTAGGCCTAGTGACCATTTGTTTTACCTCATGAATGCCAGATTTCAGGGGAGTGAGCTGCAGCCCAGGGCTAAGCTGAGTAGTTCATTTTTAACTCTTTGCAAGTCTGACTTAGTTATCATGGGGCTGCCTTCTCAAGGCCTTTCTTGTTTCTGATTGACTTCTTCACCAAATTTACAAATTTCCATCAAAGAAATAGGTGATAAAAGCTTAATCAGTGTGGTACCTTGAAAAGGGTGCGTGCCCTGTTGTCAAGAGTTCTGCTCCTCATTCTTCCCATTTGGATGGCCACGGGCAAGTCACCAACCCTCTAGGCCACTTCACCTATAAAATGGATGTAATAATTCTTGTGAGAAAAGTTCTTTGTCAACAGTGAAGTATGGGAATGTGCATTATCTCTCTCTTTCCTTTAAAAAGTTTCCTTACTCCTAAAAACTTCTTCAATCTAGGTTTTAGTTTTGTTTTGTTTTTGTTTTTCTCACACACAAAGCTTTCCTTTTGGAGAGCTTGCATTTCAAAAGTTTTCAAAGCACTGTCCTCATAACATACAGTTATTATCTCCATTTTACAGAATGCAAGCCCAGGCCTTTAGATTTTAAGTCTAGTACCTCTCCCCAAACTGTATGGGAAGAACTGTATTCCCCAGTAATATTTCTAACTGATTTAAGAAGCACCCATCACATTTCTTATCTCCTCTTTGCTATTTTTCCTGACACAGGATCTGATTTAATTTCCCCTGCTTGTTCCCTTAAGTTATTTAATACCTCTTGGCATTTGCAGTTTGGACCTAGCATTGTACACTAGGGCACAGGTGTCAAACACAGACCTGTGAGCTGATGCAGCCCACAGTACTCCCAAGGACAGCCCAAACCACATTAAAATATAATTGGGAAATCTTTAATAAAATAAGTAAAAATACAGTAAAACATAGATAATGTGACATTTTAAAACTAAGTCACTATGCAGCCCACAGGAATCCTTATGTACAGATTATTGGCTCTGTTTCTATTTGAGTTTGACACACTAGGCCACAGGCAGTGAAGCTGCCAAGTCCAGATTTGCTTCCCAAGGCCCCCTTGAGTCCTCTTGCAGTCCCCTGTATAGTCTGTGCAGGCTGTGTGCTGAAGCAGACCCTGGCCCATGGCTCCTCATTGCTTTGAGTGTTCTTGGAATGATTTCAGTTACCATGTGGGTTTCTCCTGTGGCAGGCCTTACCATGCCTTACTGCTACTCAATGATGAGAAGTCTCTACTGAATGAACTCCCCTTAGACTGTTCCCCTGCCCTTGTGAGAGTGATTAAGACTACCTCTGCTGTAAAGAATCTGCAGCAGCTCGCTCAGGATGCCGATCTGGCACTGCTACAGGTATGTGTGAGAGATTATATTCATTGAATGACCGAGATTGGTGGAAACTACTAGATCATGATGGGTGGGAGTAGGAAGATGGCAAGGAAGAAGGGAAAGGGATTTAAAATACAGTAGGGATCAGGGGGAAGGAGGACCATATCTCATACCACAAAGATAATTACTGTATAGCCCACCTGTGGAGAAATGGGAACAGCTGTTCATAGTGAAAGTCAAAAGTCAAAAGCATTAGGATGGATGGGAATTGGGAAATGGATGTTTCTTCCAGGGTGACCCCTTAACTTTTCCTGTACCTTTTAGCAAGATCTTCTCTATTCTGGGACTTAATATGAAATCTAAAAAATACTTCATAACCTTCACATTGGTATCAAATGATTTGGAACAGAATTCCAGCTCAGCCAGAGATACCTAACACTTAAGCAATTGGTATAGTTTGGCAACTAGTTACCAGTTTCTTAGATGTTCTCTGTAATAGCTATACTTACCTTCTTGGCATGTATATATATTCATGGGGTAGCTAGATGGCTCAATGGATATAGTGCCAGGCCTGGAGTCAGAAAGACTCATTTTCCTGAGTTCAAATTCAGCCTTACACATTTACCACGTGACCCTGGGTAAGTCACTTAATCCCTTTTGCCTCAGTTTCTTAATCTGTAAAATGAGCTGGAGAAGGAAATAGCAAACCACTTCAGTATCTTTACCAAGAAAACTCCAAATGGGGTCACAAAGAGTCAGACATGACTGAAAAAGAACTGAACAACAATATATATGTTCATAGATTTAGTAAAATAAGATAGAACACTGAAAGCTAAGCATTGGACCATTCAGATGGCACCTGAATTAGATGTTTTTTCTTGCATGTTCATTGTCCCTTGGAAACTACTTATCATTTTTTTCTGGGAGAATGTAAAAGGTGAAGATTAGAATAAAATTATTTGGTAGTAGATTAGGAAAGAGATTTGTAGACTAGGAAACCCTGCTGAATTGTTCCCCTGCCTTTGTGAGAGTGATTAAGACCACCTTTGTTGTGAAGAATCTGTAGCTGCTCACTCGGAATTACTGAAGGTCTGTATGAGAGAGGCAGTATTCACTGAAAAGGTGCCATTAGTTACTTTTAAAACTTCACAGTGTCTCATGGCAACTGGGAGATGAGAAATGCTGGACTCTTCTCCTAGGAACATTTTATTACAGTCCTTTTGACCAATTTTTAAAGTTAAAGATGCTTCTACCATTTGCCTTTGAGATGACTCCTCTGAAAAGTTCTGTTAGCAGATTTTTCCAAAGTTTTCTTTGGCTGCTGTCTCCTGCTTCTGCTTGCATTAGTCAGATGCTGTTGGACCACCCTGAGCAATCTTTTTCCCAGCTGGGCTTTTACATATATGAGACAGATGCACTTCTTCTTTTTTTTTTTTTTTTTCCTGGATGGTTCTCATACTATCCTTGCATGTCAAGGCTGGAAGGGATCTTTGAGATCACTAGTCCAACTCCTTTTTATCATTAAAGAAAGCAAAGCCCAGAGAGGGGAAATGAATTGCCCAACATCATGCAGCTAGTTAGTAGTAGAGCTGGGACAACATCATAAGTTTCCACACTTTTGAGTTTCATGTTGTTTACAGTATTAACACACTGCCTTCCATCTCCCAGGCAGCTAGATGGTCGCAGTGTTTGGACTTGGAGTCAGGAAGACCTATCCCACTTCAGATACTTAATAGCTGTGTAACCCTGAGCAACTCATTTAACCTCATTTTGCCTCAGTTTCCTCAACTATAAAATGAGGATAACAGCACCTACCTTTCAGGGTTGTGAGAATCAAATAACATTTATAAAATGCCTAGAACAGTGCCTGGCACATAATAGGTGCTATATAAATGCCTATTTCCTCAGTTTCCTCATCTGAAAAATGGGAATAATAATCATATCGACCTCCCAGGATTATTATAAGGATTAAATATTTGTAAGGCTTTACAAACTTTAAAGCACTATATAAATGCTAGCTATTATTTTACTGCATTCTTCTGATCTTATCTTATCAGTGAGCCTTTCATCCTAATCTGTTACTATCTTTGGCCCTTGATGCTAATGACAACTACCTTGCTGGTATCTATCAAACTTGTAGAGTTAACAGTTCTACTCTTCTGTAATGAATCTTTTATTTGCTGTAGGTGGGGCCACATTGTAAACAGTTGTGTTTTTGACAAACCTGACATAAATAAAATCCTCTCTTCTACTTATGTTAACGATGTTTCATCTTCCTTTTCAGATTGGTCTTTAGTGGCTGTGGCTCCTGACACTTAGTTTCATTTCTGTATTTGATAGCCTTTTGGTCAAACAGTTAGCGCTCACTAACGGAACTTAAGCATTCTAGGAAATTCCTGTTTAAAGACTTGCTGCAGTGATTCTATTTGTAATATCACTAGGCACTCCCAAAGAACCTGTTGGGTTTTTTTTAATGTTTTCTATTAGCCCTTTAAAAAGTAGGGTAACATGTTTGGTGCTCTGGAAACATCAGATCATTTAGGAAATTTTATGACCTTTCATAACTGTTGATTAGGACCCTAAGAAAGGCTAGAAGGGTCAAGGCAATATCCTCCTGTGTGGTCACCTGAGGCAGGAAGTAGCACCTGTGCTAGCAATAACCCAGTGCTTCCCAGTGGTCAGTTTGACCATGCTCATGTCATACATGTTGGCAAAAGTGACTTTATGTATTTAACCACTTCCTGGAGGGGAAATGGAGAGTGGTTTGGTTTTAGGGAGCTAACTGATGGTATGGCATTGTAGGAGGAGGGAGAATTTTGTTTCTGAAGCGGCATGATATGGTGGAAAGAGTGTTGGACTTGAGGGCAGTAGAGGTCTGGAGCCAGCCCCTGCTTCTGGCCCATGTGAGGTGTAACCATGGCCATGTCATATAAACTCTCAGCCTCAGTTTCCTCATCTGAGGAATGAGGATAATACCTGTAATGTCTAATTCACACGGCTGTTGTGAGAATGTAATGAAATCATATATGTATATCATTTTGTGTGTTATAATGTGATCATGGGGACATCAGTGTCTCTGAGCCTTCATTTCTTCTTCTGTAAAATGGGGTATAATAAACCTTGGAAATGCTCTAGAAATGTAAGTCATTTGCCAGGCTAGATGAGGTAATGCTGTCCTGGGCTTGGAAGTTGGCAGTCAGATTATATTTAAGGCATTTCATTCCACCTCCTGGTACTTTCAAGTTAAAAACACAAAAAAGAACTTGCTTTCAGGTGAATGTGAGGAAGGAAAGAGAATGTCTTTGAAAGTTTGGGTCCTACAGGGAAGGGGTACTGTAATTGTCAAATGGCAATTTAAAATTTAAAGTAATTATTGATGTATTTTGCTTTTATATTAATTTAAAATTTTTTTTCACTCAGATTTTTATTTTTTTTTTAATATTTATCATTTTGTTTAGTCAGAATCAAAGAATCTCAGAATTGGAATAGAGTTCAGAGGTTATCAAGTCCAGTGCATACCTGAATCAGGAATCCCCTCTGTCACATCCCCAAATATTTATCTTGCCTTCACTGAATGCTTCCAGTGATGGGGAACTCACTTTCTAGAGAGGCAACCCATTCCATTTCTGGATAGGTCTAATTATTAGGAAGTTATTCCTTATGATGAGCCCAAATCTGCCTCCCTGTAACTTCCCATCATTAGTCATGATTCTGCTCCGTGGAGCTAATAAGAATCAGGTTAATTCTTTATCATATGATAGTCCTCCTGAATCTGAAATCTAGTTTTCTGTCATCTCCATCTTTTCATTCTCACTCCTGAGCACCTCCCACATTGTAAGAGCCATTCTTTCCAGAATTAGTAAGTTGGGCTTAGATATGGCCCAGGTGTAGGACTACCTAAAGTAAATAGAGGTTACATAGAAGATTAAGGCAGCAGACTGATTAATGATATCACCATAATCATCATCCCTCACATGTGTCCAAAGCCCTATAGTCTGCCTTTCACAAAAACTGAATAAGGCAAAGCGGGACAATGGTAGCTATTATCCCCATGGATCAGAAGTTAGGTGACTTGTTCAGGGTTACACAGCTATTAAGTTTAGAAACCAGCTCTAGAACCTAGGAGAGTCAAAAGATTAAGAGTCTTCCCCCTGTGCAATGTGGGTGCTGCCTTACCTCTAAAAATAGAGCTGTCTCGATAGCTGTAGAAATATAAAATTCACTTAAAAACAGGCAAGTAGGAGGTGGGGTGTGAAGAAGAACTTGTAGAATCTATGTGGCAGTAAGGGTAAGGGAAACCTGGGCTGTTGAAAGCCACAGAAAATCCCTTAGTTTAATTGGAGGCAAAAATGATAACCACCTGCTCTCTTTTCCCTCTACTATACAGACAGTAGAACTGACATGTTTGCATTTTCCCTTCTTCTTTCTAACAGTCATTGATAAAGGTGTTCATTCTTTTAAAGAGACAAGGAAATCGCCACTCCTGTTTATTTAACAGTTAGTCACTCCATCTATCCATTCATTTATTCATTTATCTATCAAAAATTGATTAGGTGTCCTCTATATGCAGGACACTATGCTAGGATTTGGGTTAATTACAAAGATGTATACAACAACATGACCCCTGCCCTCATGGCACTTAATCTATTAGGGAATTAGGATATATCCAGGTCACTACAGTACAAGGTATAATGTGATAAAGTCCATGAGATGGGTTCAAATGAAGTGTTATAGAAATTCAGAGGATCTCTTGTGGTTGGGGTCATGAAGGCTTTGTTGAGAAGATGACATTTGAACTGAGCAGGATTTTGATAGGTAGAGAGAGGATGGAAGGACATTGTAGAGGGGATGGGGGTAGGAGGGAAAGTAACGAAAGTGAAGAGTAGAGAAAGCATAAGGGATTGTGAATACTGCAGTTTGCCTGGAACATAAAATTTATTTAGGAATTAGAGATGATGCAGGAAAGGTAGGGTGGGGCAAGGTTATGGAAAGTTGTGTGTGTTAGGAATGTCAACTTTATCCCATATGCAGGGGAGAGCCATTGAAGGATTTTGAGTAACAGAGAGGCATAACAAGAATTGTCTCTAAAAAGATGAATTTAACCATATTTGAAAGATGGACTGAGCCTGAGTATTTGTGAGAATGGTGGTACCATTGTGAAGAAATAGAGAATTTGGAAAGAACTTGTTTGATCAAGAGGATGAGTTGTTGCGAAGACAGGTGAGACTAAATGAAGGTCTCCTTGTAAGAAACAAATGTACCTCCTACCACTTCTCTCTACCCTTCCTGCCCCCAACCTCCACCCCTGTCCCGCATGTGCGTTTGTGTATGGACCATTACCACTAGAGGGCAGTCACTGACTTCTCTCAGCTGAAATCTCTCAGAAAAGTGTGTTCTGTTGCTTCCTTGGAGTTAGTGGAGGCCAGAGAGCTTTTTCACTTTATTTGTGGGCTCACAGAGATTAAGGAAATTATATGAATCTTTATGGTGAAGGAGGAAACCAAAATCTGGTCACCAAGAACATTAGAATTTATGAAATGCCTCCTCGGGATAGACTTATGACCCGTCCAGTACAGTGTAATGTCTAGTCTCTGGGCCATCCAGGGACAATTTAGTCAGGAGTTCTTCACCTTTTTGTGTGCTGTGGACCCCTTTGGCAGCCTGGTCAAGCCTGTGGACCCTTTCCTCAGAATTACTTTTTCAAATGCATAAAATAAAATATATAGGATTACAAAGAAAACCAAAGGCTATTGAAAATAAAGATGTAATTTTTTTTCCATCTAAGTTCATAGACCACCTGAATTCTATTCATGGACCCCAGATTAAGAATATCTGGTTTAAGGTCTGTATCCCAAAGAGATCATAAAAAAGGGGAAAGGATCTACCTGTACAAAAAATATTTATAGCAGTTCTTTTTCTGCTGGCAAAGAATTGGAAATTGAGAGGATGCCCATAAATTGGTAAATGGCTGAACAAAATGTAGTATGTGAATGTAATACTTTTGTCCTGTAAAAAATGATGAGCAGGTGAATTTCAGAAAAACCTGAACTTAACATGAACTGATGCTGAGTGAAGTGAGCAGAACCAGGAGAACGTTGTACACAGTAACAGCAACATTATGCTATGATCAGCTTTGATCAATTTAGCTTTTCTCAGCAATACAATGATCTAACACAATTGCTGAAGACCCATGATGGAAAATGCTATCTATATCCAGAAAAAGAACTGTAGAGTCTGAATGCAGATCAAAGTATACTATTTTCTTTTTTTTTCTTTCTTGTTTTTCCCTTTTGTTCTGATTCTTCTTTCTCAACATGACTAATGTGGAAATATGTTTAATACGATTATACATGTCTAGCCTATATAAGATTGCATGCCATCTTGGGGAAGGGGGAGAAAATTTGGAACTCAAAATCTTATAAAAGTGAATGTTGAAAACTAAAAATAAAAAAAAAGGAATATCCAATTTATGTAGTTAAAGATATGACCCCAGCTTACCTAGATTCCCTTAACAACCTATTATTGATCTGTTGTCCATGGGCTTAATTAATTATTTCCAGCTTTCATTGTCCTGGAGTGCAAAAACCATGTCTTATTCATCTTTGTTTCTCCCAAATCACTTAGACACATCTCTGGACATAACAGGTACAAAATATGTATTTATTAAATGAATTGAATTACAGTACAGCATTGTACTAGTCTCATGGTAAATGCTCAGATAATTGTTGATTGGCTTAGGAAGTCATTTATCTTTCAATGGGACTATGTATCTATATATGTTTGTGTGTGTATATGCTTGAGTATATGGGGATGTTGTGTGTGTATCTGAATATGTTTATCTGTGTTTGTGGTATGTGTATGGGGGATTACATGTGTGTGTGGAAGGGTTATATGGGAATAGTGTATAGATACAGGAGGGGTGGTTACCTGGTAGTGTGGGGGGGGAGTGGGTGATTGTATGGGGGATGGGATGTTTGTAAGGCATTTGTGAGTAGGGGAACAATGGAGGGTTTGGGGAAGGGGGACATGTATGATAGGTTTGGGGTACAATTGGAAGATAATATGTTGGGGGGGGGTCCCTGGGCATCTCTGTGGATGTGGTTGTAGCTGTGACATATCCATAATGTCTGGCTATAAGCATAAATAAGGTAATTAAGGAAGTAAAAAGAAAGAAAAAGACAAAATCACTCATCAAACAATCCTTCAGTTTTTCAAATTTTCTGTTTGACTGCGTCTGGTTGTGTATGTGTTGGGACTCTGATTATGAATGGCAGCTTGATATAAGTTGTTAGTGCTGGAACCTACTCTCTAGTTAAGGGGCCCTGACCCTCCATCTTCCTAAAGACAACTCTAAGTCCTAGGAATCCCCAGTGTTTATGGTTAGTTTTTCCCTTTGATCTGTACCGCTGCTTCACTAAAGGTTTCCTTACCTTGGTGCTACTGTTTGTTTTTCTGCAGTGTCCTTTTTTAATACCACCATTGCCAATAAATAAAATATTGATTGCCACCATGGTTGTCTGGAAGTCTAAGCCCTCAAAAATGGCTTCTTCACCCGAGGGCCTATGTCCTGAACTGACCTCTGGTGCTTTTGTTTCTTGTGAATTAAGGCATTCATCTACTTCCCCGACTCTGATAGGGAATATACAACTTTGAAAACTTTATAGAACAAGCGCATCTAAAAGGAGAAGAACTTTGAAAGATTCAGACAGTCACTTCCCTCATTTGGGATTTTGTGGAGTTAGGTTCTATGCTAAGTGTCCAGGTTGGCTGCCTTCAACATTTGTCGCAGTATCTTCCTTAAAGCTTTTCCATGAGTGATTTTAAGACATACAGGCTACACTCTCAACCCTACCCTTTTTTCAGTTGTTAAGATCCAAGTGGTGTAGTCTAGGATGTTCAGATGGTGCACTCAGTAGTCATCAATGTATCCAAACCAAGGTTAAAACCTGCTGCTAGTGAGAAACTTGCCTTGGGGTTTAACACCATTATCTTCATTATTTTTTATTAAGAAAGAGTGATGATTAATGAATTGCTAGATTACTAAATGATGGTAATTGCATATGTGTGTATGTGTGTGTGTAGAGAGAGAGAGATAATGGGAGGGGAATGAAGAAATGGAGGGGGAATGGGCAAGAAAGAGGAATTGAGAGCATGAGCGCAAGCTTGACCAGCACTTTGCACTTTCCTCAACAGAAGTCCTTTGAATCTTCCTAATGGCATAGTGGTTTAACTGTGCCAGCAGAGCACGTGCTTTGGCAGATCCCACCAAACTGAGCAAAGGCTCATCAGTGGACTGTCATCTGAGAGACCCAGCTTAGTTAAGTTTGGAGGGGCTTATTTTCAAGTGGTTTGTCACCAAGTGATGAATTTTTCTGCCACAGCAACTCACTAAGACCATCTGTTAAAGGCATGAAAGGCTCTGGTCTTCATCACTGAAAGGAGTTGCCTATATCAATGAGATCTTGGCTCACTGGAAATATTGAAAAAGACAGCCAGCACCTTTTAGTTCCCTTTTAAATATACTTAACCTGTTTATGGAGACATTTCAGAGAGTATAAATTGAAATATGATAGCCTACAGGCATGCAAATGCAAGACTAAGAAGAGAATAGATATAAGTTAAGAAAAACTTGGTTAGGCTTCAGGGTTGTGAAGTAAATTAGAGTCCCTCCCTATCTTTTTGTCTATTTAAAGTAAGGATCTTTCTCCCATAAAAATAAGAAGTACACTTCCTAGCCCTGACTCCCCCTTATAAATTTGGACATGCCCAGAATTGCAACTATAAAAGGGCTTTCCCACAGGAAAGTGATCTCTGGTGGCTTGGGCTTTCTTTAATTTGCTCATTCTAATTCCCTTCAGTGGGGCTTCTTTTGGGATAAATAAGTGCCACAGGAGAGTAAAACTGCATAAACAACCTCCTTTGCTTTCAGTAGATGGAAGACTGAGTCCCTAATCTTTTCTTTTTGGGCAGCATAAGAAGGATACTTGAGTGGAAGGTACAGGGAGATAGATTTCAACTTACTGTAAAGAGGAATTCCCTAAAAATGAGATCCATTCAATAACAGAACAGTGTTTCCTTATTTAAAAAAAAAAGTGATTTCTTCCTTCCTGGAGGTATTTAAACTGAGGCCAAATGACCACTCACCTATTAGGTGGTGGCAGGAGCACTAGTCTTGAAATGAGAATATCTGAGGTAAAATCCCAGCTCTGCCCTTACTGGTGACCCTGAGCAAGTCAGTTTACATTTTTGAACCTTAGTTTCTTCTTATGTAAAATGGAGATATTTATACTACCTACCTTATAGGGAAAAGATCAAATGAGCTAAAATGAGCCTTTTTTGTTCTGTTTTAATTTTTAATATTTATTTATTTATTTTTAGTTTTCAACATTCACTTCCATAAGATTTTGAGTTCTAAATTTTCTTCCCCTCTCCCCTCCCCCAGATGGCATGCAATCTGATATAGGCTATACATATATGTTCATATTAAACATATTTTCACATTAGTCCTGTTGTAAATGGGAGAAACCAGAAGAAAGAAGAAATCAAAAAAAAAAGAGAGCAAATAGTATGCTTGTCTATATTCAGACTCCATAGTTTTTTTTCTTGAATGTAGATAGCATTTTCCATGAGTCTTTTGTAGTTGTCTTAGATCCTTACGTTGCTGAGAAGAGCTAAGTCTATCAAAGTTAGTCATTACACAATGTAGCTGTTACTGCATACAGTGTTCTCCTGGTGGTTCTCACTTCACTCAGCATCAGTTCATGTAAGTCCTTGCAAGTTTTTCTGAAGCCCACCTGCTCATCATTTCTTATGGAACAATAGTGTTCCATCACATTTATATACCACAGCTTGTTCAGCCATTCCTCAATTAATGGGCATCCCTTCAACTTCCAATTCTTGGCCACCACAAAAAGAGCTGCTATAAATATAAAATGAGCTTTTTGTAACCATGAAGTGCTATGTCAGTGGGCATTATGGAGCTGCTACCATGTGGTGGCAACCCATTCCCTGGGTGGGAGGTTTGTCTGAGTAGTCTCTCAAATGACTATCATATAAAACCTTGGCACCATTTGCCGGTTTTTCTAGGACAAGGATTTCTAATCCTACTGTCTCCTCAATCCTGGGCTGTCTTCAGTTATCTTGAGGACTGTCATGGATTTCTCAAAAAAAAAAAATCCTCTTAAAACAAAAATAATTTAAATTAACAGATTTTTTTTTAATTAAACACATGTCCTATGGTATTTCAAACTAACAACTGTGGTGTGGTAAAACTCCCTAAATGCTTGCATGTGCTTGTGTGTTCTGCTAAACCTACTCTGTCCTGAGTAGAGTTATAGTGTTAATTCAGATGAGGCTTGACATTGTCTTTGTATGGAGCCTGAATCCCCATGAAGGACCGCATGTCTCATGACTCCCACCACTGTGGTATAGCCTCGGTGACAAATGGTCTGTCATAAGGAAGCCAGCCCTTTCCCTTAAAAGAGGCCAGGATAGCAGGGACCTCTGATTGAAAAAATATGACCCTCTTTAAAAATAGGAGTGTGTTGAACTACACAGGAAATGATAATACAAAACAGCAGATTTCAAGTTCATCTGTTTAAGGCACAAATCCAGGGCTCCAAGTTAGGGGGAGGTACTGTCTGTCTGCACAATTTCTGCCCACTGGGACCTGGTAGGAAGTTGGAAATGTAAAAATTGGTACAAAATAGGAAACAAGCCTTGAAAACATGTTATTTCTTTTGAAACTCTGATTCATTCTTACGTGCCCCATGTTGTCTCTGAATGGGGGGGAGGGGGCTCTTCAGAGACTTGTGATAATCCCCCTGAGAGGAAGTAGAGAGGATCGCCTGTTCTCCTGGACTTCTAGCAAACACCTCTCACCTAGAGTGAGACCTAGATTGCAGTTTGCTTTACATTTTTCCTGTTTCCCTTGCCTCTTGTGTCTCTATAGGTTTTCCAGCTTGCTGCCCACTTGGTATACTGGGGCAAGGCCATCATCATCTACCCACTGTGTGAGAACAACGTCTACATGCTGTCTCCCAATGCCAGTGTGTGCCTGTGAGTAGGAGGTGGCTGTATGACAGCTACCAAAGATTGAGTCATACCATGGGGGAAATTCTTTGGCCAAAAGCAAAGGCACTGGCAACCTCACCACCTTTAGAAAAAACATGGTCAGAAAAAGCAGTGAGGAACTTGGGTCCTTCTTACCTGCTTCCTTTCTGTAGGGTTCAGTTGTTGTTTAGTCATTTTTCAGTGGCGTCCAACTCTTTCTGACCCCATCTGGGGTTTTCTTGGCAAAAATGCTGGAGTGGTTTGCCATTTCCTTCTCTAACTCATTTTATAGATGAGGAAACTGAGGCAAATGGGGTTAAGTGACTTGCCCAGGATCACACATCTAGTATCTGAGGCCAGATTTGAACTCAGGAAGATGGCTTCAGGCCTGTTGCTCTATCCACTGTGCCACCTTGCTGCCCCGTACCGTAGGAAGTGAAGAGTAAATCCTTGTGTGGTCCAGCCTTCTGACATCAGACAGTGGCCGTGGCCTTAAGGTCAGCTTTTGTAACTAGGATTGTACTCCTAATATTGTCTTGGGCTTAGTCTCCAAGTTCCTGGAACTGACAG
This sequence comes from Vombatus ursinus, assembly GCF_900497805.2. Taxonomy (NCBI): domain Eukaryota; kingdom Metazoa; phylum Chordata; class Mammalia; order Diprotodontia; family Vombatidae; genus Vombatus; species Vombatus ursinus. Next base: position 40,616,226 of record NW_020954548.1, read on the forward strand.
AGTGCCACCTGTTTGCTTCTGGAACATAGGTCAGAGTGTGGGTAGTGTGTTTGTGATATCAAATTGAATGAAGGAGGTAAGAGTGAAGGTGGGGAGAATAAGCATTTTAGTAAGCAGCTTCTGTCTTACCAGACACTTTACAAAAATCTGATTTGATCCACACAGCAATCCTCGGAGGTGGGTGCTATTGATATTATCCCCATTTTACAGCTGAAGGAATTGAGGCTCAGATTGGCTAATTGATTTCCCCAGGATCACACAGGCCCAGGGCTCTACCCACTGCACCGATGATCATCTCTGTAGTCAGGTCATTTCTTCTAAGTCTGTGGTTAGTGAGGTTGACTCATGGAATAAGTCATAAACCTCTTCATTTCCCAGTTCAGCTCAACAAGTGACATTAAATCCCTATTCTGTAAAAGGCATTGTGCTAGACAGTGAGGATACAAAGACAAAAAATGAATGGATCCCTTCTCCCAAGGAGCTAGCATTCCACTTGGGGGACATAGCATGTATATTTGTAGACTTGTAGTTGGTCTCCCTGCCACAGTTGTAGTCTATCCTCCACTCACCTGTCTAAATGATCTTCCTAAAGTGCAAGTCTGACCATGTTTCCCCCCCCCCCACTCCCCCCACCCATTGAACTCCAGCGGCTCCCTATCATCTCCAGCATCAAATATAAAATCCTCATTGAAAGCCTTCTATAACCTGCCCTCCAACATCACCTGTTTTTTACACCTTATACCACTCCCATATGATTCAGTAACACTGACCTTGTTGCTGTTCCTTGAACAAGATATTACAGCTCCCAGTTCCAGGCATTTTCATTGGCTCTGCCCCATGCCTGGAATGTTCTTCCCTTCTCATCCCTGCCTTCTGTTTTGCTGATTTCCTTCAAGTACCAGCTAAAATTCCACCTTATACAGGAAACCTTTCCTGATCCTCCATAATTTTAGTGCCTTTCCTCTGAGCTTACCTGCAAGTTTATCCAGTTTATAGCTTGCTTGTGCATGGTTATTTTCATATTTTCCTCCATTAGATTGTGAGCTCCTTGAGAGCAAGAACTGTCTTTTGCCTTTCTTTGTATGCCTGGAACATAACACAGTGTCTAGCACATAGTAGGTACTTAATAAATGTTTATTGACTGATTGACTGACACAGATAAGTAAGTACAAAGCATATATAAAATAACGCAAAGTCTTTGCACCAGGAACAGAACTTTGTAAACAGAACTTGTAAAAGAGGAGGGAGGAAAAAAATCAGAATATGAAGAACAAAATAATAGCAGCAATAAGGTTTTTGGAACCTCGTAGCTTATCAGGGTTGGGATTAACCGTTTGCCCTGGACGAATAGGAGAGTGCAGATGTCATCAGGTCTGACTTGGAAAAAAGGTATGGGGTGGAGACATTTCTGGTTCTTATTTAGAAGACTTCTGATTGTGTTTCTGGTATAAATAGCTAAAAAAAAAATATTTGGCCAGACTTTAGTAGTTATATAAAAGCCAATGTCCTAGCCTTCCCTTCTTCAGTACTTACTGAGGACATCCGTACTAGGAACATGTTCCACCCCTCTTCTGTCACCTTATTTTCTTCTACTCTTGTTCATCCCTAAATGACCTGCATCTTTTCCAAGATCCTAGTTAATCTAAACACTCTTCACATGTACTTCCCTTACCAAGAAACTTTCTTTAAATATACTATTCTAAGGCTGAATTTAGAAATACATTTGCATGTAAGCATACACCACACGAACAAACATACACAGTGGGAAAACTCAAAGCAAATACCAGGATAATTCAAGTCAATAAACAATCACATAAATTATTAAGAACCCATTTTATTCAATTATTTTGTGCATTTCAAATAAAGGTGTTTGGTTTGAAAAAGGAAAGAAAGAGGAGAGAGACACCTAAGCTGTGTCTTGAAGGAGGCTAAGTGTGACAGGCAGCCAAGATGAGGGAATGCATTGAAAACGTGGGGAGCCATCTGTGTGAAGGCATGGAAGGGTGTAGGGAGTGTCCAGTAGGGCAGTTTGATAGAAGAGAGAGTCTATGAAAGGGAATAAAAAAATAAGAATGGGAGCAAGATTGTGGAGGGTATTAAATACTAGGCTTTATATTTTATCCTGAAGGCTGTTGGAAGGTATTGAAGATTTTTGATTGGTGGGGGAGGAGTGTTTTAGGAATATCAGTTTGGCAACATTATGGCAGATAGATTGGCAAGAGGAAAGACTGGAAGGAAGGAGGCTGTTACATTAATTTACATAAGAGGTGTTGAGGACCTAACCTAGGGTAAAGGCTATGTGAGTAGAGAGAAGGTAATGAATGTGAAAGATTATGTGAATGTAGAAATGCCCAAACTTTACTACTAATTGGATATAGAAGGTGAGAGGAAGAGTAAAAAGTCAAGGGCAACTCAAAGGTTGACTGGAAGAAAAGATGGTGGTGCCTTTAACAGAAATGGGGAAATGTGGAGGAGGGATAGGTTTAGCAGGACATGTGAGTTCTGCCTCATTATGTTTAAATATTGAATTTTCAATGCCTATGGGTTGGGTATCTGGGTGGAGAATAGGCAATTTTTTATCTAGATCTGTGATTTCATCTGTGTGTGGAACTTCCTTTACTAAAGTAGAATAGCAACTCTTCTGTACCTTTCAGTCTGAAAGGTAGCCTGAGGCAGGAGGAAGTTAAGTGACTTGCCCATCACCCCACAGCTGGAATGGGTTTAATAATGACTTATTCAATATCATACAACAAATTAGTGGTAAAGCTGGGGTTAGAACTAGCATCTCTTGCCTTCTAGTGTTCTTTTTGCTTCATGAGCTGTTTTGCTGGATGCATTCTACTCAAGGCCTCAAGAATAGCTGCTCCCTTAGTGGTCCACCTAGCTAATAGGGAAATGATGCTAGGCAACTGCAGGCTCCTTCCAATAGCTGTGTGACCTTGGGCAAGCCCCTTCCCTTCTCAGAGCCTCAGTTTCCCTATCTGTTTCATAGGAAGAAAAACACCACCTTTTCCTTACCTACCAGGAGTGCTCTGAGTAAGAAAGCAAGTAATAGATATATGAAAGTGCTTTGGGAGTACAAAAGAAGCTTGGAAAATGGGGGTATTGCTTTTAGCTAATACTACCTTAAAAAAAATCCCATTCCAGTCCTTAAGAAAGGCTGTAGGAAGGCTTTGTTTGTTTGTCTCTTTGTTTTTCATCTCAGTAGACCTAAAAAGATGACTCTTGAGATTTTTTTGTTCACCTGCACAACCATTCACTCTCATCCCATTATTCCAAGTACTACTTTCAACAGCCAAACCAGGTTGTTGATTCCAAATTGATCTGATTATATCTTCAAAGAATCTACAGCCGTATACTGAGAATGCCAACCTTCGTGTACCAATAATGTGAAAAAGGGTATGAATTCAAAGGCGATAATGCTGTGAGCTACTGGAGTTGGCAGGAAAGAAGGAGGACTCATAATTCTAGTGTGCTGCCCAACTTCAGTTCATTAAAATCACTAACATTTCCTTTTTGATGAGAGTAGACTAGGGTATGATAATAGATGATATTTATATGGCACTTCTAAGTATACTCTTGGCTCTCTTGTACATCATGGCATTTGATTCCCATAACCTTGTGAGGTAGATGATTCTCATATCTGTTTTACAGGAAAGAGGAACCTGAAGCTCAAAGGAGTTAAGCCATTTGCCTGTGTCTTTTAGCTAGTAAATATCTGGGATTTGAACATAGGTATCTCCTGACTCCCAAAGCCAGTTGCTTCTTCTGTTGCACTGTCTTGCCTCTAACTCAATCACTGAAGCATTTGACAAAATCAATCCTGGCAATACTCATGGAAAAGAGGAAGAAATGAGGGCTAGATAGTAATACATTCATTCATTCAGTGAGTATTAAGTGCCTGCTATGTGCCAGATGCTGTGTTAGGCTCTTAAGGAAAAGCAAAAATGAAATAGACCTTTACCTCAAAGAGTTTACATTCTATTGGAGAGACAATATACTTAGGAAATTAAATGAAAAATATGTGCAAAGTAATTTCTGGAAAGAGGATATTAGCAACTTGGGGGTTGGGGGAGGTAGGAAAGAATCAAGATGGGCTTTCTGTGGGAGGTACCTTTTGAACTAAGCTTGGAAAGTAGCAGTGACTTCCCAGCAAGGAGCGGAGTGGGGGCAGCCTTTGAAATGCATGGAATGGAATGCTGGAAAACAGCATGGAGGCTAGGTTGGTTGGGGCATAGAGTGCATGAAGAGTAACATGCAATAATTCTGGAAAGGTAGGTGGGAACCAAAAGCTTTAAAAGTCAAAAAATGTGTATTTTATCCTAGAGGCAAGACAGCCACTGAAGCTTCTTGAGCATCTGAGTGACTTGGTCTGACTTGTGCTTTAGGAATCTCAATTTGTGGACAAAGAACTGTGGTGTAGAGGATAGAGAGCTGTCCTTGGTCAGGATGACTTGGGTTCACATCCTGCTTCTGACACATACTCGATCTGAACCACCCCCCCACACACACCTAAGTCACTTAACTTCTCAGTGGCCCTAGCAACTTGCTAAGACTATAAGTTGCAAATCAGGTTTTGACTTGCTTTGGTAGAAGGAGTTTTCTCACCAGGAACTGTCTATATCAGTGAAACCACAGGTTTGGTTAAAAAATCCAAAACTAAACAAAAATGGGATGTAAATCTGACAGGAGTATGGAGTGTGTATTACCAAGGAGAGAGATTAAAGATGGGAGACTTGTTAAGCATCTACTGCAGCAGTACAGATAAGAAATGAAAAACCTGAACTTGACTTGAGCTAAGATGGTGGCTGTATTAGTGGAAAGAAAGAAGCAGATGTGGGATACATTGTGGCAGTAAACTTCACAAGATATAGCCAGAGATGAGGACTGAGGGAGAGGGAAGGGTTGAGGATGAGTTGAAGGTTAAAATTATTTGAATAGACCCAAAGACTGCTGATAAATATGTCAGTGATACATTTATAAATATATCAATGCTTACATGGAGAAAAGTCTTTAGTGTGGTAGTGATGCTAATTAAATTATTTATTAAGCAATTAAAGTGTGCAGGGTGTTAAAGTGGATAGAGTGTAGGCCCTGGAGTCAAGAGAATCAGAGTTCAAATCTGGCTTCAAACATTTACTAGCTGTGTGATCCTGGGCAAATCACTTAACCCTCTTTGCCTCAATTTCCTCATCTGTAAAATGAGCTGGAGAAAGAAACGGCAAACCACTCCAGTATCTTTGCCAGAAAAACCCCAGATGGGGTCATGAAGAGTCAGACACCACTGGAACGACTCAACAAAACGGGTAAAGCACTGTGCTAAGACAGAAGAGTTAGACAGTGCCTGCTCTCAAGGAGCTCACATTCTAACGGAGGAGACAACGTATATAGAAAGTATTGGCCACAAGTCAGCTGGGAAAGTCCCACGGTCCTTAGGGTATCTCAGCAAAGCAGATGGTAACTCCTCTTCTTTAATGTCAGGTTCCACTGATAAAATCCTATCAGTTTCTATTGTTGAACCATTTGATAGTGTCAAGTACTTTGGTGACAAGAATTTTCTTTTCTGGGTCTTCAGTAAGTGTTGCTGTAACACTTGCAGGAGCAGTTGCCAGGTTGCATCTCCACTGGGGTTGTTTCCTAGGATGATGGGCTGAGGACAATGGGCTGGAAGCATTATTATTCCAAAAGCTCTTGGGTTCAGGATCTTGGGCTATCTCAGTCTAGGTCTGAGGAGAGATATGGTGGTCAAGATCGTGGTGGTAGTTTGATTTGCCTGACATAGATTGCCTCTTGTCTCTCCCTTAGGGTGCCTTGCTGCTTCAGCTAGACTAGCTTACCTACCCTGTATGTGGCTGGCCCCTTCTCCACAGGAGTTGCATCCCTAGGTGATGGCTGTGAGGACTGTGCTGGAAGCAGAACTGGTGGCCTTGGGAGCAATGGGGGTCCTGCCACGTCTAGGGCTCCTGTACTAATTGGTGACATTTAGTCAGTAATTGTTGCTGGCGGTGATGAGGTGGCCTCTTTTACACAATGATATCTCTCCTCAATGATGGCTGTGGGAAGCAAGTCTGGTGGTTTTAAGGACACAGCCATTCCCAAGGCTGTTGCATTCAAGATCCTGGGCTATCTCCATCAGGGTTTGAGGATAGTAGTAAAGGTGGTATAAGTGTTTTGACTTCCTTGGCACATACTATTTCCTGTCTCTCCCTCAGGGTGCTTTGCTGCTTCAACTAGGCCGGCTTACCCAGCTTTCCTTGGGCATGAAGACATAAAGAACTCATATCAAATTTGAGAATGACATGAATCTGGGAAAAATGTGTTGATGCAATCAAGTTCTGAAAAGAACAATAGACCAAATCTAATAATATGAAATTTAGAAAGAATAAACATAGTATGAGCTTTGAGTTTAAACAAACTATCCAACTGCATATATGCGGATGGGAGAGATGTAGCCAGATGCATTCATAAGAAGACTATGGACTTTTTTAGTAAGCTATAAACTTGTGAATTAGCAGCTAAAAAAGCTAGTGTGATTTTAGGCCACATCAATAGAATTCTAGTGTCCATCATGAAACAGTTAATAGTTTAATTGTAATCTTCCCTCATCAGACCACATCTTAAATATTGTGTACAATACTGAACACTAAATTTTAGGAGGATATTAATAACTTAGAGTGTGTGGAGAGCTTGAAGGTAAATGGAATGGAAACTATGCCATATGAGGATGGGCTGAAGGAATGGTGGATATTTATTCTGGAGAAGAAAAACTTAGGAGGGGATATTATCGCTGTCTTCACATAGTCTTAAGAGCTTTCATGTAAGACAGAGATTAGACTTGTTCTGCTTGGGCTTTGAAGGCAAAACTGCAACCAACTAAAGAAGATCATAGTGAGACAGATTTTCACTCCATCCAAGAGTGGAATAGGCTGTCTGGGGAGAATCAGAGGTGGGTGGTAGAAGTTCCCTCTCATTGAAGGGCTTCAAATGGACATTGGACATATGCTGGACTGCTTTAACTACTTAGGTATAAAGTGAACTAAATGACCTCTAGCTCTCTTCCAAGTCTCAGTTTTATGGTTATGTGATCCCATTTGGCTATGGGGAATCTTATGCACAGGACAGAAGTTTCTGAAGCTAAGACACACAAGGAAGGTTCCCAGCAAAATATGGTTAGCTGAAGGGGCAGAGTATTAGTGAAGGGGGAAGAGGAGAAAAATCAGAGATGTACAGAGTCCACTGTCCCACTCTTAAAGATGCAGAACCCTCCTGTTCTGCAGATCCTTCCATTGTGCTGGCATGTTTGAGTTAGGATAGAATTTGTTTATCTCACTTTACCTTCAGAGAACCTTAATGATAAGATTATTAAAAGCCATAAAGTTTGAATTTTCCTAGCTCCATCCTGAAACTTGCATGTTTTGTTGGGCTCTGACAACCTCCACACCAAGAAAGGATTCTCCTTCATGCATAGCCCCTACCCAGGACTTCTAATCTTTAAAGAGAGCAGCTTGGAATGCCCTTGACCGGAAAACACAGTAGGAGAAGTAAATGTGCCAAGAACACAAGGCTAATAATCACTTTAGACTACATTAACAGGAAGAAGCACAATATCCAGAACAAAGAAGATTCTAATCCAGACCTGCACAACTTGGCAGTAGGTAGGGGCCAAAATTAAAATAGGCTAAACTTCTTCGGGCCACAGATAGGTTAGACTGGAGATAGATTGACAATGCTTGGTTGCCATTGGTCATGTTACAACCACCTGAACTCCTTTGGTGGGCCGCAAGCGACCCTCAGGCCATATGTTATGCAGTCCTGTTCTCATCCCACTGTATTCTGCCTCTGTCAGACATCTGGAGTATTATTGTGTCCATTTCTGGCGGAGAGACATGATTGTTTCTTATTCTTGTTTGCAACAGATATTCTCCACTGGCTGATCAGTTTTCTCGGCAGTTTCCTGCTCACGATTTGCCATCTGTTCTTGCCAAATTCTCATTGCCAGTTTCTTTATCAGAATTCAAGAATCCTCTTGCTCCACCAGTGCAGGAGGTAAGTTGTTGAGCATCACTGGGTCCGCCTGGGGGCAGGGGTTAAACAAGGTAACCTCTAAAAACCCCTACCCACCCAATTATTCTTTATGTAACTCCCCTATTCCCAGTGTTTCAAGTGGGCATGACTTTACATGTTATCCATATCGTTAGAGTTGTGTGACAGAAAATGGATTCGTTTTAGCTCTTTGTTCTCCACTTCCCAGGCAAGGCCAGCCCATGTCATTAGCATTCTAAAAATCCCCCAGAGGATGGCTGTCTCCTAGTGTGGGTTTTCCAAGTGAGGTTACTTGTTTTAGTTAGAGAGTGGGACAAGTTGGTTGGCTTCTCTTTTTCCCCTACCAAAGGGGCACTCTTTTAGGCTCAAATGAGATGATTTTCTTATCTGGAAACTTCACCCTGGCAAGATGATATTGACCTTTAACTGGGAGGACAAAGCTTGAGTTCAGCCCCTTACTGGGACCTGGGATGTTTTTCCATTGATATCAGAAGCAAAGAGAGCTTTGTTTTCACTGGGGCCCAAGGTTCTGAATCTTTAGGCTGTGGCTGCTCCATTGAGAGAAGGGGAATTGCTTTTGGCACTGTACATCCTGCCTCTCTCATCAGGGTGCACATAGCCTTTAATAACTGGAATGGAGCCCTAGAGCTCAATTGGGTCTATGAGAGAAAACTGGTGAGAAGAGCCAGTGTGCCAGGTCCAAGAGTAGCCTGTTATATTTTGGCCCCAAGAACTGCCTGCTAGTTAAGTCTTTTCCAGTCTGTGCCCCTGCCCCCATTGTGAGAAACATTTAAACCAAGAGGGGAGCATAGCAGATACTATTTTTATATGAATCACCCTGTGTACCATTAATCATGGCTTCCATAATGGATAAATAAAGGAGCATTTATTAAATACTTACTATGCATCAAGTACTCACTAAGTGCTGGAAAAACAAATACAAAAGGGAGGCAGTCCCTGTCCCAGATGAGGAGACAACACATAGCAGGGAATGGTGGCTGAGTAAGGGGGTTTTGGCCATAGGAATCAGAGGGATGGAGATAGAACCATAAGGCAGTTGATTTGGTGAGTGTTTCCAGAGCAAGAGATGGAAAGTGGGGGGGCATTGTGTGTGAGTGTGTGTGTGTGTGTGTGTGTGTGTGTGTGTGTGTGTGTGTGTGTG
>NW_020954548.1:40625440-40718690 GCF_900497805.2 Vombatus ursinus
GTGTGTGTGTGTGTGTGTGTGTGTGTGTGTGTGTGTGTGTGTGTGTGGTGGGGAAAAGGGGTTATAGATAGCAAGGTGACTGGGTGGACAGTTGAATGGAAATGTGAAGCATAGCTAGATACAATAGCAGAGAACAATTCTGTCACTGTAGTTCAGGCCCAGGGTAGTAGTTCTGAAGCAAAATGGATGGTGGAACTTTCCCAGGGACTAGAGGTATAGTTTCTGGATGTCCATTCTAGAGGTCCTGGTCCACATGGAAGAAACAGAAGAGCAGCAAGGCATATGGCAAGGTGGCCAGAGAAGATGTCTGCATGATATACAATGTATGATCTGGTTTGGGATGCACCTCTTGCTCCCCACTTGGATCTCTTAGGTTCCCCAATTTAGCTCATCTGGCTTGAAATCTGACTTTCTTCCTAATTGGTTATGCTTTGAATTGTTCCTCTGGTAACATGTCCAGTCCTTTGTACTTGATTCTCTATTCCTACCCAGGACATTACAGCCTTTTTTAGTCAGTGTAGCGAAGTGGGCCCATGATGAAGAAGTGAAATGTTATCTGAGCCTGAATGAGGTTCATTAAGCAGCAGTTGGCTAGAAGGGCTGAAAGAGAGATTGAAGTAGGGAAGTTTCAGGAAGGACACTTTGTAAGTCTGGAAATGGAACAATTAGAAATGTTAACTTCTGTAGGTGGAAAACAGTTTTACTCAGTCATTAAATGGGGCATTTCCAGGGCACACTGGCACTTTACAGAAAGGGCATCATTGCATGCCTTGTTTTTCTTTTTTTTTCCTTTTTGAAGCTGTAAAGGAAGGTTTTCACACTGAGATGACATTGACAATAAGAGGGAAGTGTGAGGAGTGAAGGGGTGATTTGGTTTCCAGAAAGTAAAGATAAGAACCTTTAAAAATATCTCATACTTCTTGGCATAATCAGCTTTTCCCCCACTTATAGCCTCTGTGTGACTTAAAGCCATACTTTAGTCTACATTTTGTTTCTGAGATCTCAGCAACTGATTGAGTTAGCTATTGTAAGTTGAATTAAAGAAAACATTTACTTATATTGAATCTCCCTCCCACACTTGCCTATCTACGTACCAACCCATGTGCCACCTCACACTTGCTATCATGTGTTCACAAAAAAGATGTGTGAGGGGCAGAATGAATGCCTCTGAACTCCCACCATGATTGGATAACATTGGGTTGGACTTGAATGATTCAGCAGTAATGGTAGCAACTTGATGAATTTGTCAGTGCTGATGGCAGTCTTGAGAATGGCCCAGGCTAGTTTACTGCTGTAGACACAGAATGTTACTTAGGAACTTTGGTCCTCAAAAGTGCATTGAACAAGATGCCCTTATCTTTTTCTACACTGGGGACTATTCTGCCAATGTGACTTGGGACACATTGACCCTTTTGGGTTTTGAGGTGATACAAAAGCCTTTTTATGAGAACTTCTGCACTTAGAACCATCGAAAACTTTTTAGGTGTGGAAAGTGCTGCCTTTGCTGGCCTTAATTGTTAAGAGTTTTCTGATTCCAAAAGATTGAGAAACACTAAAATACAGGAGCAGCTAGGTGGCGAAGTGGATAGAGCACCTGCCCTGGAGTCAGGAGTACCTGAGTTCAAATTTGGCCTCAGATACATAACATACACTAGCTTGTGTGACTCTGGGCAAGTCACTTAACCCAAATTGCCTCACCAAAAAAAAAAGAAAGAAAGAAACACTAAAATACAGCCCCCTCTCCATAAGATCATATATTTAAAGGTAGAGGAGACTTCAAAGGCCATTAAGTCCAATCCCAGTGTTTTACAGATGAAGAAAATGAGGTGCAGTGAGGTTAAATGGCTTACCCAGGGTAACACAGCTAGTAAGTTTCTTAGGCATTATTTGCATCCAGGACTTACCCACCATTCCATGTTGCTTTCTTCATTCACAGGAAGTTAGAATAGGGCCTTTAAAATTGAGCACTGCCTCTCAGTTGCAGGAATTTTCTGCTGGGAAAATGTGATTCCTGTGATTTGTTTTGAAGAGGGAGAAACAGGCAATCAAAGACAAAAGCGAAATAGTCCATCTCCCCAAGAGGTTCATTTTGTGTTTATATAAATAAGAATATGTAAAGTAAATGTAAGTGAACTTTCTGGAGGGCCTTAGCATCTGGGAGAACAGAGAATCATGAAGACTTCATACAGAAGGCAGCCTCTGAGTTGAGTTTTGAAGAAAAGAAAAGGTGAAAGGAAGTGAGAAGGTGCATTCCAGGCATGGAGCACTGGGGAATGGTGATGAGGAAAAGGGAGGTGGTAGGTGAGGACAGCAAGGAGGTCAATGTGGCTGAGCCAAATAGTATGGGAAAGGGGATAATGTGTATAACAAGACTGGATAAGGAGGTTGGAGCCAGGTTGTGAAGGGCTTTAAGAGCCAAACAGAGAAGTTTATATCTGATTCTGAAGTTAACGTAGGGAGTTATTGCAGTTTATTGAAAGGGGAGTGACCTGATCAGATCTGCTTTTTGGGAAAGTCACTTCAGCAGCTATGTAGAGAATGAATTGGAGTGAGAAGAGTCTTGAGGCAGGGAGACCAAACAGGAAGCTATTGCAGTATTTCAGGTGAGAGATGAGGAGAGCCTGAGCTAGGCTGATGGCCATGTGAGGAGAGAGAAGGGCATGGAAGCAAGAGACATTGTGGAGGTAGAAATTACAAGATTTGGCAAGATGGGGGAAAGTGAGGTCTCTAGGATAACACTGACATTGTGAACCTGTGTGATCATGACACATACGATCAACCAGCAAAGGAGAGTGAGAAGGGGAAAAGTGTCATAAATACCCAAAGAGGAGATGGTATTCAGGATGACCCATTATTACATAGTATTAGGTGCAACAGTGGTCAAGAAGCTCAAGGACCAAGAAAAGAGCATCAGATTTAGTAATTAGATTATTGGTTGCTTTGGAGAGGGAAGTTTTAGTTAAATGGTGAAGTCCCAAGCTAGACTACAGAGGGTTGAGAAGCAAGTGAGAAGAAAAGAAGTGGAAACTGGGGCAGCTAGGTGGCGCAGTGGATAGAGCACTGACCCTGAAATCAGGAGGACCTGAGTTCAAATCTGGCCTCAGACTAAACACTTGACACTTACTAGCTGGGTGACCCTGGGCAAGTCACTTAACCCCAATTGCCTAAAAATAAAAAAAAAATAAAAATAAAGAAAAGATTGTTAAAAAAAAAAAGAAGAAGAAGTGGAAACAATGAGTTTAGCCATCTTTTTCTAGGAGCATGGTGTAATAAAGATGAGAATAGGATGTTAGCCTGAGAGGATAATAGGATCTAGTAGTTTTTTTTTGTTTGTTTTTTGAGGTTGGAGGAGACTTATATATGTTTGTAGGAAGTTGGGAAGGAATCAGTATAGAGATAGACTGAAGATTAGAAAAGGAATGATTGTGGGGACCATTTGCTGGAGAAGGAAGGCAGTGGGATCAAAGTATTGTGAAAAGGGGTTGGCCCTGGTGAGAAGAAGAATCACCTCTTCATCAGAGACTAGAATAAAAGAGAGACTGTGGGAATTCAGAGATGTAGAGAAGAGAAGAGAGAGCTCATGGCAAATAGTCTCCATTTTCTCAATAAAGTGTGGAGTGAGGTCCTCAGCTGAGAAGGTGGATTCTGGGCCTGTCATCAGGAGAAATGTGGGGCCACATAGCTGGAGGCAGCAGTTAATGCCTAAATGTGATTAGAAGTGCATGTGGCCTAGAGCTTCCCCACTGCTGAATGTCAAAGAGTATCATTCTTCTTTTCTGAGCCTGACTCTTCTCACTGAGGTCTGCTTTTTCCTCCTTTTTTGTTTTCCCTCATGAAATTCCCCTACTGTCTTTGTAGACACAACTCATCCAGATGGTGATCTGGATGCTTCAGCATAGGCTTCTGATCCAACTGCACACATATGTTTGCCTGATGGTGCCCCCCAACGAAGAAGAGAGTCGAACACGAGAGGAGGATGTCCCCTTCACCGCCCGCGTCGGAGGCAGAAGCCTCAGCACACCCAATGCCCTGAGCTTTGGCTCACCAAGTAGGATCACCTCTCTTGATACCCTAGCTTTGCCTCAGAAAGGGGAGGGAGCCTATCCCCAGGAAGATGTGAGGAGTGGCCTGATATCGAGGCTCCCACCTCTCATGTCCCTGGTCTTGGGAACTGGGATAACTGGACAACTTGGTTTGCATGTGCAGGTGTGTACCCAGTAGGGAGCAAATACTTGTGGTTGCAGGCTTTGTCTTAAGAACTCCTTCCAAGTTCACTGCAGTGTGTGCCTATTCTCAGGAACAGCCTAAGACCCCACGGGGAATGTTCCCCTTTGTGTACATGCTCTTCCAGTCCTTTGCTCAATCCTCAGAGCTCCAGAGGGAGTGAAGTCAAACTGCTTCTTAGACAGCCTGGACATGGGCTCCAGGCTTTCTCATTTTAGTTTCATTTTAGTCACCTCTGACTGACCCTTCTCTCTTGGGTATCTTCCATAAGTTAGCTGAAGAAGTACAATTTTATCCTGATTCCAGGAGTATTAGGAACTCCTGGGGCTGGGAGGGGCCTTTGTCACTGCCTATGCCCTTTCAAACCAGTGAGTCATAATCATTTTAAAGAAAAGATTTACAACCTTCTATAGTAATTGATCAGTTAGCATTTTCTGTATCCTCTGGAGTACCTTGCTGCAGCTCATCTAAAGCTCTTGCTGTGGCTTGAGACTGTGTTCTCCCCTTTGTGGTCTTAGGTAGAGACTCCACTGCCTTGCAGCCCATCCTGGACCTGGAGCTCCCCTCTGCTTTCCTCCAGCCAGCAGAGGATGCATCCGGCTCCAAATCTGTAAGGCCAGGACTGAACTAGTTGGAAAGCACTGTACAAAAGCACTTGCTCCCTAAAAATAAGATTGCTGTTATTATTGCTATTGATAACTCACAAGATTCCCAGAGTCCCAAACAACAACTCCTACAGTAACCCTGGGAAGTTGGTGGAATAGATATTGTTAATCCCTATTTTCCAGACAAAGAAGCTGAGGGTCAGAGGAATGAAGTCACTTGCCCATAGTCCTATAGCTCTAAGTGCCAAGGCTTGGCTTTGACCTTAAGTCCACAGACTCCAAGCCTAGCACTGTCCCCTCTCTACAAAGCCCATTTAGGAGCCACACAAGAGAATCGGTTTCATTACTTTAGATTCACACTTCTTTAAAACAAACAAATCCAAAACTTGTATTTCCCAGCATGATCCCTGTATTTGCCAGACTTGGCTCCAAAAAAACATTCAGCTATTTCCAACCTCTCCCCCACCAAAGCTGAAAATGTGCTATCGTCGAAGATAATTTCAATTTCAGTGTTCACTAGGCTCTAAAGGTAATTTCCAAGTAGAATTTCTCAAGAGTTCTGAGCAATAGCAAGCAGCTTTTGTACTAAATGCATAGCTTCCCAAAGGGGCTACTTGGAAGGACAACACTCAGATTCAGTTCTGAATGTTTTTGACAAAAATCAGTCACAGCTTCTAGTGTGGAAACTAAGTCTGCAAAAGAAAGTGCTGAGCTTCTTATACCAGAATTCCCTTGTGATCCTTTTTCTTATCTCTAAAGATTGGGAAATGCCTCCTTATTTCTCAGACCTACCATTGTAAGACAGTGGTTAGGACTTGTTTCTATTCTAGGACTTATCTGTGATTCTTAGGATCATAGGTTTAAAGCTGAAAGGGACCTTAGAAATCATCTCGTCCAATTCCCCTGTTTTACAGAAGAAGAAAACTGAGACCCCACGAGATTAAATAACCTGCCAGAGATCACACAGATTGTTAGTAGCAGAGTCAGGATTTGAACCTAAGTTGTCTAATTTCAAATCCAGTGTTCTTTCCATTGTCTTTTGTCAAACTGTGTTATGTACGTTTCAGGAATTTACAGAGACTTTAAAAAATCCTAAAATAAAATTAATTTGCAGGTCCATAACCTGCAACCCACTTTCCCTAAACCAGACTCCCTTCCAGTGACCTCACCTTGGCTTCTGTGGTTCATATTACTTGCTTCCTTCCCCTACTGCTACCCATATACCGTGTACCTGTATTACCTCCTCCATCAGAATTCCTTGGTGGACACAAGAGAAGGAGTTCCTAACTCCAGCTCAGATGGCTGTGTAAAACCCAGTGAGGGAAATGGCAAAAGCAGGAACATCAAAGAGTTGGCTTTTCATGGGGATGGGGAGATAAACTGGGCCAGTCAGGATGTGGCTTCTTCTGGGCACTCCTGTTAACAAAGATGTGGCCTGTTCAGAGACTGGAAGAGAGTGCACATGCTGCCAAGAGGAATAAGACAAGGCACAAGACCTTTTGTCTTAGTTCTCATAGAGGCCTTGGCCTCACTTAGTCCTGTCACAGAAAAGTGTAAGGTTCTATCACCTAACCCATGTTCTTTCCTGTAGCCAGCAGTGATGACATGACCCTCACAAGTCCCAGCATGGAGAACTCCAGTGCTGAGCTGCTCCCCAGTGGAGACTCCCCACTCAATAAAAGGATGACTGAGAATCTGTTGGCCAGCTTGTCAGAGCATGAGCGGGAAGCCATCCTCAGTGTCCCTGCTGCTCAGAACCCTGAAGATCTCCGCATGTTTGCCAGGTGGGAGCTTTGGTGTAATCAAGTAGTTAGAACTTACTCATTAGACAATAAGGAGTTGGAAGACTTCTGAGCAGATTAGCGACTTGACGAAATGCATGCCTGTAAGACTGACCTATCAGCAGTCTGGAGGATGAACTGGAGTTGGGAGGAAAATAGAGGCAGAAAACCATGTTGGATGGTTATTGCTATAGTTCAGGCCTCAACTAAAGGGGTCAGAGCTTCATAGATTTAGAGCTGGAAGGGACCTCAATGTTCAATGAGTCTCATCCCCTTACTTTACAGGTGAGGAAACTGAGGCCCAGGGCAGTTAAGTGACTTTCCCAGGGTCACACAGCCATAAGTGTCTGATATAAGATCTGAACTCTGTTCTTCCTGACTCCTAAGTCTAGCATTCTATCCACTATGCCAGGTGGCCTGCGAATAGAGAAGAAGATGCAATAGTGAGAGCATAGTTAGAATTGATAGAATTTAGACATGACAGGAAAGTGAAATGTCAAAGCTACCCCAAGATTAGGTACATTGACAGAAATAATGAAGTCAGAAAAAACCTTAACTTTGAACTGTGGAGTTGCAGGTGTAGGTCTGGCTTATAATTCAGTCAAATTCAACAAACATTTGTTAAGCATGTACTGTGTGCAGGGTCCTGGCTTTTGGGTGAGAGGTACAGATCTGGGCAGAGAATCTGAATAGAGGGGATAATTGAAGCAATGCAAAGTGGTTGGACCAGATTATTCCTAAAGATATTTATAGTTCTAACATTTAGTGACTCTCCTGGTGTAAAACATTGACCATTCAGTTGGAAAATTAACTCTTCATTTTAAAAGTAAACTTTGAGAAGAAAAAAGACCAGCTGTTCCCTAGAGCTCGTATTGAAATCCTGCAGGAAAGTCTATTTCTATATGCATTAACCCAAGGTCTAGGCTGTTAATCAGGTCCAGATCCTGCTAATTGGCATTTGGTTTTTCACTCATAGGGAATGGCAGAGTAATGAGCAATTGTTTACCTTAGAGAAAATATACATCAGTGCCTCATTTCTAGCAATTTTGAAGGTTTCATTTCTGTAAAAAGAGGAATTAATTTTAGGTACACTAACATTTAATTGGGTTGCTATGCTAGCCTGTCTTAGAAAAGTCATTTCAAATCCATCTTTTACCTGCTGCTACAGGTTATTAAGGAACAAATATCATTTTGATTTCCACCCAGTTTCTCAGGAACACACCTGCTGTATAAAGTAAGGTATATTTGTCCTCTCCTGGACATACTTACAGCAGAAGTGATTCTGAGTTCCTCTATAAAGGTAATTGGGTTAATAGGAACCTAGGAAGGGAATGTGAGCCACCCCCCCTCCCCCACACTCACATGCCTAACAAATAAGTGTCTCTGCCTGACTTATACGTGCCTGTGAACCTATGTTGGTATGACCTAGTGGAAAAACAAAAACATTAGATTAAGAGTGAAGAGAAATGGGTTCTGGTGTTGATCCTGCTACTAAATTGTATATAACCTTAGGCAAAATCACTTATTTCTCTGTTTCATTTGCCTCACTTTTAAAGATGACTCTGCCCTCCCTAATTCAGGATAAAATGGAATAATGGAGGTGAGACAGACCAAGCATGTTTGGGAGGCAGAAATAGGGGACGATAAATTTAGAAAGCTCTATGGAGAAATTAGGTTCCATATCAAAATTAGGTATTTAGTGAATACTTTTTGTTGGCAAGGTAGAAAAGACTGTCAGTTCAGTCCCTTTAGCCATCCACTGTCTATCCACTGTCACATGCTAATGCAGGGAGAGACAGCATGGCACAGTGCCTAGAGAACTAACCAGAACCTGTGGGAATGCTCTTCAGCGTTGTCATTGTCATCGTCATTATAGCCAAGAGCCAGGAGACTCTGAGGACCAAGTTCAGGTCCTACCTCTGACATGTACTGGCTGCGTGGGGTGTATGAGCTGATCAGGAGACTAGCCCCTCTGATGTGAGGGCTCATTCACCTTTGGTGTCCACCTGCGTCACAGACAGGCTAAACCAGGTTGAGGGGACAGGCTTCAAACCCATTAGTGAGTTGGGGGTGTCTAGAACGCAGAACAGTTTGTTCCAGTGGTTACGAAGGTGGCTGAAGCAGGCACTGAGGAGAGCTTAGAGCTTAGTCAGACACTGAAAATGCCAGGGGCGGGCACTGCATCCTGGACCATTACCAGTCATGCTGACTTTTGTCTTGCCACTGGACTTCAGTGACTCTGGAAGACAGAGTGAGACTGATGATTCCAACTCTGCCTCATCAAATATAATTCACAAGTGAGTCAAGACATCACCCTGTGATGTGATTCGTCCTCTTCGGAAATGAAAGATGAACAGCAACTGGCTGTGTGACCTAGGGCAAGTCACTGAACTTCCCAGTGCTCCAGGCACCTAAGACTGTAAATTGCAGAAAAGGTGCTAGCCTGTAAATTCATTTCCCACTGGACATTCCCTGCACCAGTGAAATCACAGGTCCTGTCCCTGTCCCTATTTCATGCTAATGCAGTTTGTGTTCCCTGAGTACCTACCAGCTGAAATGAGACAGGGACCCACAAGTGTGTAAATGGCAGAGGGAAACCAGCATGGAAATGGGCACTAGTGGAAAGAGCCCTAAAAGACGTGGGTTTGAATATCAGTTCTGGCACTTTACATAATACCACTTACTTACTTGCTATATACAAGACCATGGGCCTTGGTTTCCTCTTCTGGGAGGTAATGGGGGTTGGACTAGTTGAAGTCCCTACTGGACTTCATCTGAGAACTGGAGTTCTCAGATCATGTGTTATTTTGTGATCCTAGTCTCTTACTGCTTAGTCAGGCCTAGTGGGCCCAGCAGACACTTTAGGGAAAACAAATTAGGGAGACAGCAACCACATCCTGAGCCAAATCATCTCAGTTGGGTAGCTTTGAATGTAGGTGGGGAGGACTGACCCATCAGGGGATTTGAAAGAAATCTCCAGACCATGAGGAGTTCTCTTTCCACCTCATATCCCCCTCTCAACTCTGTGCCTGCTCCAGCAAAGCTCTTCAGCTCAAGTATTTCTCTTTCCCTTAGTCTGAGTGGTGCTTGGATAGATATTATTCTGAGCTTGCTCTTTATGCTGTGTGACCTGTGCCCGCCTTGCTGAGGAATCTGAATGAGTGTGAAGGGGCAGCCCCAAAGTGCCCTCTCTGAATAGCTCAGGGCAAGTGAGAGGGTAGCACAGAAACTATCAGAGCAAAAAAGGCTGGTGGTGTCAACTTTTCCCCATGAAATAGACTCCTGAATATACACCACCCCACTTACTGAAGAACAGAGGGCCTTCTTATCCAAAGCCAGTTCAGCCCCAGCCCCCAAGACTGCTTGGGGGAACAGGGAAATGTTGCAAGAATGGCCAGTAACCTCCCCTGGCAGCATTAGCTGTCTAGAGGGAGTGCTGACACTTCTGTTTTGGGGAAGAGGACAAGAAATTGGACCTAAAAATCTTGAGGGAAGTTCCCAAAAAGACAACCCTCTGTCAGAGGTGCCCTGGCTGATGCTGGGCACTATCCCATAATCCTCTGATGAGTGAAGGAAGAGGGAAAATGTGTGCATCTTTCTCTCTGCTTCCTGCTGTGTACCTACCTCTTCTTAGACTGTGTGTGTAGTGGGAGCTCAGAGGGAGAGAAATGTACAAGTTATTGTCATACTTGACATTTGGCATAAAATGAAGCAGGAGTCTAAAACAGCAAGAGGTGTGCTGGAAGGAGACCTGTGAAAGACCTGAGTCTTCATATTTTTTATGTTTATATTTTATTTTTTCCAATTACATGTAAAAATTATTCATTTATTTATTTATTTATTAGTGAGGCAATTGGGGTTAAGTGACTTGCCCAGAGTCACACAGCTAGGAAGTATTATGTGTCTGAGGCCAGATTTGAACTCAGGTCCTCCTGACTCCAGGGCCAGTGTGTAAAAATAATTTTTAACATTCTTTTTTAAAATTTTGAGTTCCAAATTCTCTACCTCCCTTCCCCTCATGAAGGCAAGTGATTTGATATATATTACACGCAATTAGTTATGTTGCAAAAGAAAACACAGAGCAAAAGAAAAAAACAAAGTTTTTTTTTTAAGTATGCTTCAGTCTGCATTCAGATGCCATCAGTTCTTTCTCTTGAAGTGGATAGCATTTTTCATCATACAATTATCTTGTCATTTCATATAGCACAACAGTATTCCATCACAATCATATACCACAACTTGTTCAGCCATTCCCCAGTTGATGGGTATCTCCTCACTTTCCATTTCTTTGCCATAACAAAAAGCTGCTATTAATATTTTTGTACATATAAGTTCTTTTCCTTTTTTTAAAAATCTCTTTGGGATATAGACCCTAGTAGGGATATTTCTGGGTCAAAGATATGCACAGTTTTGTAGCCCTTTGGGCGTAGTTCCAGATTGTTCTCCAGAATGGTTAGATCAGTTCACACCTCCACCAACTGCATTAGTGTCCCAGTTTTTTTCTGCCTTAATTTCCCCAGTTGTTTCTGTATTATGAGATGACATATGTTCAAGCAATTTTCAGATTTTATAAAAAGCACTATATAAATGCCAGCATGATAATAGTGGTTAGAAAAGCCAGACTTATCCAGGAAAATCTGGGTTTAAGTCCTGATTTCTGCTTCATCCTGGCTGGGTGACCCCAGGGAAAGCACTGTAACTTTCCAGGTTTCCAGAGGAAACTCTCTAAAAGTTGGTGGGGTTCCCTATGCCAATGAAATCACAAAAGTTCAGTCCAAAAATAAGATTTCAGTTATTATTATCTCTGACCTGTCTATCTGTGGTTATAAGAACTAAGTGAGAGAACTTATATGAAGGCTACACAAACGTTTTCATTTTTATAGTTGAGGCCAGCAGAGGCTACCTAGAATAAGGGTGTGAACCAACTCTTGATGAGGCCAGCAGATATCTTACAGCATCCTACTGTAGACAGAGCATTGGCTCTTAAGTCAAAGGACCTGTATTTAAATCCTACCTCTGATATTTATTACCTCTGTGACCATGAACACGTCATTTAACCTCATTGGGTCTCAGTTTCCTTATCAGTAAAATGAGTGGGTTGGCTCAAAAGATGACTTTGAAGGTACCTTCGAGCTCATGATCTATGATTCTAGGATCCAGGAAGGGCCTCTCAGATGGAAAGTGTTGCCAAGGACCTCCGAGGTGCACTTACTAATTTCTTCTTCCCTCTTAGGCTATTACATTATTTCCGGGGACGCCATCACCTGGAAGAGATCATGTACAATGAAAACATGCGACGATCCCAACTGCTGATGCTCTTCGACAAGTTCCGAAGTGTGCTGGTGGTCACCAACCACGAGGACCCGGTCATCTCAGTTTTCCAGTCACTTCTAAAATGAATGAGAAGTTAGCCCCCTGCTCAGAGAAGAACTCACCCTGGAGAATTCTTCGAGCCACCAAGGGCCAGAGGGGATGGGGAGGCATTCCACAAAAAGAGTGGCTATCTTGGGACCATGGTTGGTTTCCTCTCAGGCTCCAAGTTGGCCCTTCCTGTTATTCTTCCTTTTGAGAAGCAGAGTGACTGTGTGGGTTCCTAAGGAGCACAGTATTAGTGGGATCGAAAGGCCCACTTATTTGGACCTTGAATTCTGGATGTAGGTGGAGGGAAGGCTATGTGGTGGCTCAATTAAGCTTGAGGAAAATGCCCTGAAATAACATGGCTTTAACTCACATGCTAGCTTCCTAATCTGGAATCAGCTATAGGCTCTAACTCAGCTTGAGCCTGCTGCTAGAGTGTGGCATGGTGAGTCCCTCCAACCATCAGCCCTTCTTCTTAGCTTGCCAGTCACTCCTGGACCTGTGACCATCCTATATATTTGATGGTTATCAGCTTAGGGTTGGGGGGGTGGGGAAAGCTGAGAGGCCTTCCTTTCCCTGCTTGAGTAGTGTATGACTTTTGTAAGGTTCTCTTAAAGGCCAATCTTCCCAACCCAACCATGGTGCAGCCCCAGAGCTAAGGGGCTGTTGAGAATGTTGTAGGAAAATAAAAGAGCCAGGAGTTAGCTTTCTAGCTGGTCTGTCTCATGCCTTTCCCCTGTCCCTTATAATTATCATTTGGCTTCTGTAAGGAGAGCCCTACCCCCCTTTAAAGGGAGGTACAGGCCCTTGCCTCCCCCCATTCTCATAAAGGCCATTATAGAAAACATGGCTTAACCCTTTGGACCCTTCCCACGCAGATTGGCCTGAATGCCTTGACAGTGAGAGGCTGCAGCTAGCCAGGAGACCCATAAGCATTAGCTCTAAGGCAATGGGAAAACAAGAGTTTCCCTCCATGCTGTGGTAGCCACCCTTGATGAGATTCACAGCCAATTAGGTCGTTTTTGTCAGAGCCTCTCCCAGACTCTGTCTGTGGAATAAATACATTTCTATGCTGTTATGGTAAAATGCTTAACTAGGCAGTGACACTGGGGCTTCTTGATGTTAGATGGTTTTTGCATCAGCTGGAAAGCTGGAAAGTTATCCCTGGGCCAGCAGTATTGAAAACAGCTCAGTGTCTGCCCCAGGCTGCCTGGGAAAAACCATTTTGGTCCCCAGGGCAGACCCCTTACAAGGCCTGCCAGGACATCTTGGCAACCAGCAAGGATGGCAGCATCAGGGCTACAGAAAAAAGGAAGACCATGGCCCAGGTTGTGGCTCTGGTGGTATCTTCAGATGCCATGGGCTTCTGTCCTGCTGTTTGGGCAAGGCCACAGATGCCTGCAAGCAGAAAATCAAATTGCTTTAAAGGAGAGGGTTAGGTACCCCTAACCCATGGCTTAGAGGCCATGGTGGCAAGAGCCAGTCTCCCTGAAGGCTGCTGACTGTCCTCCCCTAAAACGCCACACTAAAAGAAAAAAAAATGAGACACTAGTATATACATGACTCCCCTAACATTGTTTTGTGGAAACAAGAATTTATTTTTCTAAACCTTTAAAAATCTTTGCTGTAGCCTAGTCAAGCCATGACCTTGACACAACAGGGGCTCAGCTTGCAAGTGCTGAATTCACTACCACCACCAGCAGCAGCAGAAGCAGCAGCTCGGCTTCCCTAGCTGGGCCCTAGCCACTGGCCTGCATTTCCTGTTCTACCTTTCGATCTACCACACTGACGTAAGGGTTGCCTTGGATGTAGAATCTGAGTGGCTTTAGGGCCCACTCTCCAGCATAGTTGATACCAATCCTGGGTGCCGCCACCACAGTATGTTCCCCTGGCCTTTCAGGACCCTGCTCCAGCCAAATGGCCTCCTCTTCTGCCAGGTCCCTCTGGTCAAAGCTTTTGTCAATGGCCAGGGCTTGACATAGCTTAGAGGGGCCATTGCAAAGTTCCCGGTCCTTGAGGGCCCTGGCAGCTCCTTTTCGGTGGGCATTACGAAGCTGCCGCATCATCTCCAGGCCTTCCACTGGCTCCAGGGAACGGAGAAGGATGCATGCCCCTTCACCTGCAAACAGCAAGCACAAGCTTTGAGTTACAGAGATGTGAGGAGGAGTTTTGAAGAATTTCTGCTAGTGGCTCAAGGTGATGAAAGGTGGTCAGACCCCTCCCGCATCCCCACTCTGAGACAACGCCCAACTGTGGTATCCTTAGATAAGGGTGGGAAATTGCTGCCTGGAAATTAATCTGACAAGAGCAGTGACTTGTTATTCTGTTTTCTCAAAAGAGTGAGATATATTTTCAGCCTTGCTAATTAGTTTATAAGTTTTTATTTCAGTACTATGAGCCATCAATCATGAGAGGGAGACCTCTTGACTACCTATCCTCCTGATCTTTCCTCCTCCACATCCTCTCCTTATGCTCATCGAAACAGAACAGCAAGTCACAGACAACACGGGGGAAACTGATGAAAACTAGGCCCCAAACCAAAGCTCTTTCCTCATTCTTTTGGGGAAGAAACTGTCTTTGGTATGAATGCTTTGTTACAGGCAAATCAACAATTAGGAAAGAAACTAAACCAAGACTCTGAATACGAGGCTACAGCAATCTTGGGTGCAAGGGACAAATTTTAACAGGCGATGTGCAGCTTTTATGGGCCTCTTAACTCCATATACCCAAATCTGGGATATACTCCCTGATATCAAGAGATCGAGGCTTGCCAAAGAGAGACAACAGGAGAGAGAACCTGAACATTAGACTCTGCCATAAAATGGGCTGGTATTGGCTCTGATGTATGTGTGACTGAACAGTGCAAATCTGTTTCATTCTAGGTTTTATTTTCCTCATCTGTAAAATGAGGGGTGGAAAGCAGTCAGATTGATAAGGTTTCATCTAGTGCAAAAAGCCTGATTCTCTAATCCCATACTGGCATTATAGTGGTACAGATAGAAAAAAGGCCTCCCTCTAAGTCTGGATAGGTCAAATTTTGGAAAAATCCAGCCTCCATGTGAGTTTTAAGCATAAAACCTCTGTTATAGTCAGCCTCCCAAAAGATTCTTGATCTATACCATCTGTGAGGCCAGCAGGGCAGACCTCAGGAGGCCTTACTCCCTTGTCCACACCCAAGGCTTCAGCCTCCAGCTCTGAGCTTACACGGCCGACCCTGGAGCTCACCAACTCTAGATTATTTTCCCAGTAAATAAAGCCATCTGGAGCCCCAGACAGGCTCTGGTTGTTGGGGAAAGCACTGGCTAGAAGGTTTCCAGTCAATGTCTCACCCACATGTCATCTAACCTCTGTCCTGACTGGGCCAAGTCGGAGGAGCTCATCAAATCAGAAGAATGTCACTAGAGTGATGAATGATAATTCTCCCCAACACCTTTCCAAAGTGTACCAAATGGAAGGAACACTACACAAACATATCTACCCTCATAAGGAACAGAAGCAGGTGCCATCTCCCTAGTGCGTTGGAATTTAGGCCAGGGTTTCTGGGATCACATGTGGCCCTTTGTTGTCAAGCACTGGGCATTTGTGTGAATCAGGTAAAAAAAGGCAGGATATCTTTGCTGGGACATGGAAGAAGAGGATCTCTTCTGAATTTAGCTTTGATGCTTAGGGGGCCAGAAAATAGCTGGATGATCTCTTTAGGTACTTCCTTGAGTAGAAGAATGGAAGGAGTGTTGTAATCGGAAAGCCTGGGTCTGTATTCGAGCCCCATCACCATTTCATGGGGGTGACCTCCAAGCAAGTCACTCCTCTCTCAGCCTCCCTCTTCCAGCTCTAAATTCTATGATCCTTAATGACTTCCCCTCCCGGAGTCCCAGTTTGCTCATGTATAAAATTAGGATGATGCTAGTAGGGCTGTTGAGGCAAGTAATATTATCCTCAGGCAGCCCAGAGTAGAGTGTCTTGTCGGCACAGCAGTGATGGGAATTCCTTCGTTCATACCCTGTGATGGGATGTGCCTTATAGATCACCTCCTCACTTCCCCTACATTACTTCCTTAGTCAGTCAGTCTTCTCAGACTCCTCCACCACTTCCACCCTGAGGGACCCTTCCTGCTGCCTCAAGGGTATTTATTCCTCTAGGTTTCCTCACTGACCAAGAACTAAAGGCTCCCATGTGGAAGCAGAAAGGTACAAATCCCCAACCTGTAAAGGGGAACCGATGCCCTTTTGTTTTCAACTAAACCAGAACTCTATTCATACTCTCATAAATTTACCCACACCCTCCCACCTGGCTGCCCTGACAGGCTGACAGTCTCCTCACAGGGGACACAGCCCCTAGGGGACAATCAGGCAGGCTGAGTTCAATGGAGCTCTCAATCCAGCCTCTGGCTGACAAATTTGAGCTGCTTGAGAACAGGATATTCCTGCCCCTCCACCCCCGTGACTCACTGCCCTTGTTGCCTCCTTCCCCCAGCATCAGCCTCCTGTGGGGGCCTAGTGCCTCTGCCCCACGGTAGACTGTGCTTCCCTTTTACTTGTTCAAAAGAAATCAGGGTGAAACATCCAGCAGAGCTAAAACCTTGGGCAATTCATAAGGTGAGCAAATCTCCTGGTACAGACTGGAAAATATAGAAAGAAGCTGGTAATCTTGCCCTGGAAGTGTCTGTAAACACCCCCTCTGCAGCCAGTTTTCAAAGAATGTAAAGATATGATCAAGGCCAACAAAGCCTTGAAATTCTAGCTCCTCTGCAAATGCTTCAGCAGTTCTTCAACGGCCTGTTCACATCCAAGTTTGTCCGGCAGCGGCGGCACAGCATCAAAGGGCAGTGCCTGGCCCGGTGTCTGAGGAAAGCCAGGCTTAGGGTAACAGCAGCACCTCACTTCCACCCCACACCCTGGTTGGGGCCACACTCCTGTCCATGGGGGACATTTCCTGGCCACAGGATACGTTCCCTGCTGGGCCTTCTATAAAACCTTAAATGCGGGACAATTTTCTGTTCATCATCAGTTCCTCATCCCCAAAGCTGGGGACCTCCTAGAGAAAGAAGGCAGAAATGGAGGTCCAGGGAAATGGGGATCTTGCTCACTGTCATACAAGTAGACCAAATCTGCTTTATGTTCCTTCAGTGAACTCTCTTCCAAAACAGATCCAAAACTTTCTCGTCTCTGTAAATGGCACCACCTAACGTTCTCTCAAATTCCCAAATCCAAGAATCACAATTCCTTTCCCATAGCCGAATTTTCTCAAATTTCCTTATAATAAAACTCCTCTTAAAAATGACAGTGACCATCCAGCTTTTCCTTGAAGGTCTCCAAAAGGGGAAGCCATTCCTTCCTAAGGCAGCCAATTCTACTTTTGAATAGCTCTTACTGTGAGGAAATTTTCTCCCTACATCATACCTAAATATATCTCTTTCCAAGTTTTCAAGCTCCTCGTTTTATCTTCTAGGGCCCAACAGAATACGTAGGATCCTTCCGTGTATCTGTAAATATTTGAAGATAGGTATCGTGGTCCATTCTAAGTCTTCTTGAGGATCCACACCCCTGGTTCCCACATACAAATTTTCACCATTATGGATGCCCTCCGGATGCTCTCCAGCTTATGAATAATCTGTCTTTGCTATCTTGTGCTTGTAAAGTGAATTTAAAAAAACCAAAACACTCAAATGTAAGACTTTACATTTATCTCTAATATGTCTTATAAATCATCCAATTTTCTCTGCCACCACACCCTCCTTTACTGAGGTCCTCATTACCCTTTGCCTGGACTACTTGTCTCCCTTCCTCTAGTCTCCCACTATCTAATCCGTCTTAATGAACCACTCTGAACTCAAACACCTTCTGTAGCTCCCTACTTTAAGTCTAAGATGCTCAGTCTGATCCTACCCTACTTATCAGTTCAATAAATTAAGCCCCTCTAAGTTGGAAGGCACAGTACTAGGAGGGCATAAGGAGCAAAATAAAAACACCCTCAAGGTGCTTGATTTCTACTGGAGGACTACAACGTATGTGCAGAGAAGTAAACACAAGTAACATAAAGAGAGAACACAACTACCCTGGGAACAGGGAAGGCTACACATGGGAGATGTACAGACTTATCTCCTGCCACTGAATAGGTGATTATACTCCTGCCGATTAGGTCTTCTCATAATCTCACCAACACACATCAAACTTGTTCTCATTTTTTTTTTTTGCCTTTGGTCTCAATATCTCCTTACTCTTCCTACCTGGTTTGCACATCCAAAACTTGAAGAACCATTCCTTGCCCTGACCAAGGGCCAGCTGCCAATGCTGCACCTTTTGTCCATCTAGTTTGCAACAGGAAGGAACATACATTCATTCCCAGAACCCCCTCAAGCCAGGGAGTTCATCAGTGGGGAAGGATTTGGGGTTCTAATACTTCCATTGTTCTGCTGTAGATTCCATGGACCTTCTCAGAAAATGAGCTTATGAAGACCATAAAAGCTAGGCCTCCTGGGAAACCAAAGTATCATCCCCAGAGACTGCCTCTAGGGACACTATCCATTTTACAGAGACTGGGCCAAGACATCCTACACACCCCACAATGGAGGAAGCAAGGCTTTATGACTAGCAGTCAGTCTCTGTGTCTATTATCACAATACACTAGGTCCATCTAGGCTGCCATTCTGACCTGCTGAGGAGTCAGAAAGTCTCAGCCCTTGGTGCTACAGAGGTCAGCTCTCAATGTAGATTCCTCCCTTTGATGCTATTCTTTTTAGTCTATGAATAAGCAAAACATGCTCTACCATTTCTGGCAGTGCTATGTGTCAAACCAGGGCCCTGTAGCTTTGGCTTGACCATACTCAAGCAAAAGGATAATTAATAATCATCAAGATCATTTATTATCACCATTAGAGACTTTGTGACTCCCCTAAAGGATTCAAGGTCCTCTAACTGCTGCCTGACCCTTAGTAGGTTCCTGGAAGACAGGGGTGACTCTATCCATTGAACAGATAGAGAACCCAAGGCCTAAAGAAGCCAAGGGAGATCTCTTTGCTAAAGTCACATGGCATTTAAAACCTTTCACAATAATAGCTACTCACATTCCTATAGTGTTTTATAGCTTACAAAACACTTTCTTCACCAGAAAGAAATAATGCAACTATTATTTCTTCATTACAGGTGAGGAAATTGAGGTTCAGAGATGTGACAGGATTTAACTCAAGTTCCCACAGCTAGTAAAGTATGTGGCAGAGCTGGGTGTGAACCTGGGCATTCTGACTCTAAAGCTGATATTCCTTCCAGTACAGCCATTGTAGTTCTCTGGCCTCAGCCTTTTCCAATTTCCTCTCTTCTACCCTGACATCCCCCATCTGCTCCCATAAGATGGTCCTCTCTCTACCTGGAGGAGCCACCCTGGGCTGAGAATGTCCACATTCACCCACTGAGGCCATTCTTAGATGGTAGCTACTCCAACCTTTTGATTTTTAAAGATGGAAAACAGAATGTTAACACTGAAAGGAACCAACTGTATCATTCTATGGAGAGAAACAGGCCCATCAAGGAAAAGTGTCTTACCAGAGTAAGTCACTACAGAGCTAGTCAGTAACAGGGCTGAGACTCCGAGCCCACATATTTTAGATTATCCTGCCTTACTTCTTTTAGATCCTGAAGCCTGATACCTTCTACCTTAGACCCACGAATATGAGGGTTTTAATACACACTACTCACCCCCAAGGGCAACAGGGAAGCCAGTACGTTCTATAGTCCAAGGTGAAGAAAAGAACAGAGAATGGGATAAGAGAGGCTTGAGCTCTCAGAAATCGTGCCAAGCGACAAAAAGGACCACTTGAGGGCAGATAGGTCTGCTTGATGAAGACTGTTAACAGTGTGGCCCTCAGCTCGATGGGAAACCCAAAGTCATTCTCTGAATCCTGAGATCCAACAGGGAAGGGTCTGCCCAGACAACATGAGAACCACAGTAAACATCACAAAGAAGACGAGTGAGCACAGGGCAAAGGAAGCACAGGAATGGAAAGGGGCTGGAAGACCAATGTGGACACGCCCCTGTTGTCCTCAGTCCTTCTCTCGCTCCTCTGCACAGGCACTGTTAGAATCAGTGTCCTTGCAGGCTTCACTATCTAGAGTGTTTATCCCTGTCGTTCAGTCTGAGGGTAAAAAACAACATGGGAAGCGAGTGACCTCCCCTCCTGTTCTGCAGGCATCTTAAGTTCAATGTGCCCAAAACTTAACTCTTTCCCAGAAAACCTGCTACTATTCTGAATGTCCCAATTACTGGTGAGTTGCCCCACCATCCTCCCAGTCCCCCAGACTTGAAACCTAGATGTCATTATCAACTGCTTACCCTCACTCCCCATATCCAATCAACGGCCAAGTCCTATGGAGTTTATGTTTGTAACATCTCCCAAATATGACCCCTTCTCTCCTCTGACACTGCCCCCACCCTTGGGCAGGTCTTTGTTACCTCACACCTGAATTACTGTAATGGTAGCTGGTGGGTCTAGCTGCCCCAAGTCCTTCCTCACCCCACTCCATTCTCCACTCAACTGTCAAAGTGCAGATCTGACGATATTCAATAAACCATTCAATAAACAGGCAGCTAGGTGGCACAGTGAATAGAGCACCAGGCCTGGAGTCAGGAAGACATCTTCCTGAGTTCAAATCTGGCCTCAGATACCTACTAGCTGTGTGACGCTGGGCAAGTCACTTCACCCTGTTTGCCTCAGTTTCTTCATCTGTAAAATGAGCTAGAGAAAGAAATGGCAAACCACTTTAGTATCTTTGCCAAGAAAACCCCAAATGGGGTCACAAAGAGTCAGACACAACTGAAAATAACTGAACAACAAAATGCAATGAACTCCAGCGGCTCCCTAGCACCCCTAAGATCAAAAACACAATGCTCTGTGTGGCATTCAAAGCCTTTCACCACCTGGCCCCCTTCTACCTTTCCAATCTTCTGACACCTCCCTTCCTAACACATACTCCGTGATCCAGTGACACTGGCTTCCCTGACAACTCCAGCTCCCACATCTTCACTGGCTGTTCCTCATGCCTAGAACACTTTCCTTCCTCATCTCTACCTCCTGGGTGCCTGGCTTCCTTCAAGTCCCAGCTCAAGTGCCATCTTCTATGAGAAGCCTTTTCTGATGCCCCTTAATACTAGTGACTTCCCTGTTGGTTTTCTCCAATACATATATACATACGTACATACATACATACACACACACATATGCATATACATACATATACATATATACACATGTATGTATATATATCTAAATTATATATATATATATATATGTATCTATAAATGTCTGTACAGTCGTTTTCAGGTCCTCTCCCTCATTAGACTAGTAGAGACAGTTTTTTGCCTTTCTTTGTAACCCCAGTGCTTAGCACAGTGCCTAGAACACAGCAGGTATCTTCTGTGGCTATGGGAAGGGAGCAGAATGGCATCATAGGAAGAGTGAGCTCAAGCCTCTTTCTAGAGTCAGGGCTGGAGTACTGGCTCACTAGCAGCTTTGTGGCTTGGGGCAGATCACTGCACTTCTCTGGAATCACGTTTCCTTCTCTGTAAAATGAGGATACTAAGTCCTGCCTTGCCTATATCACAGGGTTGTTTTAATGCTCAAATTAAAACGTATTTGAAAGTGCCATGCAAATAGTGAAGTCCTAAAAATTGTCATGCTTTATATGAGGTGCAGAACATTATAGAGCTGGGAGGGAGGAGACATTATTATAGCTCTAGCATGGGCCATGGGAGTTTCAGAACTAACACAAACATGTTAATTTGAGCTGAAACAGCGTCAAGAGCTAAAGACTGTCTCTAGAACAGGAGAAAGAGAAACTGTATAGGTGGGCTGTGTAGGCAGGCTCTGAAATGCCTATCTTTGGCAGGAGGTGACTATGAAAAAGAATTTCTACCCACTTAGCCTCGGGAAGAAGGGACCAAGAGAAGGGAGCAGGGATTTTAGGGTCTCTGAAGGAGCAGAGTCAGAAAGAAATGGTTAAATGAGAAAGCCAGAGGGTGAGAGAGCTAGAAGTTGGGGGCAGAGAAGAGGATGCCAGAATCTAATCCACAATTAGTAACTATCAAAGTGATTAGCTCTGCAGGGGAAGAATTCAAAAGCTGAGGGCCTGAATAAGAACCCAGGACTGTACTTGGGTGAGACCCATGCGTGAGGAGAAAGTTTATAACTTGTGTCTGACAAAAGACCCTTAGCTATCCCGGAAAATAGCTTTGGGAAGAGTCAGTGTAACTGAAAGCGCCTTTAAGAAACCCATTGTACTCTCTGAAGGGCTGTGGGGCCAGCACGTCCTTGGCTGTCTCGTACTTGTGGGTTTGAGGGTTTGAGGCGCCCAGACCACACAGAGAGTTCATGAACATCGCCCAACACACAGGTGCTAGGGGAGCCAAAGTGCTGACGAGACAACTTTCCTTTCAAAAATTGTGTTCTTGTATTCTAAGCCCAAAGGAGAAAACCGGGTGTTTTTTTTCCCAAACAGAAGACAAAATTAGGAGCTAGCAGAGTCCCATGTATAAACTTTTCCAGTCTCAAGGTTCCAACTCCTTTTACTTTTTTCACAATCACTCTCTTAAGGGAGCACCATAAATACATTTATACTTTCCTTACATTATTTCATCTGATCCTCATTATAATCCCCGTGCATGAGGGGGAAAAGCAGAAAGTACTTGCTCCTTTTTTCAGAGGAGAAAACTGAGGCATGAACTGACATGCACGTCAAGAAGACAGAAAGGGGTAAAATCGGGCTTTTCACCCAGGTCGTCTGACCATATATCTAGTGCTCTTTCTTGCCGCAGATCATCACCTCCTTACTTAGAGTCAGAAGATCTGGGCTGGAGTCCTGTTTAGGCTATTTACTACCTACGTGACTCTGTACGAGTCACCTAACCTCTCTACACCTCAGTTTCCTCATTTGTAAAATAAAGGAATTGGACAAGATCAATGGCTCCCTGTCTTTCAGATAAGGATCCCAGTCAGGGTGGGGGCACAGAAGGGTAAACCACACAGAGTTACTGAAAGGATCCTGAGACCCATGAAACACTCATTTTAATCTACATTTAGCTCTAATAAAATATGCAGCACAACTTGTCTAATAAATAAGAAAACAAACCTTCTGTAGGCTGAATCTCATGCATATATGTATTACTACTTTTCAAATGAATGTAGATGGCCTTGTGATTGAATAAAATATAAAAGTGTCACTGAATTCACAGTAGCTTCTTGTCATCAGTTTCAGGCAGTACTAATGCAACTACTATACCATGGAGATCTGTGAAATTTTTTTTTCCATTAAAAAGGGGTTCTCATCCTCCAAAAGACAGGGAACCTTCCACCTCTAAAATCTATGACCCTATGAACTTTCCTTTCCTCTGCATCAGAATGCCTGTTTCTCACCCTCCCCTCATCTCAGAGGGTGAAATGGCTCTCCATCTTCCTTGCTGTGATTATATCTACCATCTGTGCCCTTGATTCTGAGATGTCATAGCATGAAATGAGGCTAGGGGCAGATACTGTTAATGTTATATAGGTATGCACCTTTATCTCTAGGGCCTACTGCCCCACTATTGCTGCCATCACATTTTCCTCCTGTTCTTTGTCACATTCCAAAAAAATTGTTGGCCAGTATTGCATGGCCTTCTACTTCTTTAATCAAAAACTCTAACATTCTCGATCTGGCCATAACCTCCTTTCATTCCCTCTCTCCCTAGGCCTCACACCTCCATTCTTTATCCTCTTCAAAACCTCCAATCCCTCTACCTCTCAGGCCATTGACTTTGCTCTGACTTCATTTTACTCTCTTCCTATAGTTAACAATCCTATAGTTAAACACTTCAGTTGCACACACTGTTCTTTGGTCTCAAATCCCTGGTCCCTTGTCCTGTTACTGTTCATCCCTTGCAAAACCCCAACCCTGGATTACTCCCACCATGTACCTCTTCCACTCCCACTCATTTATTGTTGGAAATAGCTAGAAGTCACACAACCTTGCTGACTGGGATGCACTCCAGATTTGTTGTCTAACCTCACCTGGGCTTGCCTGAAATGGCAATCTTTTTATTCCTTCCTAATTAATTCCCTAACTCACTCCCACAGAAGCTATTCCAAACCTCTTCTCAAGCCTGCCACACTTTCCTCTCCCCAAGTCTCTCAGTTGAGGACCTCAACTCTTACTTTACCAAGAAAATTGAGGCCATTCACCCCTCTTCCCTCTCATCTCATATCTCTCTGACATTATCTTTCAATCTCTTCTCTTATCCAGTCCCTTATAATGAAATGGCACTTCTCTTTGCTAAGGCCAACCCCTCTTATACATGTCTTTGATCACATCTCTTTCCCGTCTTCTGCAGTAATCATTCCCTCTCCCTTTCTAACCATCAATCTCTCCCTATCTACTGATTCCTCTCCTGCCTACAAACACACCCAAGTCTCCTCCATTCTTAAAAAATCCTCTCAAGATCCCACTATCCCCTCAAACTATCTGTGTCTCCTCTCTTTCTCAGCCAACCTCCAAAAAGTCATTTATACTCTTTACCTTCATTTCCTCTCCTCTCACTCCTTGATGCTGCAATCTGACTTTTGACCTCATCACTGGACTGAAATCACCCTCTCCAAAGTTACCAGCTCTCTTAATTGATAAATCTTTTTGTCTTTTTTTTTTCAGACGTCATCCTTCTTAACCTGTACCCTCTGACACTGCTGACCACCCTCTCTTCTTGGATATTCTCTCCCCTTTAAGCTTTTAATGACACCGCTCTCTCCTGATTCTCTTCCTACCATATCTCGGTTTCCTCTGATGACTCATTAACCATGTCATGCCCTCTAACTATATAAGCCAAGGCTCTATCCTGGGTCCTCTTCTCTCTCTATATTCCTGCTTTGGGTGGCCTCATAAGCCCTTGTGGGTTTAATTATCATCTCTATGAAGATCCGTATATCTAGTACCAGTCTCTCTCCTGACTTCCCATCCCAATGCACCAGTTGCCTACTGGATATTTCCACTGTATGTCCCAGAGATGTCTCAAACCCAACATGTCCAAAACAGAACTCACCCTATCCCCTACACCTAAACCTCTACCAAACTTTCCAAAGTATCACCTTTCTTTCAGTTTCCCAGGTTTGTAACCCCAGTGTCACTAGCTCTTACCTATCCTTCAACCCACATATATTATCCTTTGCCAAATATCGTTGTTTTTATCTCTACGTTCCTTATAATCTCACCCCTTCCCTCTATTCACAGTCACCCCCTCAGTTCAGCTCCTCATCACCTCTTGCCTAGACTATTGCTAGACTGACTCCTAATTGGTCTCTCTTCTCATGTCTCTCCCCACTCCAATTCATCCTTTACATAGCTCCTAAGGTGATTTTCCTAAAGCTCAGCTCTGACCATGTCTCTCCCACACTGAATGAACTCAAGTGGCTTCCTATTGCC
The DNA here is from genome assembly GCF_900497805.2 of Vombatus ursinus. Taxonomy (NCBI): domain Eukaryota; kingdom Metazoa; phylum Chordata; class Mammalia; order Diprotodontia; family Vombatidae; genus Vombatus; species Vombatus ursinus. The sequence goes on from NW_020954548.1 coordinate 40,650,845, forward strand.
TCTAGGATCAAATGTAACCTCTTTAGCTCCAAGAGTCCTTTACAACATGACCCCAAACTACCTTTCCAACTTTATCATATGGTATTCTTCTATTCTGTACTCTATCGTCCAACCCTGGCCCTCTCTTTCTACTTCACATGCAGCACGGCAACTCTTTTCTCCATGCTTTCATACTAGTTGTCCTCCATACTTGGAATGAACTCCCTCCTCACTTCCACCTGGTAGAATCTTTCACTTCCTTTAAGACTTAGCCCAAACATCACATTCTAAACAAAGACTTTCTTGATCTCCTCAATTACTAATATCTTTTCTCCCTGGCTACCTCATTTTTAACTTGTATTTACTCCATATTTATTCTATCTATGCTATGCTTACATAGCATTCATGTTTTTTCCTCCTTTAGAATATCAGTTTCTTGATAGTAGGGATTATTCTGTTGGCTAAGTAGGGTTAAAGTTTTTAACAGAATGAAATTAAAAAGAGAAAAGTTGCTGAGTCACAGTGGCAAAGGGAGGGCCCACAAATAGCAACAGGGAGCAAGGAGTTCTCTGCTTCCCACTGCAGGGCCAGTGGTAGATATGACAGCCAGGGATTCAGTGCCATCTGGGAGAAGCTGGGTTTCAATGACAGCAAGTAGACAGAAGGAGTAGTAAGGGAAGAGATCCAGAAGGAAGGGAAGTTTGTTTATAACAAAACAGAAATTCCAGAGGGCACAGTGAAAAAGTAGGGGCACACATCGACTGGGGAAGGCACATGAATGTAATAGAATATTACTACACTGTAAAAAATGATATGTGTGGTGAATACAGAGAAGCACAGAAAGAGCTATATGAACTGATTCAAAGTGAGGTGAGCAGAGACAAGAACACAACATACACAGCCACTTTAACAATGCAAATGGAAAGAACAATAACACCAGAAAAATCAAAAGTAAAAGTAACAAAATCATAAAAATCAAATGGGACTCAAATGAAGAGATATGAGAAGGTAGAGGTGACAGGTACACAAGAATTACATATTCTACGTTTTCAGAATTTTTCAATGTATTGATCTGTTGTGCTTTTTCTTCTTCTCTTAAAAAAATACTATCTGTCATATTGGATGGCTTCCCGGGAGAGGAAGGAGAAGGGGGAAAAATACTTGAGATAACTATGGTGATGTAAGAAGCAGAAAATACCAACAGAAACTTATTTAAAAAAAAAAAGAAATAAAAGTAGGGGAACAGTTGGAATGAAATTTGGGTGGGTAAGGATGGTGAGGATGGGATGACAATGGGAGCTAGAAGCTGTGGATAGTTTACTCCCAGGCAGCTGGAAATCAATAGAAGGATAGGGAAAGTAACAGATGGTGGGAGTTTGCTAAACATAGAAGCAATGGTTCGGGAGGCAAATGAATTGGAATGCTCAGTCTCCATGGAGTGGTGTTGTCAGGGGAAAAGGCCAGCGGCACTGGGTCTTGGCCTTGGCCTTTTCCTCCAAGTGAGGCATGCTTAAGGCTTGGTCACTCTCCCAAGGTGGCTGAGGTTCTGGGTGTCAAGAAGCTTGGTGTCTCTGAACAAAGTAATAAATTATTTCCAAAACCCACCTCCTTCCAGAAGAAACTTTCCTCATTCATCTTTCCCTCCTCTCCAGCTAGTTCTTGATCATACACAATCTGTCTGGTATTGCTAGAGACATGTATACTTACTATTCCTGGAAAGGACATGTCAGTCAACTGCCTGCCCCTTGGCTCCAGTCAACATCCCAGTGACTACTCAGACCAAATCACCCTTCCCCGACCACCAATGCCTTTGATGCATTACCTTCCCTTGTTAGAACATAAGTTCCTTGAGAACAAGGACTGTATTCCTTTTTGTATCTTGTTATCCCCAGCATTTAGCCCAGTACCTGGCACACGACAAATATTTAATAAATGCTTTTTCATTTTTTCACCATGTACCCCCAGCATCTTCTTTTTCTGCCTTCTTCTCCTCCTTCCCCTGGCCCCTGGGATACCGGGTTCTGACCGATTAGCATTCAGCCACTTCCTGGGCATCTCCACGCCATGCCACAGCGTGCATTTATCTTCCCACCCTACCCAACTCTAGCTCTGAAAAGAGGAATCAAATCAACTTTACTATTCCTGGAAATAACATGTCAACTTCCTTATAACTGCTCACCTTTCCCTCCCCCTGGCCACCACTTCCCTTTCCCTGTTAGAATGTAAGCTCCTTGAGGGCAGAGCCTACCTCGCTTGTTCGTATTTGTATCTTCAGCCCAAGCACAGTGCCCAGCCCATAGTAAGTGCTCCATGCTCATTCATTCTCTCAGACAAGGGCGTATGCTGCTTGATTGCAAAAGCCTTCTTTTCCATATCTTCCGTGGTATGTCGTACAAGCCTAGGCACACCAATGGACTAAGGGAAGACACCCTGGACTGAAGCTGCTGTTATAACTGGCATTATTATCCTGGCAGACCCTGTCTCCTTCCTTTCCAAACTCTCTGGATTTGATCCTTAAGATTCTGGAGTGAAATTCCCTCCATACTCTTCAAGTGGCAAGATCTGGGAGGAAAGCAAGGGAGCTGAGGCTGGACTATTTCCGATATAGAGAATGCCAGCCCCTTCAAGGCAGCCCGGAGACAGAACTGCCTGTGACAGGGAAAACAAAAGACAATCCACTTCTTGGGGTAGGGAATGGAGGGGGTAAGAGTTATAGGGACGCTTTTAAAGGGACCATTAGTTCCTGTGGCCAGACTTCTTAGGTAGGCACTTAACCATACTATTCAGAGCAACCAGGCTTCCCTGCTCCCTCTCGGTTATTTACTACCTAATCAATCAATATTTATTTAGCTAAGACACACTTCAAGGGGCTCTCAGGTGCTGACCTTCCCAGGCCTATCACTAGGGGCTTAACCGTGGATCCAGGCCCCTGTGACTCTGACAGTCTTGGGGCCCCAGAGGCCTGCAGGAAGGTCCAAGAAGCTCTCAGAAGCAGTTTCAAGGACGGGAACTGAAGCCCCTGCTGTGCCCACCCCCACTCAGCCAGCTCTGGGCCTCCAGGTCTGACTCCTTCTTTCTCCTCAGCTTGAATTTTTTGATACATTCATTCCTGATTTCTCTCTGTCTTTTCTTAAAAGACAGCAGGTGGAGAAGGGAAATGACATACAGAGAATTAGGGAAGGAGCACTCACAGGATCCTAAGATCCTTGGATTTGTACTTGGGAAGGGCCTTAGAGATCACCAAGTCCAAGCCCCTTCATTTTATTCCAGATGAGAGAAGGATCTTCCAGTCACACAGGCAGTGAATCACAAAGGCTTTCCCCAACATTGGGCTGCTTTCCAGAGAAGACGCTTTCCCTGAGTTCTCTGCAGAAGTGGAGAGCCAGGGGTGTGGAACACTGCCTATAACATCAGACTTTTTCCAGTATGTTGGTTGGTTTTGCTAAACTTCTTTTTCTTCCTCTTAAAAAATTCTTTATTAAAAAGGTAAGCCCTCCGAGAAGAATGGGGAAAGAGATAAAATGTGAAACTGAGGTAATGTAAAGATAAAAGATACCCATTTTTTTTTTTAAATCATGCTGCCTCTCAGCAGAGGTTAAGGCTAAAGGAAGAAATGTGGAAGTGCTGGCTGAGGAAAGGAGCTAGATTTAGAGAAGTCTGTGTCCTTTAGAAACTCTCAAACAGAGGCGTCTTCTCTCTGGGAAGAAGGAAAGGAAAGGGTCTAAGGTTGACCCCTCTCAGAACCGCCTTGCTCAGCACCCGGATGCTCTGCAGCCTGGGCCCAGCTCCGTCACCGGGCCTGGCCTCACTCACCTTGGCTGGAGACGTTCATGCAGAAGTACATCCCGTAGACGATGTACACGTACAGGGTCCCCGGCTTCATGAACATGCCTTTGTTGCGGGGTGTCTGCCTCCCTCCCCTTGAGTGCGCTGCCTCATCCTCGGCTCCCAAGTATGCCTCGGTTTCCACCACCCGGCCTCGAACTTCAGCGCCATCAGGTAATCTCCGGACCAGAATCTGGAAAGCAAGTTGCAGAGTTCTTGGATGAATGAGCAGAGCTTAGGAGAGACAGGAGAGGAAAGAGTCAAGCCATTAACTTACTGCTAACAACAACCGCAACTCCTGCATTACTGAGCATGGGCTGTCTTCCTGCCCTAGGCCTTCTCCCATTGCTTCTGGCACACCACTGCCAGGGGCATCATAGTAGAGCATTAAGAGCCTCACACTTAGAGTTGGGAGACCTGAGTTCTAAACCTCCTAGCACAGACATTTCCAATAATCATTAATCTCTCAAAAAAATCACATGAATCTCCTTCCTGACTCTTTGCTTCCTCCTTGAGACTGAATGAGTCATAGGGTAAGAAGCACCAACCCTGAACATTTCTGGACCTTTGATCATTTCCCCCAAAAAGCCTAACAACAAAAGAAGAGAAAGGCATGACCAAGAATGAAGCTCTCATCTGTTCAGTTCCTCACACAAGGAGAAAAAAGTCCAAGGGCCCAGCTGAGCCCCAAAGATCAAACCAAAGGGAAGAAAAGCAGGGCACTTACGAGAGGCTAAGCAGACAGAGTAGAACAGGGAAGTAATAACTCCCCCAAATGTGGGAGGGGGCTCCCAAGGAGGGGGGGCATACACCAGGGAGAACAAGCCAACCTACCCCTCAAGTAAAACGAACTTTCTGAGCAGCTAACTGAACTTTTTTCCAGACAACTTTTGCTTCACTGTTTAATGTCTTCACACTGACATGTGGCTCACGCCCTCCGATCTACTTAATTAGACTCATTCTGGCCTTTCCATTATAAAACAAAACAAAACTAAACAGAACCCAAGTGGTTTTGGATGATCATACAAAGGGACTGCTCTTAATTGTGTTCAGATGACTGCATTCTAAAGCCAGAGCCAGGGTCATGCTAGTCTCATAATGGAGTTACCAGAGCCCTGACAGGTCACAGCTGCATTTCAAAAGTCATTTGTGATCACAACCTCTGGTAAGAAAATAACAGGAGTGGGATCCCCAATGACCAAAACAGACAGTCATTTGAGGTCAGTTGCCATTTCTGAATATGGTTCCAGGATCACAAGATTTCAACCTATGAGAGACTTAAAGTTAAAATTTAAAGTCCATCCACCTAACTTTACAAAACAGGAAACAGACTTCCAGGGAGAGGAGGAGTGCCTGGCTCGAGGTCATACAAGTAAGAAGCAGCATAGCCAGTCAGAATTTGAACTCAGTTCCTCTGATTGCAAACCTGGGGCCCTCTGGCACTGTACCAATGCCGGGCCAAATGCAGAGGCTGTGCTTTGAAGGAGGCAGAAAGAACAAGCAGTTACAATGTAAGCTCTGGCATTGATCGTCTAGGAGCAATGCTGTGGTTTCATTCCACTCCAAAGCCAGCTTTAGTTCCTAAAACACATGTAAGAATTTGAGCTAATGGACTAGAACTCTTCTCAGCTAGTGTGTGGGCAAAGTGGCAGATGCTGTTCTCCAGGGCTACATGTCAACCAATAGTGACGTGGTGAAAAAAAAGCCGAGGGTCTGAACATCAGAAGATCTGGGGCCTGCTGACTCAAGTCAAGAGTGCAAAACAGTATCCACGAAAGCTAATGTGACCTTTGTTCCTCTAGGAGAGGCCATACAGTGCAGACCTAAGCAGGGCTTCTTGGAGAAAGCAAAGAACAATGAACTTGGAGCAGGGTTCAAATCCCACCTGTGAGACTTTCAGGTGGTTAACAGTCTCTCATATAATGAGAGGAGGGATGTTGCGCTGGTCAGCCTCCACCCGGAGCACATTATCGGTACTGGTGACCACATTTTAGAAGGATATTGATCAGCTAGAGAACATCCAGGGGATGGTGACCAGCATGGTGACGGATGTTAATGTCATGAAATCTGGGGATCTGTTGAAGGAATTCTAATACTTAGCCTGAAGAAGAAAAGTATTTGCAGAGCTGTCATACAGAAGAGGAGCCAGATTCATTCTGCGTGGCCCCAGAGGACCGGATCCTGAGCCCTGTGGGAGGGCTGAAGAGAGGTTCTGCCATGTCAGGAAGGTGGCCTGGGCTGGCTGCCTGCCCCACAGGTTCCTAAGAGTAGGCTGGATGAGTGCTGAGCTCTGCTTTGCTGCAGGGGGAGTCCTGCTGAAGTCTTATTGGACTAGCTGGTCTCTGAGGAACCTCGCCACTCAGGTTCTGTGATTCTGAGTCCAAACACTGCCATGTCTTAGCTGGGTGACACTGGTAAACCACTTCACCTTTATCAGCCTCCTTTTCCTCCTCAGTAAGATGGAGCTAACGATACTCGTATTCTCAGTATCCTAAGACTGGTGTGAAGAATGTGCTTTGTCAATTGTACAGGGCTACATCATCACCATCAATGCTATTACTAAGTGCCGTAGAGTCCTTCCTACAAAGAATTCAAAGTACAAAAACGTGTCATGTCCCTTTCAAGTGGAAACAGTGTGGTCCCATTTTGCGGGTGGAGAAAATGGGGCCCCAGAAGACCAAATGAATCATCCAATGTTACCATCAATGACAGACTTGGAACTGGGTCAATCAATCAGTCAGCATTTATTAAGGCCTACTAGATGCCAAGCCCAGTACTTCTGACTCCTAGGCTTGTTTTCCTCATCGTATGAAAGCAGCATGGACTATCCTATAATTATGTTTCTACTCCAAAGCCCTTAAGGCAACTAGAGTAAATAGGCCCAAAGGCATGGCAAAAGAGCATTTCTCCATGGCCTTGTTTTGGACATATAAGATCATCATAACATCTGGAGGTCTGCTAGGCTGACTTTTCCCTGACTAGGAATCTCCTTTATATTACCTTACTTGAACAATGGGGATTTCACTATTTCCCAAGGCAGCCCATTCTGCTTTTGGACAGTTCTAAGCGTTAGTATATTTTTCCTTACATTAAGCCAGCCGAAGTCTTCCTCCCTGTAACAATCCCCATCCTCAGACACAAACTGGTCCTACTTCCAATTTCTCGGGCCAAGGAGAATAAGCTTAATCCCTCTTCTATTTGATAGCCCTTCAAAGCCCAAGCCCTCTTTTCTCCAGGCAACACATATCCAGTTCCTTCAATATTTCCTTACGTGACAGCTTCAAATCCTCTCACCATTATGGACATCCTTCCCTGGATGTATTTCAGCTTCTGAATGTACTTCCTATGATGTCAGGTCCAGAGCACACCAGATGTGGTCTGACCAGGGTGGACAGCAGGACTGTTCTTTTCTGTATTCTGGATGTGACGCCCCTTTGAATTGGTTTTTCTGGCTGCCACCTCCCACTGTCTGCAGATTCACACAGTGCCTAACCAGAGGTGAGCCAAAGGCGAATTGCTCTGAGATGGCCTGGGCTATTCGGGTAGAATCTGTGCCTGGTCCAGAGATGAATCCTGCCTGTGCTGGCGCCACTGACCGCCCAGAAGAAATCTCAAGTTGGAGATGGCAGGAAGCAAGGAGAAAGCAGCCTCGCCAGGGCCAGGACTTTTCTGAAACTTCTCCAACCAAAGCAGACACAGTAACAGCCAGGAAAAAGTATACTGATTTCTTTGGTCAAACACTGAGGAGAGCCCTGGAGTCACCAACTTTTTTTGTCCCTGTGGACTAGTATGTGTGAGGTTCTCTCCAATTCCCTTCACTCTGTCCTCTGACTCGCTGCCTGTGAGCAGCCCCCCTAATTTGGCCTTCAAGGCCCTCTGCAAGCTGACACCAGCCTACTTTTGCAGCTGACTGCTCCCCGACATGTAATCTAAGCTCCAGCTAAATTAGAACACAGCATGTTAGAGTAGGAAATGGGATGGACGTGAAGTCAGGAGCCTATGTTTTACTCCCAGCTCTGCCACTTAACAGCTCTGTGACCATGGGCACATCACTTAACCTCTGTGGGCCTCCATTCTCCTCATCTGTTGAATGAGGGGGAGGACTTTGTTGCTGGTCAGTTGTTAAAGTCACGTCCAGTTCTCCGTGACCCCAATCTGGGGTTTCTTTGGCAGAGACATTGCAGTGGTTTGCCATTTCCTTCTCCAGCTCATTTTACAGATGAGAAAACTGAGGCAAACAGGGTTAAGTGACTTGCCCAGAGTCACACAGCTAGTAAATTACTGAGGCCAGATTTGAACTCAGGAAGATGAGTCTTCCTGACTCCAGGCCTAGCACTCTGTGCACTATGGCGCCACCTAGCTGCCCTAAGGGATTAGACTAGCTGAACATTAAGGCTCCTTCCATTTCTAAATTTATTAGCCTTTGAACCTGTGATCCTATGATTATATAGTCCTTCAAACATACCCTGTGCCTTCTCAACGCCATGCCTTTGCTCACAATATTCCATATACTGCAAACGTCCTCAATCCCCTACTTCACCTGCAGAATTCTTAGCCTTTCTTTAAAGTCCAACTCAGATGTCACTGCCTACATGAAGTTTCTGATCCTCCCAGGTAATAATGACTGTCCTCCTCAGACCCCATGCAGCACTTAGTTTTGGAACCCTCGAATACATTTTCATATAATACAGAGTATTATAGTTATCTGCGCTGGTGTCTTATCCCCATACAAGCCTGGAAGCTCCATGTGTGGGCTGTGCCCCATAGAAACTTTTGATCTCTCCTAGTGCCTCTGAACACAGTAGGTTCTTAATAAATGTGTTAGAAAGAATGAAGAAGGGCAGCTAGGTGGCGCAGTGGATAAAGCTCCGGTCTTGGAGTCAGGAGGACCTGAGTTCAAATGCAACCTCAGACACTTGACCCTCACTAGCTGTGTGACCTTGGGCAAGTCACTTAACCCCAATTGCCTTATACACACACCAAAAAAAAAGGCAAAAAAAAGAATAAAGAAATGACAGACATAGCATCACATTCTGTGGTGGCAAAAAATTGGAAAGAAAGTAGATTACCACTGATCAAGACCTGGCTGAACAAACTGGTATGTGAATGAATGAATGAATGAATGAAAAAGCATTTATTAAGCACTTACTATGTGCCACATACTATTCGAAGAGCAAAGGATACAAAAACATAAGTGAAGACTGCCCCTCCTCTCAAGAAACTTACATTCTAATATAGAAGGGAGATAACACGTCTAGATAGAGAGGGGAGTGGTGAGCAGGGAGGGATATTTTGGTCTGGAAAGTTACAGGAATAGTGAGTGGAGCCATAGTGGGGTAGGCTGACATACCTTTCCAGGAGCAGTGACAGAGCTGAGCTGATCATGATTCTAGAACTGGAAAACTTGCGGAGGGGGAGGAGGACGGTAGACTAAGGGTGACATGTCAGCTGATAAGTAAAGTGAAGTGTAATTGAAGCCCAGACAAGACACAGTGCATCATGAGGCACCCACCGTCCTGGGGCAGGAAATCAGTGAATGAAAGAGTTCAGTCCTCTGGGGCTGTGGTGCCAAACGCAAACAGAAACGAGGACCGTTAGTCCATACGTCAAGATCCCTCCAGTGGCATACTGTCTTAATTTTAAAATGTAACATTATCTACTTTTTATTTCTTTTTTTTTATTTTGTTAAATATGTCCCAATCACATTTTAATCTAGTTCTGGCTGCACTAAGGGGTGCTGTGCCACGCCCACCAGCTACCCTGTGTTTGACACCTCTGTTCTAGGACCTGGCTTCTGGTTGAAGAGGAATAAGGGCTGATGAGTAAAGTGGGATGTTATTGTGCTGAAGAAATGACAGATATGAAGAATTCAGAGACACGTGGCAAGGCTTGAATGAATTGAGGCAGAGTGAAGAAAGAAGAAATGGGGGTGGGGGGGCCTATAAAATGACTACAATAATAAAGACGAAAACAATACTTAAAGGAAGCTAAACTCAGAAAAGAACAATGAGCAGTTTTGGTTCGGGAGGCCAGATGATACAACACACCTCCCTCTTCTTGGAGAGGACTTTGAAGGACTGGATGTCATACTCAGTGTCTATATCAGTTGTGCTTAACTATGTTTCTTCATGACAACGAAAGAGTTGGGCCGACACTAGGAAAATGTGGGATTAAAAATGAAAGGCATCAAGAAAAATTTTTAAAAAGAGCAAATAAATGATCCCTGGTGCCTGGCATATAGCAGGTGCTTAATAAGTATTTACTGACTGCTTCCTTTCAAAAAACCAACATATTGCTTTTTAGAAGGAACAGATAAAATTGTTGGGCTTTTCTCACTAACCCCCAGATTTGGCTTCAGGATGGGGTTTTTCAATGAAGATTATTACCTAAGTTAACATCTCAAAGGAAGTTAAAGTATGGGAAGAGAGACCCAGTATGGGGGAGTCAGGGAGAAGAATGGAGAATCTGACAGCCCTTTCTGCATAGGCATTTGCTCCAAGTTTCTAAAGGAAATCGCCAAGCCTCGAAAGCTATCCTGCTCATTCAGAATGGACAAATGTACTAAAGCCACAAAGAAGGGTTTGCAGCTGCCTCCAAACTCCCTTCCAAATAGGAAAAGCATCCCTTACTGTCTGATCACCAAGGCCTCAGTTCCAAGCAGTCTCCCACTGACAGAAAATCATTTCTTGGAACCTAAACCTGCCAAGTTGCTTCCCCCAAATAGAACCAGGCAGATGTACTGGGAATGATTGTTCATTTGTAAATAAAACACCCATCCTGCAGGTGGAAAATGGTCATTATTCAAAACAGGGAGACCAAAAATAGCTTAGTCAACAGAACACACTCCCAAGCCGATCAAAGTGAAGCGCAAACACAATTGGGCTCTCTTTCCACTCAGAAGCAATGCTGGGGGATGAGTGGGGATAATAATGCCAGGGAACTCTGAACGACAGACCACTTGGGCAGTCACTCAGCTTCTCTACAAGGCAGAGAAGCAATGGGCAGCTACCAGGAGTTAAAGACCATTCTGGCTGAAGGCCATGGAAAGGGGCCCAGTCTGACTGAGGAAGCACCTAGGGGAGAACCATTATAATATCATTAGCATCAGAAAGGCGCTGGGGCAGGGAGAGGGGGGAGGAGGCCAAGCGGCTGGAATACAAAATGCATTCAATGAATTGGGATTATCATTCAGAAAAGCCTGAGAAGTTTCTGGCAAAAGAGAAGCAGAGAGACCAACAGAGGGACTGTTCATTGCAGTCTAAGACAAGCACAATCAAAGTCAGTGAGGGGGCTTTCAGAACAGGACTGTTATGCCTTAGAACGGTATGCAAAATCCACTTAGAACCAAACACTGACCATTTGTGAGAAACACTATGAATCTCACCATAAGCAAAAGGAATCAATAGTTTCCAAGGACGCCCCACAGAAACCCTACAGCTTTCCCTCAGCATCCATGGCAGTCTAGTAGCAAGAGAACACCTCTCCTTGGGCAGATGGGGAAAATGAGGGCCAAAGAGGAGCAAGGAGTGAGTCAGATTGACCAAGGTCACTGCTAGCTAGTTAGTGGTAGAGTGGGGCTCTTTCCACTCTGTCTTAAGGTCCAAGGGCAGAAAAAATAGGTCTGTCATTGACAAATAGGGTCTCAGTTCTTCTGCGGAGGCAGTCATTACGACACTAATAAATCAACCAAAAAGTATTATTGAGTACCAATGATGCATCAGTTGCCATTTGAAGAGCTGTGGACACAGGTAAAAATGTGAGTCCATATCCTCCAGGATATGACAGTTTATTGGGAAAACAAGGGCACAAATAAGTATATACAGGATAGATACAAGGTAACTTTGGCAGGAAAGGCATGAAGAACTGGGAAAGGCAGAAAGGGTTCCACTTAGAAGGCAGTGCTCGAACTGAGCCTTGACATGAACAAAGGATTCTAAAAGGGGGGAGGTGAGGTGAGGAAAGTATATTCCTTGCATCAGAGATAACCCATACAAAGGCACAGAAAAGAGATATGGAGTATTTAATGTATGAAAAGAAATAAGAAAGTCATTTTGGCTGCACCGTGGAGTTCAGGAAGGGGAGTAACATATAATAAAGCTGAGAAGATTGGTGAGGCTAGGTTGTAAAGGCTGCAAATGCCAAACAAAGAAATTTCTATTTGATCCTACGGGAAACTGGGAGCCACAGAAGTTCACTGAGTAGGGGAATCACTCAGAGCGGGGGCTTTAAGAAAATCATCTTGGATAGGAATGAATATGTATAGCCTATATCAGATTGCAGCTGTCTTGGGAAAGGAGGTGGAGAGGGAGGAGGAGAAAAATTTAAAACTCAAAAGCTTATGGAAGTGATTGCTGATAATTCAAAATAAATTAATAAAAAAAAAGAGCTGTGAATGCAAAAAAAGCAAAAAAGAAAATCATTTTGGCAATTGGAGGCTAGTCAGGAGAGAAGACAGATTTGAAACAGAAGGTCAATTACAAGAAATCTGTGGCACCAGTCCAGGTGAGTGGTGATGAGGACCCTAGTCAGAGTGGTGGCTGTGTATGTGAAAAGAAGCAAGACATAAGAAAGCTTGGCCATTGATATGTGGCATGAGGGAGAATAGAGTCAAGGATACTGTTGTAGTTATGCACCTGAGAGGCTGGGATTATGTCCTATATGTTTATATATATGTTTACAGAACCAGAGACTGTGAGCTCCTTGGGAAACAAAGGCTTTGCTCACTCACAATAGCCATTACCAAACCAGGTTATAGTGGAGACTAGCCGAGTTCAATTGTCCTTTCTGAGTTTTTGATGAGTCACATGGAATTGAAAATGGTGACTGTTTAAAAACCTACTCTTCTATTGCATTTCACACATAATATCGAGTCCAGTCTTCTCTGGCCCTAGGCAGAGGAAATAAGGAAGAAATAACGACAGAAAGAGGAAAGGAGGTTTTTTTCCCTTTCTTTGTTTCCCAAGTGTTGAGCATCTAGTTTGGTGCTTAGTAAGTACCAACCACTTAATAAGTGTTTATTGACTGACTGGAGGAGTGCTGGCCTTGGGAGGAAAGATGAGTTCTATTAAATTTGAAATATCTATGGGACACCCATATGGGTGACTAAAATGTCCATATTCTTTTTTTTTTTTTTTTGGTGAGGCAATTGGGGTTAAGTGACTTGCCCAGAGTCACACAACAGCTAGTAAGTGTTATGTGTCTGAGGCCGAATTTGAACTCAGGTCCTCCTGACTCTAAGGCTGGTGCTGTATTCACTGTGCCACCTAGCTGTCCCTTGTCCATATTCTTTTACCCAGAGATTTCACTGCTAGTCATCTACTTCAAGGAGGTCAATGACAAAAGGACTCCACATGCACCAAATTATTTATAGCAGCACTTTCTGTGGTGGCAAAGAGCTAGAAACAAAGCGAATAAAATGGGGCATGGCTAAACAAACTGTGGTATATGAATGTAACGAAACAATACTGTCCTGTAAGAAACGACAAACATGATGAATACAGAGAGAAATGGAAAGACTTTCATGAACTGATGCAAAGTGAAGTGAGCAGAACCAAGAGACCACTGTATATAGTAACAGTGATATTGTAAAGATAATCAACTTTGAAAAACAGTAACTCTGATCAACACAAGGACGCACCACAGTTCCAAAAGACTCATGATAAAAAATGCTATAGACCTCCAGATAGAGAACTGATAGACTTAAAGTATAGATTGAAACATATTTTCTACTTTCTTTTTTTTGGGGGGGGGGGGTAGAGAAACACGATGAATGCAGAAATTTGTTTTATGTGTCTTCATATTTCTAATAGATTTTGTAATTCTTGCCTTCTCAATGGGTGGGGGAGGGGTGGGAAGCGTGAGAGAATCTGAAACTAAAAATAGAATCGAATAGGAAAATAAATAAATGAATGAATGAATGAATAAGTGAAGGTTGGCTCTCTGGGAAGGAGTAGAGGAGAGATATGAGGGTAGGTGTTGTAAAAAAGATATCAACAAAAATCTAATTTTACAAAATAAATAATTATTAACTTTAAAGAGCGCAGTTTCGATTGAATAAAGAGGCTCAGAAGCCATATCACAAGGGGTCGAGAAGAGAAAGCGAAGAAGAGGGGTCAATGAGTGCACACAGCTTTTAGCAATCTGGTTGGGAAAGGAAGGAGTTAAATTATGATGGGGTCTAGGGAAGGTGTTCTAAGGATAAGGGAGACTTCGGTGTGTTTGGAGACAACAGAGAAAAACCAGAAAACAGAAGCTGTGGGTGTGAAAAATTATTTTAAATTTTAGTAATCAGTATCTTGAAGACTCAGAGCTTCCCAGAACCCCAGCCATACCAGCCAGCTTCTCCAAAGTTCTTCAGCAGCACGTTACTGAGAATGAGATTGCGTTGGAAGCTGCTTGGGTGGAGACAGATTCTCAAGACTGGGAGTGGCCTGGTACGGTGGGGGGGTGGGGAGGTGGGGGGGTCTGATAGAACAGGCATTTCCTCTGTGGTGGGGGGGGGGGGAGGGAAGTAGAATGATGGCTGGATGATATCAGCCTGTTGAAATGGTATTATACCAGGATTAAGTGACCTAAGTCACATACTCAAGGCCCTCATTTTACTATAGCCCACTTCCCAGTGTATTGACCAATCAGAGTTGATTGGCACCCCTTGGGAACACTCTTCGAAGGGCATATAACTATATACCCCTAAATCCCAAATCGAGCCAATTCTGGAATGACCCTCTTAGGGGGGCCCAGTTCTGGACTGTAACTCCCATGCAATGCAGTCACCAGCTTGTGAGAGAAATTAGAACGTGGACATACAACCTAATAGTTTATTGGAACTAGGGAAAAGAGGGAGCCACAGAAGTTCACTGTGTAGGGGAATCACAAGGTCAGAGCTAGGCTTTAAGAAAATCATTTTGGCAACTGGAGGCTAGTCAGGAGGGGAGAGAGACTTGAAACAGGGAAGGTCAAATACAAGAAATCTATGGCACTAGTCCAGAACTCCTCCTTGGCCCTTATTTTCCCCATCTGCCCAAGGAGGTGTGTTCTCTCACAACTATACTGCCATAGCTGCTGAGGGAAAGCTGTAGGACAAAGAACAAACTCTGTTTTGGGGTCAACACAGGTTACAAAGAAAGATGGGATGATTGCTGGAGCATTCTTCTGGAGAAAATGGGTAGGGATAGATTCAAAGGTACAGGTAGTAGGCTAGACTTAGCAAGGAAAAAGGCCACCTCTTTATCAGAAACTGGTAAAGGAGAAGAGATTGGGGGATGATTTCAAGGGATTTTGAGATATAAAGGGGAAGTGAGAAAACTCAGGGTGCATGGTCTTTATTTTCTAGGCAAAGTCCTCAGCTAAGAAGGTACAGGAAGGGAGAGGTGAGGGAGTCTTGAGGAGAGAAGAGAACATGGGAGTGGGATACAGCAGAGATGCCAACACTGCCACCGTCCAGCAACAATCAATCAATCCTGAGAACTGTTCAACCCAAATTAAAATGTAATTGGGAAATATTTAACAAAATAAATAAAAATACAATAGCATACTGATAATATTAATATGCAGTTTTCTAAATCAATATGCTGCTTGCAGGGATCCTTATGTAGGGTTTGGTGGCCTTGTTTCTATTTAAGTCTGATACCACTGGGATAGAGAATCAATTAGGAAGGAGTAAAAGGATTGCTTCTTTATATAGCACTTTAAGGTTTATGGAGAGCATTTCTCATAATAATCCTGTGTAATAAGTAGCATAAACATTACTAATCCCACTTTACAGATGAGAAAACTGAGGCTCAGAGAGATTAAGAGACTTATGCTCTTAGTAGATACCAAAACCAGAATTAGACATTTCCAAGGGACCTTGGAGGTTTTTTGGCCCAGCCCTCTACCCACTGTGGCACGCTGTAGACCACATACTTTCCATGGCTGTTTTGAGAAAAGCATGTGGCAAACTATAGTACGCTACAGAAATGTGAGCTGCTATTTTTATTGGGAGGGGAGGTGTATCTGGCTGCATGTGCAGAATGGATTGGAAGGAGGAACTGAAAGGGGAAGGGAAAGGATGGGCAGGAGACTGTCGCCAGAAGCCTGGTTTGGCAATAATGAGAACATGGACAGCAACAACAGCAACGAACTCCTCTCACAGAATTCCCTTGTTTCCAGAATTCTGTCCTGAGGAAGCTCCCCACCCCCCCCTCCCCAGCCCCATGACCAGCCTGGCAGGAAAAGCCACCAAGTCTGCAGGTCCTCTCCTACATCTTCTGGATGCCCCTTCCTTTCCTCCCCGTCCTCTTCTCCATCACGTGGTCTGTCTTCCCTGCCCAGTTCAGCTTGTCTGTCCGACAGCCTGGCCTGGGTGTGCCTCTCTCTCTCTCTCTCTCTCTCTCTCTGGGGAGTGTCACTGAGCACACTCAGCCAGGAACCTACAGTAACAACCTCCGCTCAAAACAGCAGACCGGGCCTTTTATGTAACAAAATGGAAATTGCCGGAAGAGAAAGAAAATCCCCTAAAGTGAAATTCCAGGAAGCGCATCTGAGAGCTCCACATTCCCAACAGCTGCACAGGTCTTCCTCTGGCAGGACCATCACGTGACAACATATACCAGGAGAACTCGTTAAGTACAACACTAACTTCTCCCTGCCGTCAGTGCAGTCTGAGGACCAGACGTGCAACCTGAAGCACAGGCAAGAACAGTGCACGTCTCTACCACCCTTCAAAGCTTCCCAACAACCTGAGAGGGGGGTAGAGAAAGCACGCTTAGCCTCATTTGACACATCTCCAGGCCCAAAATCATGAGCTTCTTTATGATATCTCTCATGATTGGTTGTCCACATTCAAATGAGTGTTTCCTTACAAAATGAGAACATTAATTCACTCCTTCACTCATTTATCCAACCAGCATTTATCCAGCGGCTACTAGGGTAACAGAGCAAGGCCTTGAGTTCAGCTCCTCTGACTCTTAATCCAAGCCCTTTTCCATCATCTGGTCACCACATGGCTCTCATGAGACTGTCTGGTCCATGGGATTCATCCTCTGGACAGTGACCACTCAGGCAAAGACATCTGGCCAGATCTCTATTCCCACTGTGGTTTCTGCTGGAGACCTTGGAACTTTGGCACTTGGTAAGCTCGACTCAACAACTGCTTTGTTTCCCCTCCAAAGGCACCACCTCAGGACCCTCAAATTGGCATGAAACTCCTATCAGTATGAGGTGCATGCCTGCGTGCCCATGCACACATGCACACACCCATACTCACTCTCTCTCTCTCTCGCTCATTAATGCATTTCCTCAACACATTCCTCCAAAATTACGCCCAACAGAGGTTTCCAAAAGCTTCAGACACACTTACTTAAGTTGCTGTGGACTCACGAGGCCCCAAATTTAGCTCTACTCCAAAAGCACCCCATGGTGCTGTCCAAGGGTGAGTTCCTCTGGCTCCATCTGTTGTTACTAAACTGGTCCCCAAATCCATCCTATGCCTCAACATAAGACATTAAGCCCTCTTCCTATCTCTCAGAGGTGGGTGGGACCATCTAGGTTTCTCCATTAAATATTTAGAGGTCCAAGTAACTCAGGCCTATTTCCCAAGGTAACCCCTGGCCAAAACACCAGGGCTGGGTGAGCAGGGGAAAAGTACAAAAGGTGAAGGAGAAGATTCATGTTCACAAAGGCAAAAATCACTCAGAGGAAGAAAAACAGGGATCATTGAAAGCAGTCCCTCCTATACAACTATAGCAACTAATCTCAACCAAAGCTGGGAGGGAAAACAGCATAAAGGTAACCGGAAAGTGAAAGTCTTAGGTTTCTCTGATTCCATATCTTGCTGACTGCAGGACCTATAATAAGTCACTCCCCTTTCTGAATCTCAGTTTCCTCCTCTGTAAAATGGGGATATCACCATTGTTGTTGTTTGTTCTTTGTTTTTGACAAGGACCAATGACATCACAGAGTGACATCTTGACTCCTGTGTGAATTGGATTGAAGTGAGGCAGAGCTGCACCAAGTCATCAGCCTCATTCTCTCTTCCACAGTCATCAAAGTCCGGTGGCAAGACAAAAGTCAGGAAGACTAGCAATGGTCCAGGATGCAATGGATGATCTTGGCATCTTCCATGTCTGACCAAGCCCTAAGTGCTCCACAAGACCTGCTTCAGCTGCCTTCATGGCTGTTGAACAAGTTGTTCTCATCTGCCCATTCCACCAGGGGAAATCTTCACATGCTTGGGGTGGACACCCCCTAACTCACCTACAGGTTTGTGGGCCTGTCAGTTACCTTCAACCTGATTTAGCCTGTCTGCCACGGATGTGGCTGCCGTACATGCTACAAAGCTTCTTGGAGCCACGGGTGAAAGCTGGGTGCCAGGTGGACACCAAAGGTACATGAGCAGCCCTGAAAAGGGCTGGGTAAGTCCTCACCCCACAGGGGCTACTCCTCCTAGACCACCCATTCACGCCACCAACCACATAAGGTCATTTTAAAAATTGAATGTATGACTGAGATATTACCTAAATGAGAGTTGTTATTACTATATCCCAGAGCACATGCTTTTTCTGGGGCTGTGTAATGCCCTCCCCTCACACTCTCCTGCCCCAGGGTTCCCATCAGTCCTTGCTTGCCGGATATGCTCTGTGTGAGGAGGCTAAAACATGCAGCTCTTCCAGAATTCCATGCCCCTCCTTCAGTCAAGTTGCCAGGAAAGGAACCGGAGGCATCTCTGGGGTGCTCTGTACTGTCCTCATACTTACTTTGGGGCTTCAGCTTCACCCAAATGTTTTTCCCACGAATGTGGGTCCTTCAGGAGATTAAATCAGCCTGACACTATCCCCAGACTCCTCACTTCCCAAGGCTATTCTTCAGAGCTGGGACTTATTAAGGCTTCACAAGGCCAAAGGTACCCATGACTTGATTTGGGCCCTTCAAGAAGAACTCTGCTCTATAAACGTGTCTCCAGAAAGGGGAACCTGTCAAATTTCCAAATGATATCTTTAGAACATAAAACCAGGACTCGGGTGAAAAAAAAATCCCCAAACTTCAGAGTTAGAACCCTTCCAGACTATCTTGCCCAGTGTCATCTGGCAAGTCAGTGGCAGAGACAGGACTAACATCCAGGCAGGCATCAGGCTTCCGGGTCAGAAGGGGAAGGCCAGCTCTTTTTCTTGCTTCTAGTCTCTCCTCCCTCCAATTATCCTAAACCCAACTATCAAAACAATTTTCTTAATGCCCAGATCTGACTCCATTGCCTAAACCCTTTAGACACTGCTCATTTCCTTTAGGATAAAATACAAACTCTTTCACCTAGTATTTCAGGTCCTCTACAATCTGGCTCTAACCTACATTTTACTTCACATTTCTCCATGCACTTTACATTCCTGATAAACTAGACTAGTGGCCAGTCTCCATCCTGTCCCATCTTCTATGTCCATGCATTGTTGAAGACCAACTCCATGCTGACATGCTCCTTTCTACTGCAATCCTTCTCTTCCTTCAAGGCCTACCTCAAGTGATTTTCCTAAGGTGCAGGTCTAACCATGTCATTCCCCTACTCAATAAACTCTAAGGGTTCCCCGTTGCCTCTAAGAACAAATAAAAGGTCTTCTGTTTGGTTTTTAAAGTCCTTTAGAACCTGGGTCCTCCTTTCCATCTCATTAATAATAGTAACAGTAACAATGGCTAGTATTTACACAACGCTTTAAGGCTTGCAAAGCACTTTAATATATTAATTCACCCACTCCTCACAATAACCCTGTGAAGTTAGGTTGTGGTTCAGTCAATTTCCAACTCTTCCTGACCCCATTTGGGGTTTTCTTGGCAGAGATACTGGAGTGGTTTGCCATTTTCTTCTCCAGCTCATTTTACAGATGAGGAAACTAAGGCAAACAGGGTTAAGTGACCTGCTCAGAGTTACGCAACAAGTAAGTGGCCTCAAACCTGAGGCTAGATTTGAATTCAGAAAGATGAGTCTTCCTGACTCCAGGCCCAGCACTCTATCCCCTACACCACCTAGCTGCCCACTCTGTGAGGTAGGTGCTATTATTATCCCCATTTTACAGATAAAGAAACTGAGATGTTAAGTGATTTGCCCAGGGCCACACCACTACTCTGTATCTCTAGTAGGATTCAAAGTCAATCTTCCAGATTCCAAGTCCTGCAATCTCTCTACCACACAACATCAACGCCAACATACTCTAGGTACTGTAAGCCAAAGTGAGCTTCCAGTTGTTCCTTACATGTGACGTCTCCCATCATCACGCCTTTGCATTGGCTGTTCCCCATGCCTGAACTGCTCTCTCTACCTTGCATGCTGCATTTCACTTTGTATCATACATATTAATATGCAAGCCAGATCCTGACCAGCAAAATTAAAACTCACTAAAGGCAGGACTTAGTGTTTTTCATTTTGTGTAATCCCAGTGCCCTGTAATATAGGAGGTGCTTAATAAGTGCTGGTAATCAATGTTCTGAGACCCCAACTAACATACACACAAGGGGAGGAGTGTCCACCTTAAAACCAAGAAAGGGCTGTTCAAACAAAGATACTTAAGAGTCACATTTTATTCTTTGTTAAGGAGAGAGAATGGCGACAGACTTCCTGGTACTATCTGTCAGGAAGAAACTTGTACAGATAAGTGAAAAGAAATAGAACCGTGGAAGCTCAGAGTTGGAAGGACCCTTGAAGGCCATTTCGTCCAGACCAGACCTTAACAGGGATATCCTCTACAACATCCTCAACAAGTAGTTGTCCAGGTGCCAGACCTCCTGAAGTAGACCATTCCACAGGAGGGTAGCTGGAACCAAGAAGTTGTTTTTCTTTACGCTCAGCTGAAATCTTCCTCTGTACAAATCCTGCCCACTGCTCCTAGTTCTGCACTCTGAGACCACGTAGAACAAGTCCTTTCAAATACACTGAGGCCAATACTCTCACGGCCCCCAAGTTTTCTGTTTTCATTTCTAGTTTCTTCAATCAAGCCTCCTATCTGTGGATTCAAGGCCCCTCACTCTCCTTTGTATGTTCCAGGTTGCCCATGTCCTTCTAAAACTGCATATAATATTCCAAATGTGCTCTGACCAGTATTATAGACAAGGTGTATATAATGACACCATCCCTTTCTTAAGACAGCCCCAGGTTGCATTAGGGTTTTTGGCTGCCACATAACAATGGTGGTTCATACTGAACTTGCAGTATCACCAACCATTCCTTAAGCAACAGAAAAGGAAAGGAAATGGAAAAAGGAGAAAGGAAAGAAGGAAAAGAAAAGAGAGAGGAGGGGAGAAGAGAAACAAACTTTTATTAAGTACCTATTATGTATCAGGCACTTTGCAAATGTGTCATTTGATCTGCACAACTACTCTGGGAGGTAGGTGCTATTATTATCAGCCCTATTTTATAGTTGAGGAAATGGAGGCAAACAGAGGTTAAGCAACTTGTCCAGAATCACACGGCTAGTCAATGCCTTAGACCATCATTGGACCCAGGTCTTTCTGCCTCCAGGCTCAGGCCTCTTTCTACTGTGCTGCCTAGATACCCAAGGCAATGACCCTATCAGGCCCAAAATCATGGGAAAGTTCTGCAATAGTAACAAGACAAGTGATCTTGGTCCACAGGAAGGAAAGCAATAGGCCCCAAGATCACCTTAGGAGTCATCTTATCTTGCTGGAACTTCCTGTGACAGCCTCCAATAATGACAGAACTAACCACAGTTATCCTCCAGAGATATTCCTCAATTTCTTATCTCGAAGCAACTTTGCTGACACAGTTCCAGAAGGCCCTCCCCCTCCTACGTCCATCTCTCAAAATTCCGCCCATCCTTTAAGGTCCAGCTCCAGTGGCATCTCCTCTATGAACACTTCCTTGATCCCACCCCGTCTCCCCACTTAGAAATTGTCTTTCCTTCCTTTGTTTATACTTTCATGCTTTTGTGTTCTGCCAGTTTCAGACCTTCCCTTTGCCACCATCACTCGACAATCCCTTTGCCTCTGAAGTGCACACCAATCAATTATACCAGATCCAGCTACTGACTCCAGGTGCCTCTTCCATGACATCCTCACCTGGCTCACCATCTGCCCTTCCACTCCAACTCTTGACCTTATCCTTGGTAACTTCAATAGTAACGATGATGACCCTACCACCACCGTGCGCTCTTACTTTATTAACTGGATCAATTCCCATGACCTCTACATCTATGTCTATCCCGTACCTACCAACAGAGGCTGCCACATCTTAGACCCAGGGCCACAAGATTCCAAACGCCGAAATTCCTTTTTCCTCCCAGAATCTCCTGTCACAGGATCATAGGACTAGAGTGAAATCCCCCATTGTCTCTCACTAATGCCAGTTGGTTCTTTACCCTATGATCCTCAAACTCCTCCAAGCCTTTGCTAGATGATGTTGTGGTGACAGAGTCCACTACAAATCCGTACCAAATAATCTCAAACTGGCCCTCTCTAAATCACAATAATCCTTTTACTCATTTCTAATTAACTCCCTATCACACCCTCTCTACAAAGGCTATAAGCAAATCTTTTTTCTCAAGCTCTCAACTCTGCCCCAACTGCTCCCTCTCAAACAGATGGTGTCACCTCCTATTTTATTAAATAGACTGAAAATCCTACCCAACTGCCTTTAGTCTCTCATCCTCCCAACCTCAGAAAAACTCTTATGGACCCATCCATTCCCCTAGCCCTGCCTACTGTACCAATCTCAGAGGAGAAGGCAGTCCTCCCCTACTGCTCCAATCTCATGGTAAAATGGCCCTCCTCCATTGCTCCAATCTCAGATGATAAAATGGCCTTCCCCCATTGTTCCAATTTCAGATGATAAAATGGCCCTCCTCCATTGCTCCAATCTCAGATGATAAAATGGCCTTCCCCCATTGTTCCAATTTCAGATGATAAAATGGTCCTCCTCAATTGCTCCAACCTCAGAGGATAATCTCCACAATGACACAATGACAATGCTATCTCAATTTGTGCTAACCCTTTCCTTTCCTGCCTGCTCCCAGACCTTGCTCCATTATTCACTACATTTTTGTCATCTTCAGTCTTTTCTCTACTGACTCCTTCCTCATTATATACAAACATGTTCTGGTCTCCCCATCTAGTCCCTTCATTTTACAAATAAGGAAACTGAAACTCAAGAGAGAGGAAATGACCCGCCAAAGGTTATATGACCAGTAAGTTTCAGAACCAGAACCCAACACACTCCTGTATCTTCCGCTCATCTTATCAACACGAAGGCTACACCAGACTGAACTGAGACAAGCAGACTGTGGTCAAGCCTTTACTCAGCTACCAAACGATCAGAGATTTAGGGCAAGTCATTTTCTCTCCTTTAGCTTCCATTTCTGCGTTAGTAAAAAGAAAGGGTTTCAACTAAATAAGTTCTGTAGTTCCTTCTACCACTACCACTCTGTAGTTTAATGATTTTACATTTCAATTGCCATCAAATAGTAAAATCAGAGAAAGGCAAAGCAGAACAATTTAAATCTCTGAGCCCATTTCCTTTTTTCTTCCAAGCTCTGGACATGTGCAAATATGTATAGCTGTGTTGGGGGGGGACCCCATAACTGATACCCAGGCATTCCCCTCCATTAGCCTCAGTTGGCAATAATTCAATATTCATTGACATGGCACCCTACAGCCTCCTGAATAAAGTCTAAATTCTTTACTGCACACTCATACTACTTGTGTGACCCTGGGCAATTCACTTAACCTCCCTGCGCCTCAGTTTCTTCATTTGAAAAACAAAAGGATTGAACGAAATGGCCTCTGAGGTCCTTTGTAGCTCTAAATTTATGATGCTTTGATTCAAAAGGCCTCCCTAATAAGACACCAACCATATCTCATCGTAATCACCACTTGTACAACTGATGTTCTAGCCCAGCTGGCCTGCTCCACCCCCAAGGCCACCCTATGTTTTCTCACCACTCTATCTTTGTTTATGTTGGTCCGTCTATCAGAAATACTCCACTCCATCCCCCATATCTACCTGCTGACATTGTATCCATACTGCAAGGCCCAGATCAAAGGTCACCTTCTTCTCCAAGCTTTATTGGATTCTCCCAGTTGGAAGCAATCCCTTCTTTGACTGATATGATAAAGTTTATACTCCTTTTATGCACATATCACATTTTAATTTGCGTTTTATCTATCATGTATAATCCCCTTTCTAAATTACAAAATCCATGAAAGGTCAGACATATCTAAACTTAGTATCTCCTTCAGAAACTGGCATACTGCAGATAGTGGAATCTTAATAAACACTACTGAATGCTGAATGAAAGCCTGAATGGTAACCTCTTGGTTCAACAAATTCTAGTTTGTCCTAAAGGCAAGGAGCTACAGGCAAATTACCTGTCCAAGAAAGGCCCGGGCCAGGGTGACTGCAGGCTGGTCAAAAAACTCAGGTCCCAGCCGGGAACTGTTGCTGGTATGGCGAGTGAAATAGATACTGTACTCTGGAGCAGGACTCCTGGGTGAGGCAAGTGGGTGATCCCCTAAGGAATCCGACTCGGGCTGGCTCTGGCTGGCCTTTGACTCAGATAACCGTAGTTTTTTCCGAAGCACTGTTCTAGAAAGCTGGATTGAAAAAGAAAGCAAAAAACAAAACTCTTTAAACATTGAAAGTAGTCTCTTCCCCAGGGGGGGGCGTCAGCCAAGCAGCCTAGATTTCAAATGAGCAGTCCCAAAAGATAAACAACAAAACAAGTGAGTTGAGCCACAGATATATCTCAGGGTGGGAAAATGGTTATCAGGAATCACAAGATTTTTAAAATGTTGAAACTTGAAAGGATTAGACCTTAGAACGCAGAATGCTAGAGCTAGCAGGGTTTTCAGAACATAGTATGTTATAGTAACAGCCATGTTGTGTGATGACTAATACTGATAGACTTAACCCTTCCCAGCAATACAAGGATCTATGACATCTCCAAAGGCCTCATGATGGAAAATGCTATCCGCATCCAAATAAAGAACTATGGAGTTTGAATGCAGATCGAAGCATACTGTTCACTATTTTTTTTCTTCTGTTGAGTTTTGTTTCCTCTTTCTGGTGGTTCTTCCTATTGGTTCTAATTCTTACTTATAACATCACTAATGTGAAAATATCTTTAATAGGAATGTATATGTATAGCCCATATCAGATTGCACACCTGGGTGGGAAAAGAGGGGGAGAAAAATTTAGAACTCAAAAGCTTATGGAAATGATTATTCATAATTCAAAATAAATTAATTTTTTAAAAAAAGAACATAGTATGTTAAGCTATAACAAAATGTCAGACCCAAAAGGGACCTTAGAGCCAATCTAGATTAAGCCTTTCATTTTACAAGGGAGGAAAACGAGATCCAGAGAGGTTAACTGATTTTCCCCAAGGGTACAAGTAGTCAATAAATGAAGATCCTAAAATACATTCTAATCCTTTTGAGGCCTAAAAAGCCACATTAAAAAAAAATTATCCATGGAGCTTTTAACTTCTGTTTCTTGTAAACCACTCTGAAATGGGAGGCCAAAAGGACATGAACTAGTTTGGAAAAAAAAGACAAGCTTTCCAAAGAGTTATCATCACTTTGCTTTAAAGGCGGAAAAATCAACAATCATCCATCAATTTTTTCACACTCCTCATACTGATACTATATAAATGTCCCTAGCACTTATTTCAAGAAATAACTTTTTAGCATAACCTTTTTAGCTATACGGAAAGGAGGCAGACAAGGCCCTGACTTATGTCTTACAAGGAAAAAACACTTTTAAGGAGGGAAAGAAATAAGCTCAAAGAAATTAAGTTAATATAAATCTACCCAGCTCTTCCCACAAAGCAGGAATCCCACATTTCTAGTTTTGCCAATAATTCTCCCACGGTACAAACACAAACTGGAATCTAGTTGCTCTGTCAGGAAATGTGTTTGAAGCTATATGAAGGAACACAGGACCACCAGAGAACTATGGCTCACTGCGAAGCCGTGTTAATTTCTAAATCTGACCTAGCCAAATACCATGTCACAGGCAGGTACATTCACATGTACTCTTTTCTCTCTCTCTGTCTCCCACCCCCATTGAAAAAAAAAAAAAAGGAATGCTTCACAAATTTGCACATCATCCTGGCATAGGGGCCATGCTAATCTGTTTCATTCTAATTTTAGTATATGTGCTGCCAAAGCCACTACTACCCACCCCTTTTGCTTCTTTAAAAAAGAACCGAAATGGACCTCAAAGATCAGAGTCCAGCCCTCTCATTTTTAAAAATTAATTTTTTACCTGTACTTGACAAACATAAAACATATGTATTTTACAGAAAATGACTAGCAAAAGAGGGCTGTGTGTGAAAACTGCGAATCCATTATGTATATATTACATTTAAAAAACTAATATATTCAGCACTCAAATTTCAAAACATCCTGCTTGTCTGTGTATCCTTTTAAACCTCTATTCTTTTCTTTTCTTTTTTTAGGCAATTGGGGTTAAGTGACTTGCCCAGGGTCACACAGCTAGTAAGTGACAAGTGTTTGGTCTGAGGCCGCATTTGAACTCAGGTCCTCCTAACTTCAGGGCCGGTGCTCTATCCACTGCGCCACCTAGCTGCCCCCCTGCCTCTATTCTTTTCTACGCATTTTTAAAAATACTTTTTTTTTCTTCTTGGCATCCCCATGGCTAGTATCCCTCTCCTTTACAAAACTCATCAATTAAAAAAAAAATCTCCTTTGGAACAAATAATCGTAGTCAAACAAAATAGATCCATATAATGGCCATGTTGAGTTTCTTCTTTGTTAGGCAATGAAAGTAGCACGGCTTCATGCTCATTCCTCTAAAGTAATGACTGGTCACTGAATTTACTGAAGTTCTAAAGTCTTAAAGTTGTTGTTAATAATGTTGTTTAAATTGTTTTCCTGGTTCTGCTCAGTTCACTCTTCTTTAATTCATATGTCTTCCTATATATGTTTCTCTGAATTCATTTCTTTTGCTTTTTTTTTACAGTAAAATATTTCATTACATACACATACCATAATTTGTTCACCCATTCCCCAACTGATGAGCACCCCCTTAGTTTTTATTTCTTTGCTACCACAAAAAAGTGCTGTTATAAATACTGTTGTACATATGGGTCCTTTCCTTCTTTCTTTTATATATACCTCCCTGATGTCACGGCCCTCTTTGAGATGGGTCAAGCTACAACAATAAGCCTAGTAATGGTATCACTGGATCAAAGTGTATGCGTAAATTAGTGACTTTGGAGGTATAGTTCTAAATTTCTTTCCAGAATTCCTGGACCACATCATAGCTCCACCAATAATGTATGCATGTATTAACAATTTTCTTTTTGTCATCTTTGTCAAATTGACGGGCATGAGGGAAGACCTCAAAGTTGTTTTAGTTGGCATTTCTCATATTAGTAATAATTTGGAGGGTTTTTTCATATGGTCGTTGACAGCTTGCATTTCTTCCTTTGAGAGCTGCCTACTCATATTTGACCATTGATTTATTGGGGAATGGCTATTGTCTTTACATATTTGAGTAAGTTTCTTATATATTATGCATATCAGAATGTTATCAGAAAAAAAATTAGTGCAAAGATATTGTCTGAGTTATTTCCTTTCTTTTTTAAAAAAATAAGTTTTTGTTGATGTATTTTGAGGGTTGTCCTTTATATCAACCATAATTTCCCCCACCAATCCTTCTTCTCTGAAGGCCATCTGATATAACAAAAGAAGAAATAGAAAAAGAAAAGGAAAAAATCAGCATAGTTGATCCACACATCAAAAAAGTCTGAAAATACATGGAATGTACACTTCTGGACCTCCCACCTCTGCACTGGGGTGGGGTGGGAGTTTCTTCTCATCTCTCTTCTTTGGAGTCAGGTTCACTGTTTATAATTTTGCAACATTTATTGCTGATTTTCTTTTCGGGGTTGTTTTTTCCATTTACATTGCTTCTGCCATTGTATCTATTTTTTGGTTCTGTTTAATGCATTCTGCATAAGTTCATGTAGATACTTTCAAGCTTTTCTGTATTCATCACTTTTGTCATTTCTTACAGCACAGTAATATTCCATTACTTTCATATACCCACAATTTATTTAGTCATTCCCCAATCAATGGGCATCTACTCTATTTCCAATCCCTTGCCATCACAAAAAGTGCTGCTATAAATTATTTTGTTGTATTTGGGGACTCTCTTCTTATCAATGGCTTCCTTGGGACATAAGCCTAGTAATGGAATCTCTGGATCAAAGGGTATGGACCTTTTAGTCACTTTTTTTTCCCCACAAGTTGTGCTTTCCAAAATGGTTACACTTATTCATAGCTCCAACAAACAACACCAGTGTGCCTATCTTCCCACAATCCCTCCAACATTTACGATTCTTATATGTAATCATCCTCGCCAATTTGCGAGGTGTATGGTAAAACCTGAGGGCTGCTTTGATCTGCATTTGTCTTGCAATTAGTGATTTGGAGCATTTTTTTCATATGGCTGTAATAGTCTGAAATTCTTTATCTGTTCATATCCTTTTGTTCATATCTATTGGAAGATAGGAAATAAATAATTATTAAATGCCTACTACGTACAGACACTGTGCTAAATGCTTTACAAATGTTATTTCATTTGATCCTCCCACCAACCCTAGGAAGTAGGTGCTGTTATTATTCCCATTTTACAATTAAAGAAAGTGAGGTACACTGAGGTAAAGGACTTATCCAGTGTCACACAGTTAGTGTCTGAGGTTGGATTTCAATTCAGGTCCTCCTGGCTCTAAGTCCAGTACTCTACCAACTATACCACCTAGTTGCCTCAATTCCCTATTGGGAATGGCTTTTGGATAGACACACACATGTACACTTATTATAAAATACATATAAACATGCATAGTACATATAATATATATGTTAACTGTTTATATATCTTGAGTACCAGACCCTTGTCAGAGACATGTGATGCAAAGATTTCTTTCCCATTTCACCACTTCCCTTCTTATTCTAGGCATATTAATATTGTTTTTGCAGAAGTTTTTCAGCTTCACGTAATCTGTTACCCATTTTATCTTTTGTAATTGCCTCTGTCCCCTGTTCAGTTAATGATGCATCACCTACTCATAGCTGTTAGAGGTATATGATCTGTTTCTCTTATAATTTTTTAATAGTATTATCTTTAATATTAAGATCATGTATCCATTTAGAGTGTATTGTGGAATGTGGGTAAGTGTTGGTCTAAGACTAATTATTGATAGACTGCTTTCCAGTTTTCCCAGCAGTTTTTATCAAATAGGGAGTTCTTTTCTAAGAAATTTATATTTTTTTGCTTTATCAAACACTGAACTCTGGGTATTATAGTATGGTTTCAGATCTGGTATAGGTCCCCTAATTACCTTTTTTAAAAAAAAAAATAATTTCTCTTGAAATTCTTGACCTTTTGTTTCTCCAGATGAATTTTGTTATTTTTTTCTAGCTCAATAAAGTAATTCTTTGGTAGTATGGTTGTTGTATGTCATGTTGTTTGTCCTTCGTTTTTGAAGAGGACAAATGACATCATAGGGTGACATCTTGACTCATGTGTGAATTGGATTTTAGGGAGGCAGAGTTGCACAAAGTCATCATCCTCATTTTCTCTTCCAGAGTCACTGAAGTCCAGTGGCAGCACAAAAGTCAAGAAAACTGGCGATGACCCAGGATGCAGTGGATGACTTTGATGTCTTTGATGCCTGACCAAGCCCTAAGTACTCCACAATGACTGCTTCAGTCACCTCCGTGGCTGTTAGAACAAACTGTTCTCATCTGCCCATCCCACCAGGGAAAGCCTTCACATGCTTGGAGGAGACAACATCCCCCTAACTCAGTGACAGGCTTGAAGCTTGTTGGTTATCCTCAACCTAGTTTAGCCTGTCTGCTGAGACGGTTTACCAGGGTGTGGCTGCTGCACATACTACAGCTTGGTGGAGCCACAGGTAAGAGCTGAGTACCAGGTGGACACCAAAGGTGGATGAACAACTCTGAAAAGGACTGGGCAAGCCCTCACGCCAGAAGTGCTAGTCCTCTTGAACACCCCACACACCCTGGTGGAATGGTACTGAATAAGTAAATTAATTTAGATAGTATTGTCATTTTTTTTTTATCTTATTGACACAGTTCAACCATGACCAAGTAACATCTCCCCAGTATTTAGGTCTGTCTCTTTTTTCTTTAAAGAGTATTTTTGTAATTGTAGTCATACAGCTCATTCATGTGTGTCTTGGAAGGCAAATTCCCAAATGTTTTATACATTCTGTGGTTATTTAGAATATAATTCCTCTTTCTGTCACTTTCCATTGAGTTTTGTTGGTAAAACAAAGAAAAAAATATTTACATATGGTTCATTTTTTTACTCCGCTATTTTGCTGAAGTTATCCTTTCAATTTTTTTTTTAGATGATTCTGTAGCGTTCTCTAGGTAGACCATCATAATCTGCAAAAAGTAATACTTTTGTTTCCTCTGTCCCTAGCTTAACACTAGATTTCTTTTTCTTTTCTTATTGCCATAGCTAGTCTTTCTACACTTATACTAAATAATGGAGATGCCTTCTGGATATCTTTTACTGAATACTGCACAGTGATTTCAAGCCCAACATTTTAAAAATAGAATTCATCATCTTCTCCCCCAAACCTTCCCAGTTCCACACTTCCCTAATATTGTCAAGGGGCCCACCACCCTTCTAGTCACCCAGGCTCCTGATCTTGGTGTCGTACTCAATTTATCACAGACTCTCCTCCTGCATATCCACTCTGCTATCAAGTCTGGATGCTTTCACCTCTATAACGTTTCTCCTACCTTCCCTTCTTTCCACCCACACAGTACCACCTTGGTCCAGGGCTAAGCCATCATCACTTCTTGCCTAAATTATCACAACAGCTTTCTAATTGGTCTCCCTATTTGGTCTACCATTTCATCCTCCATTCAGATGCCAAAGTGCAAGCACAGATCTGACCATGTCATCCCTCCATCTAATAATAATAATAATAATAAGAGCAAGGATTTATAGATAGCACTTTTAGGTTTATAGAGCACTTTACAAATATCTCATTTGATTTTCACAACAATCCTAGGATATAAGAAAACTGGGATAAACTTGCCCAGAAGTCACATAGCTAGTAAATGTCTAAATCCATGTTGGAGCTCAGGTCTTCCTAACTCCATGTCCAGTGCTCCATCCATTACACCACCTAGCTACCTCAAAAGAGTGTAAGCTCCTTGACAGCAGAGATGATCTAAAATATTTTTTCATTCATTCATTTATTCATTCTAATTTCATCAAGCCTCTGAACTCTAAACACACTTATCAGAGAAATTCTCAGCAATGTGAATGAGATCAGTCTAACTATATACTAGAAAAACAAAGTGGACTAGAAACACATATTACTTAGAGTAAGACATGCAAATGGAAAGGCAATCCATCAAATAAGTATATCACTATATCAATATATCAATACATATATCTATATATCTTGGACATGCAGAGAAGATAGGCAATAAGCTGAAGATGGAAGAGGAAAAGGTCAGGTTGGCTTGCACTTGGGAAAATGTATAGTGCTAAACTCCCCACCCCTGTAAAATCCATTTCTTTAAAAACCACATCCTCACAGTGATATTATATAGCTATGAATCATGAAAAATCATTTCAGCCTAGATGATAAAAAACAGAAATAGTTAATACAGGAGAAGTTGTGGGGATATGAGCACAATAATATACCATTTGTGGCACACAGAATTATCCAACTGCCCTAGAAAACTATCTGGAACCAAGCAAGGCACTAAATTGTTAGGGTCCTTTGATCCAGCAACATCACTACTAAGCACATACCCCAAAGAGGTCAAAGACAAAGACAAAGCTCCCATATGTATCAAAATACTGGCAGCAATAGAGTTGGTGGAAGCAAAAAGAAAAAGAAGAATACAGTGGGTACCCACTGATTGGGGAATGAATAAACAAACTGCACCATATGTATGTAATGGAATACTATCGTACTGTAAAAAATGATTAATATGAGGAATTCAAAGAAACACATATGAGAGGATACCTCCAACCTACCCCTTCATGGAGGTGGGAAGTCCACAAGTATTACATATTATAGATGTTTTCAATGTATTCATCAGTTGTGGTGACTCTTCCCCCCTCTCTTCTTTAAAAAAAAATACAATTTATTATATGAGATAGCTCTCTGGGAGGAGGAAGTAGAGGAATATAGGAGATAACTATGATAATATAAAAAACAGAAGACTTCAATAAAAACTTATTTTTAAAAAATTGCCATGGATACTAATGGGCATTATGGTACAGTGGAAAGACCACTAGCTTAAGAGATATGAGTCCTAGTTCTGGTTCTGTCACCATCCAGTCCTGCAATTTCTCCAGCAACATAGGAATGCAGGCAAAGAACCATCTAGCGCAATTCCCTTTTTTTATTGATTAGAAAACAGATGTCTAGAGATGGGAAACTATTTATCCAAAGACAGCAAATGCATTAAGTGCCCTGACTTTAAGTCTAGTGAGTGCCCTTTACCAATTGCCTCCTTTGGAAAACAGGGGTGACAGGGTAAAGCGCAAAGTGTTCCATCAATCGGCATTGTTTTTCAAAGCAGCAGGAGGCAGGGGCCCAAGGACCACCACAGAAGAGCAAGAGTTAAATGCTATGGCGTTTTCCATGGCAAGTCATTACTTTCCTGAAAGAATAAACTTCACTACAGTCCATCTGGTTGCCACATGTCCTAAAACATCTGACCAGACAATCTTAGTTATTTTTGGGACCAAAACTCATTCTCAGAGCTGCGATTAAGAGGGAAGATTAAAGGAGAACAGAAGGCTGATGAATGTTCAAGGATTGGAGAAACACCTCCTCTCTTAAGCCATCGGAGCTACAGGAGTGCTGGCTCTGACGGACACCAGTATTTTAAACCAAGTGAAGACATTACATTTTAAACATAAACTGCCACAGAAGTCCGGCGTGAACACTCACTGATGTGCCTGTCTTTTCAGTCTGGTCACGGTCCTAGTGCTCGCTGTAAGCATCCCAACAACATGACATCACTTGGAGTTCAGCCACTTTGCCAAAAGATCCCCGTTATCATTCCATACTTCAATAGCACTTTCCTCAGGCGTTTCAACTGCTCTGATTCAATCCAACAACCATTTATTAAACACTAACTGGAATGTCCAAGGCTGGGGTAGTTGGCACCTAAAGATGTAGAAATAGCTGAGCAGAAACAAAACTGGGGTAGAAGTCTGGAGATCCGAGTTCGAATCCCAGTTCTGCCACTTTCTAGCTCTGTGATTACAAGCAGATCCTCCATAGGTTTCGCCATCCATAAAGTAGGAATTATAATCACCGTCAATAATCACCACAGCTGAAGTTAAAAAGGTACTTGACATTAAGTATTTGTGCCTCAGTTTCCTCATCTGCAAAAAGAGGAAAGTGGATGAGATGTGGCCTCTTTCAGCTCTGGATCTGTGACTTCATTGAGTCCTTCTATGAACCCCATGAAGGATAAAAGACTACTTCTGTCTTACAGATGAGGTAGCATGACAGAACGGAGTGAGCACTGGATTGGTAGTCAGAAGAACCCGTTTCATATCCTACCTCAAGAACCTGACTTTTTGATCATGGGCAAGTCACTTTACTTCTCTGAATAAATAATCTACTACCTATATTGCAGAATTGCTGTGAAGAAGGCATCTTAAAAGCCTTAAAGCACATATTATTACAGATGAAAAGGAGGTTCAGCAACTTGCCCAAGGTCAGGAAATGAAAAGGTGACAGAGATAATGCTGTTGACAATCCCTGATTCTTCTGGAAAGCAACATCTTCACTTACAGCCTTTGTTTCCTTACCTGTTTACAGCTCACTTCTAAATCCCTTATGGCCTAGCTTGCTCATCCCACCATTAAACTGAAATTACACTTTCCTCTAAATCAGTGGTGGGGAACTTAAGGCCTTAAGGCCACATGTGGCCTTCAGTTTGGATTCAGTCAAAGGGCCACACTTGAGGACCCAGAGGGCCACATATGGCCTCAAAGCCACAAGTTCCCCACACCTGAAACCAATTTCCCTAAATGCTAATTCCTAAGGATTTCTTAAGTCCTCATGCTCCTTGACCTTTCCTCTGTAGCTTTTGATAGTGTAGACCATCCTTCCTCCAGGTTTCTCTCCCTTGGCTTTCATGACACTGCTGTCTTACAATTTTCTTACTTGTCTGACCTCTCCTTCCCAAGCTTCTTTGCTGGGTCATTGTCCATGTCCAGCCCCCTTCACATCTCTCTACATTTTCTCTTGGAGATCTCATCTCATCTCATCTAACTCCCAAAAGTTAAGTATACAACCCTAATATCTCTCCTGAATGCCAGTAATGCTTCATCATCTGACTTCTGGATGTCTCAAGGACATATGAAAAGAAACGTGTCCAAAATGAAACTATCTTCTCCTTAAACCCAAACCTCCTCCAAATTCTACCTCTACAATGTCACTCGCACCCTTCGCCATCACCCTGGTTCAAATCCTCATCCTCTCTCACTTGGACAGTACTTCTAATAGCCTCTGAGCTGGTCTCCCTACTTATAGCCTCCCCCTTTTTAACCCATTCTCTGCACAGCCGCTAAAATAATCTAAGACAGATTATGTTGCTCCTCCATTAAAAACACCTAGCATAAAACACAAGCTCCTTAGCTTGGCATTTCAGGCCCTTCATCATCAGGTTCCCACTTACCATTCAGTTCCACTTCTTGATCTCTCTGCAGCCTTCGACACTGTCAATCACCCTCTTCACCTTGATACTCTCTCTTCTCTAGGTTTCTGTAACATGGCTCTCTCCTGATTCTCCTCCCTAGCTGACTGCTCCTTCTCAGTCTCTTTTGCTGGATCTTCATCCAGGTTTTCACGACTAACTGAGGGCATTCCCTACAAAAAATATGGCTCTATCCTGGTCTCTTTTCTCTTCTCCCTCTATCCTACTTAGCTTAGTGAGCTCATCAGCTCCCATGGATTCATGATGAATCATC
This sequence comes from Vombatus ursinus, assembly GCF_900497805.2. NCBI lineage: Eukaryota > Metazoa > Chordata > Mammalia > Diprotodontia > Vombatidae > Vombatus > Vombatus ursinus. Next base: position 40,685,646 of record NW_020954548.1, read on the forward strand.
TATGAAGATGATTCTCAGATCTATTTGTCCAGAGCTAACCTCTCTCCCAAACTCTAGTCTCTTATTTCCAACTGTTTATTGGATATCTAGAACCAGACACCTCATAAACATCTTACATTCAACATGTCTAAAACTGAACTCATTACCTCCCACCCCCCCCAACCCCCAAGCCCTGTCCTCTTCCTAACTTCACTATTACTGACAAAAGGTACCATCACCCTTCTAGTACCTATGCTTGCAACCTAGGTGCCACCCTCAACTCCTACTCTCACTCCCATATCTAATAATTATTTCTACCCTTTCTAACATCTCTCATGTATTTCCCCTTCTCTCTTCTAAGGCTGCTACCATACTCATGCATGCCTCATCACCTCATGCCTAGACTACTGCAGTAGCCTTCTGGCTGGCCTCCCTAACTCATCTCTCCCCACTCTAGTCTACTCAACTGGCAAATTGATCTTTCTTAAGTACATGTCTGACCATATTATCCCACTATTCAATAAACTCCAGTGGTTCTTTATCATCTCTATTAATCAAATACCAAACATAAATCTGTGGCTCACATTTATCTTTTATCTTCTCCCAAATGCTGGTAGAATCAAACATAAAATCTTTTGGCTTTTAAACCCCTTTATAACCTGTCCCCTTCCTACCTTCCCAGGGTTCCTATACCTTCCTCCCCTCCACATACTCAGATCCAGTGACACTGGCGTCCCTGCCGTTCCTTGGGCACTTCACTGGCTGCCCACTCCACCCCACAATGTGTGGGGAACTCTCTCCCTTTTCATCTCTGCCTCCTGGTTTCACTGGCTTCCTTCATGGGTCAGCTAAAGCCCCATCTTCTGCTAGAAGCCCTTACCAGTCTTTCTTAACATAAGTGCCTTTCCTCTGAGATTATCTCCAATGTGTACCCAGTTTGTGTTTTCCTCCCCATCAGACTGCAGGCTTATAGAGCAAGGGCTGTTTTATTTCATGCCTTTCTTTGTATTACCAGTGATTGGCCTATATATAGCAGATGCTTAATGAATGCTTACTGACTTGATGCAATATTATTCCCCTTCACAAACTCTAGGTATTATCAACCAAACTGCTCTATTAGCTGTTCCTCAAAATCAGTCCTCCATTCCCTATCTCTGCCTTCACACAAGCTGCCCCCACATCTGGAACCTACTCCCAGGTGCCCCCTCCTGCATAAGGCCTTACCAGATTCCCATACTTATTAGCACGCTCTCCCTCCTGACATTACTTTATACATACTTTCAATTTGCTAACGAATACTGACTTATGGCATACCTCCACCAGAATGTAAACTCCTTAAAGGAAGAGATCATTTTGAATTTGTCTCAGCAAAAACAATCAGCACCCAACACTAGTGAGGAGGCTTAGTGGATGGAAGGCCAGTTTTGGTGTCTGTGTTCAGCCTTGGGGTTCAGGCCCTGCTTCTGACACCCACTACTGTGTGTGACCATGAGCAAGCAGGTTAACCCTAAAGTGTCCCAGGAAATTGCTTAGACTCTTAAGTTGCTGAGCTTTTTTCGTCTCCAGTAATGATCAGTGGGAAAAGTTTCCACACTTGGAGATTCTCACACTGACGGCATCACAGGTCCATAGCAAAGAAACCCACAGTGTCTAATACAGTGCCTTGCACACAAGAAGAGCTTAACGAGCATTTTCTGGGTTGTAACTCAGCTTCTTAGAATCCTTGCCTTCCTTCAAGGAGTTTCTGATGTGGCTCCCTTACACTTTTTCTCCTTCCATTTTCCTTGTAACAGCCTTATTTGTGCATACATTGTATCTCCCAGTAGAATGTAAGGTCTTTGAGTCCAGGAACTGTTGTTCTGTATCTTTTTTCATCACTAAAATGTAGCACAGTGCCTTGTATACATGTCACTTAATAACTCTTGGCCGAATTCAATTGAGCTTTTGCAACGCAATCTCTGTGTGAATTGTAAAGCATTAGAAAAATGAGAACTTTTATTCTCCTAGGACATGGTTTCCCAGAGTCCATGCACAGAGACATTGCCAGCATTTGGGAGCAAGGCAAAAGATAAATGTGAGCCTCAGAAACTTAAGCTAAATAGGAATCAACATAAAGTAGATGAGATGGCCAGCTGTAAAAGGAAGCTTTAACCCACAGAAGCCCAGAGACAGAGTTTATAAATGGGTGGTGGATGAGAGAGATTTAAGATAGCCCCAAAATCCTGTCAGGGAGACACTAATCTAAAGGTAACTAAAGGAAAATAAAGTGCTATCTTCTCAACTGTACTGCAAGAGGGAGGAATAACTGATGACTGATAAGCAAGGAATCAAAGAAACAAAGACCAAGGCATACCCCCCCCCATATTTGCTTAAATAAGCATGACTGGAACGTAACTGTAAAGAAAGCTGTGATCTCGTCCACCAGAGTAAATAGACAAAGTAATACAACGGATGCTCCAGTGCTTCAAGCTTAGGTGATTACAAATTCTACCACCTCAGCGTCTTAATGGTGGCTGTAGCACCCTGGACCATAATCAATCCTCTGGAGATGAACTTCTCCAAACCTAGGTATGCCGATTTTCAGACCACAGACTCAATCACCAAGCCCATACTTGAAATCCTGCCAGCTTGCTAGTTGTCTAAACTAATTTTTCATTGGCAAAGATAGCCTTCAGGGTCACCTCTAGATGCCATAATGCAGACTTTAGTGAATAAAGTATCATAAAATGTAGACACGTGCATAAATGTTAGATTTGACTATTTCATCTCTTGAAATCTGTTTCTCTGGTAATAATAATAATAGCATTTATATACAGCCTACTGCCAAGGCCCTATGCTAAGTATTTTACAAATATTCTCTCATTTGCTCGGCAAATATAGATGGGATGTAGATGCTATTATTATCCTCAAATGGGATATAGGTGCTATTATTATCATCTCTTTTACAGTTGAGGAAACTGAGGCAAACAGATGTTAAGTGATCTGCCCAAGGTCATATAGCTTAAGTAAATGTCTCAGGCCAGATCTGAACTCTGGTCTTCCTGATTCCAAGCCCAGTGCTCCATCTAGTTGCCTCTGCTTATAAGATGAGTTACTACTAACCTATCTCACAGAAATTTTCAAACGTAAATGGCAAGAGTATCTAAAATGTGACTTTCTTTAAGCTCTGTGAAGACGAAGGGCTTCTACTCATATGTCACCTAATAGCACGCTCACATGGGGTTGTGGAAGACCCCGGGCTTTAGGATTGGACAACGTAGGTAGACTCCCAGTTCTGCTGCCTATTACCAGCGTGACCATGGGCAAGTCATTTCATTTCGCTGGATAAATTTCCTTCTCTGTAAAAAAGGAGTAAGGTCAGTCCAGTCCTATAACTGCTATCCTATGAACAAAATGAATCAGCCGATCCACACACTGCCTACTACATGCCATACACTACGCTGGGCACTTGTAGATGCAAAGACAAAAACTCAAAGAGTCCCTGATGACCTCAAAGAGCTCCAAAGTCCATACAGGTAGATTTGGGAGGAAGGCAGCAGCAGCTGGGAAAATCGGGACAAGACTCATGTAGGAGGGGGCCCTTGAGCTGAATCTGGAAAGAAACAAGGGCTCCAGGAGAGAGAGGTGAGGAAGCAGTACAGTCCACGTATGGCAGAGCCAGTGCCAAGGCAGGTTGAAGGAAGATGGAGAAGAAGAAAGAAAGCCAGTTTGGCTGACCCACTGTGTGTCTAAAGGAGGAATATGCAGTAAAGTTATAAAGGTAAGAAGGGGCCAGGTTGTAAAGGGAAATGCCAAACAGGAGAGTTTATATAGAGAGGCAATAAGGTGACACTGGAGTTTACTGTAGGGAACATGGTCAAATTTGGGCATCAGAAAATAAATCTGGCAGCTGTGTGAAGGAAAGATTAGAGAGGGGAAAGACTTCGGGCATGTAGATCAATTCACAGGTTATTGAAAGAGTTCAGGGAAAAGGTGGTAAGGCCTAAGCCATGATGCTAGCTATCTGAATGGAAAGAAGGAGGCAGATACAAGAGATGCAAGGGGACCAATGTTGTGGTATAAATGACAAGATCTGGCAAGTGAGTGGATTTGTGGAGTTACCCTGGGCAAGCCACTTAAACCCAACTGCCTAAAAAGAAAAAAAAAAGATTTGTGGAGTTAGGGAGAAAAAGGAATAAAACATGTCGGCAAGGTTGGGAACCTAGGAGACAGAAATATGGAAATTTAGAAGAGGCATGAGGTTTGGGAGGGACTATAACAAGTTCTGTTTTGGACATGTTTTGAGAGGTATATAAGACTAGTTCAAAATGTCCAGGAGGCAATTTGTGATGTGAAACTGGAGCTCAGGAGAGAAACTAGGGCTGGATATATAAATCAATGAGTCATCACCATAGAGATAATTAAATAAATAAATAACTAAAATGGTGCTGAAGAGGTCACCAACCAAGAGAAAAAAAGCAGTAGTCTAGGGAGAAAAAGTTAGAGTTCAAGTTGACAATCTCAGAATTGGAAGGGACCTCAAAGGTCCTATAGTCTGACCCATGGGTAAATCCTGAATTCATTCAACAAACATTTATTAAGTGCCTACTCTGTGCACAGTACTATGCAAGGTGAGGGTATGCGGAAAAGGGAGAAATATATAAAGTTCAGGTAAGGAACAATCCTTGCCTTTACAAAATTTACAGTTAGAATAGGGAAAACATGTCAAAATTCCCTCTACAGCATACCCAATCTGGTCAGACCTGTGCACTAGGAAAATTAATAGTATGTGAATGATGATAAAGAGAGATGAGAAGGCATAGACACCAGCTTCTACAATAGCTAGGCAAGAGATACTCAGGTCGTGAACTGGAGTGGTGACCATGTAAGTAGGAATAAGGTAACAGACACAAAGATGGAAGAGGCAGAAAAACTAGGACTTGGCAATTACCTGGATAGGAGCAGGGTAGGGAGAAGACAAAAGAATCGGAGCAAATTTTAAGGTTTTGAGCTGAGGTGGTGGGGAAGATTTTTTGGCACTATCAACAGAAACAGCAAAATAGGGAGCTAAGACATGTTTAGGTTTAGGTGCCCATCCTGATCACCGCCCTTTGTGGATGTGAAGGATTTAAAAATCCTTCCTAAAATGTCGTTGCCAGAATTAGTCACAGAACTCTAGATGCAGCCTGACAAAAGGGCATTATCACATTCCTCATTCTGGATCCTAGGATGTTGATGTATTCTAAGATCACATTGCTGAGTCCATAAATCCACAAAAACCACTAGGTCTTTTCCAAATGAACTTTTGCCTAGCCACACTTTTATCATTTCATACCTATGCAATGGATTTTTTTTTTTTTTTGGAATTTTACTTTGGTCCCTATTAAATTGAATCTTGTTTAGTCTATGCTCCTAGCCTATCAAGATTTTTTTTTGTATCATTATTCCATCATTCAAAGAATAACTACTCCCAAATTTGTTATCAAGAACCAATTCTATAACCATATTATCTATACAAGTCATTAATAAAAAAAAAAATACTTAAGAGAACAAGGTTAAGGAAAGCACTCCCCAAGAGACATGCCCCTAGACTAACAATTATACATTAGCCATCTTTTTGGGTCAGGTCACTCAACCAGTTCCAAACTTTACTTAATCATCCTATCATCTAGTCCCTATCTCTCCAGAAAGACTTTGTCAAATGCCTAAATGAAATCCAGGCCAACAATGTTCATGGCATGCCTCTGATTTATCAGTTTCCTAATCCTGACTGTCCAGGGGAGAGGGTGCCCTAAACTTAGAAGACACATACTTTTTTTTCCCCCCAAGTCATGAGCCATTGATTCTTAGAGCTAAAAGGAACCTAGGTTTTCAAGTACATCCTCTTTATTTAGAAGAAAAGGGAACTGAAGTCCAGAAAAAGTGACTTACCCATAGCCAAGAAGCTTTAAAAAAAAAGCAAAGCTGGGACCAGAACCCAAGTCTTTAGATTCAGCACTATTTCCACTTCACCATGTAGTCTTTAGATAGAAATAGCTGCAGTCTGCAGGACAATTCTTCAGACTTGATAGAAATAATGCTTCAAAATATCTGATTCTTTGTTCTAATTCTATGCACCCCAAGAAAATGCCTGGCTTTGCAATGCGCTTTGTTGAATACACTCATCCACCTGAAAGGCCAGCCTGATATTGGCTCTCAGGCTAGGTGTAGCAAAAAGAAAAGCATAGTAAGTCAGAGTGGCCAAGATAAGGGGGGCAGGGCGGAGAAGGTCAAGAAACCCAGCTTCTAGTAACATCACTGCCATAACTTAGTATGTGACCTTGAGTAAGGCGCCTCAAATTTCTCCTCTGCAAAACAATAAGTAGTTTTATTGTGTGTTCTGAAGTTTGCAAAGCATTTTACAAAATCACATTTGCTCTTTACAATAACCCTAGGAGGTAGATAATATTATTATCCCCATTTTATAGGTAAAATTATTGAAGCTTATGGAGACTAAATGACTCCCCTAGAGTTACGTGAGTGTCAGAAATAGGACTAAACCCATTCCCCTTACTCCCAGTCCAGCACTTAAAAAAAAAAGGTTTTTTTAATGGATTATTATTTTTTAAACATCCATGTTACTTTCTCATGTGTAAAGTAAAAAATTAATCCAGTGCAGAAGCAGTGTGATACAGTCGAAAGAATGCTGGGTTTGGAGTGAAGGCCCTGGTTTTGTGTCCTTGCCCCTTGCTGATTTGGGAGAGTGAATTCCCTCTCTGGGCCTCAGTTTCCTCCTTACAGGTAAAATGAGGGGCTGGACCACGTGGCGTCCTGTCAGGTCTCCTCAAGTTCTAGATCTGGGATTCTCTCATTTAAATCCAGTGGCTGGTTTTGTTTTTGTTTTTTTTGCTTTTTGGTGAGGCGATTGGGGTTAAGTGACTTGCCTAGGGTCACACAGCTAGTAAGTGTTAAATATCTGAGGCTGGATTTGAACTCAGGTCCTCCTGACTCCAAGTCCAGACCTCTATTTACTGTGCCACCTAGCTGCCCCTCCAGTGGCTGTTTCTGATAATGTATGCCTCATTCCACAGCTGTAGTCCACCGCCCCTAAGGAAGAGGCAGGTATGCTTTGCTGCCAGGCCTCTGACTGGTTAGGCTTGGTACACTGCCCGGGTCAGTTCTGTTGTCTTTAGAACCAAGTTTCCCTTACATTACTGCGCTCATTGCTTACATTGTTTTCCTGCTTCTGCTTTATTCATTCTGTATCAGTTCATAAAAATCTTCCCAAGTTTCTCCAGATTCTTCATGTTCACTGTTTCTCAAAGTACAATAGTATTCATATACCATAATTTGTTCAGCTTTCTCCAGTTAACAGGCACCCACTTTGTTTATCGTCCTTTGCTACCACAAAAAAAGTTTAGTGCTCTGTCCACTAAGATGCCCTCCAGTTCTGACATTCAATGATTTTATGATTCTAAGTATATCTCCTATTAATAACCAGTATCTCAGGCGGCAGCTAGGTGGCACAATGGATAGAGCACTGGCCCTGGAGTCGGGAGGATCTTGGATCTGAGTTCAAATCTGGTCTCAGACTAGACACTTGACACTTACTAGATATGTGACCCTGGGCAAGTCACTTAACCCCAATTGCCTCAAAAACAAAAACAAATCAGTATCTCTCCTCTTCCTTGCTTCCCTGTACCATTAGCCTTCTCTGGCCTCACTTTTCTCACTTCAGAGTCTTGACCCTATTTATAGTTGACTAGTCCAACCATTTACTGTCTTCTACCTCCAAATCCCTTGCACGTGGCCTCCTCCAATCTCCATCACTTACTTCTGGAGGAAATCACACCACTACGGCATGTTGACTGGGTCCTATTATGATTTATTTTATCGAATCTCAACTGGGCTCTCACTGCTGCATGGCAATGTTCTTATTCAATCTTGATTAATTCTGCCATGACTTCAATAACAGCTTTTTAAAAACTTTCCTTTCCTTCTTAAGCCCCCTATACCATTCTTAAGCTCCCTATACTCACCCTCTTCCTGCTCACCTACTTAATGAAATGGCTTCCATTTGTTTTGAATTCTATCATCCCCTACATCCCCTACTCCACACTTCCAAACCCTTTTATGTTACTCCAATCTTCCCTCTTTCAGTCCCTCCTTCCTCTCCAAGGGAAAAAAAAAAGTCTTTTTCTTTGCCATGGCAAATGCATCTGTTTATACCCTCCATTCTACCTCCTCCTGTCTTTACTGGGGCACCTGTCAGCTTGTCTCAATGAACACCCTTCCCCAAATCACCCCAACATCCCTCCCATAACTGTTTCGTACTGGCTCCTTCCTGGCTGCCTACACACGTACCCAGGTCTCCTCTATCTTTAAAAAAAAAAACAAAAACACCTTTTCTAGGCAAGGAATTGATACCACTTTAGTAAGCAGCAATCAGAATGCCAAGATCCTCAATGTTTACACTTTTCTTTATTGAAGTCTTTCTTGTATAGGGTTCTAAAGAAAAAAAATCATAGTCTTTCAGTGTCCTGTTTCTATATAAACGGATTTTGGTAAATTGCTGTGTGTATGTGTGTGTAGAAAGTGGATGCTGAAGGGATCTCTTGGATTCTTGTGTAGCTTATCCAAATGGCATGGGTTGTGAGTGCTTCGTGGACAAAGAAGTATTTGCTGCTGCCACTTGGCCTTTTAATTTAATTGATTTTTAGTACTCAGATCAGTTCTTCTAAGTTTGTCTGTTTAGGAGTTTTTTCGTTGTTAACACTTTCAAAGTTAAAACAGCTGCACTTTCTTTTTCTTCATCACTAGTCCACTTAAAGATATTTGGGGAAAATAAGTTAACTTTATAGTTATTTAAAGGAAATCTATCACTGCTTCTTTGACAAGGTCTATTTACTTAACACACATTTGCATATATGAAGACTGCACTGCCTTTTTATAGGACCAAATTATAAACCTTTGCATATTGAGGGCTTTTGCTTTTATTTCATTTTTCTTTTCTTTTATGTTTCATAAGGCTTCTTTTCATTATATAAGAACAGTATATCAAACAATTATGAATATTCTTAACAGTAGTATATTTCCTACCTTTTCAGAGAATATATGTTCTAAATAATTTAGTCCCAATTTGTAATGACATTCCAAATTTGCAAAGTAAATAAACAACAAAAAAAAAGGTCAAGCTCCTAAACTAGTATTAACATCACGTGTAGTTTTCTTTAAAAGATTTTTACAATGGAGTCTCATTCAGTCTGCTATTGCTATCAGTCAGTTCATGTAAAGGTACTGCATTCTTACTCTACTGTAGAAGTTATTTACTTAATTTGGATCATTTAAAATTTAATGCATTAAGGTAAATTTTGCTTATTAATATTTTCTTATGTTTGGTATATAATTGTTTAATGCTTAAGATGTCACTGTGATGCTGTTACCTCTCAAGTCAAATACTATTCATTTCTCACTCTCAGATATGGGTGTTTGAGCTCATCCATGAAATCAAGCTAAGAGCTTTAGGACTTGTTTTCGTAATGGGTGCTGCTTATGAAACCATAGTTATATTAATACAGTGACTCTTCCAAATAAGCCAACAATTAAGATATACTTGGCTTTTATTTTTAATTTTTTCTAATTTTCACATGCACTTTTCATGTTTAGGAAGATATTAAAAATCACTTAATGTTGGATCTGGATTTGTCAGTGGAAAGTTGTACTAAATAACTAGTTTTGATTGCTGTTCTGTGTTTAAGGCTCTTTATTTCCTATCAGTGAGTATTTAAATAAAAGATTGCCAATAGCTAGTGTTAGACTAAAAAACACCACTGAGATGATCACCTTAAGCAGATCCCAAATTGAATTTTAGCTTTGCTGCATATTTATGTAAATATGGAGTGCATATTTAAAAAAATTTTTTCTCCCCTACTGTAGTTACTGTTTTCAAACCCTATTGAAATTTTCATAATAAGCATCGGTCTTAGCCTACCATTGCAATGCTCACCTTGTGACTCTGTAGAATTCTCATAATATATCTGTCTGTGCAATATGGAAGCTGTGAGTAAAGACACAGTTTTTCAGTCTGGTGGTACACTGCTTTATGTATATATAAGGACCAAAATCCTTAGCTTGCTTACACTATTGCTAGTGTAAAAATTGTTACACCTAATTTTACAGGGCACAAATTATGAAATTATTTCATAAACTGGTAAGTTATTTCCATAAATTATTGTACAAATAGAAAAATTACCATTTAATTATGAGGTTTATAGGCATTGAAAGAACCTATAAAATGCTAACTCACAAATTATATGGTGTTTGTATTTTGGGTTGTAGGATAAATCCAGATATCTATGCTGTGGTAATAATCCAGTGCTTTAACACACAATTGATAATCATTTCAGGCCCTGTAAAATAGTGTTACTATAAACTCTTTGCGTCCTGCTTTGTTTACATTAAACAGAGGATATTCAGTAAATTTTTTCTATTGAACTTTGTATAAATTGCTGACTCAACAGTGTTACCACGGTTTGGCAGTCACGGGACTATACAGTGAAGAAACTATCCCAAGCAGTGATCAGAGTATACTTTACAAAAAAGATTATAATAAAGTTCAACTTTGTGCTAACCAATGCATGCAGGACTAAGAGGGATATTCTAAAAATAAATTAATTTAATTAAAAAAACAAACAAAAAAAAACAAAACACCTTCACTTGACCCTGATAGCCTTTTGAGCTATTACCCTTTCTTACCCTTTCAATGCCAAACTCTTCTTCCTGCTTTCAGCCTAGCACTGTACAATGTAGCTTTTAATACAATGACTCAAGTGAAAATACTCTAAGGTCACCAATGATCTCTTAATAACTCTAGATCTATGATACCCACAATATCCATCACCGCCTCTGCACTTTCTTATTTCCATTGAGGGCATCATCCAGGTTCAGAGCCCTAAAGTCATCCTTGACTTTTCCCTTCTCCCCATCCCCCAAGTCTGGTCAAATTTAATCTCTATTATTTCTCGTATCCTTGCCCTTGTCTTCACTCACACAGCATTCACACCTTACTGTTTTAGCATACGTGGTCTTCTATGTTTCTCAGCTCTTCCCCTTTCAAACTATCATCCAAAGAACTATCAAAATAATCTGCCTAAGGCATGGTTTTGATACTATGTTGATCCTCTATTCAAAAATCTTCAGTGGTTCCCGATTGCTTTTAGAGTAAGCACTAACTCCCCTAGTTCCAACCAACAGTAACACTCATCCACTCTCGCACTCATTTCATATTATTCTCCTTCATGTGTCCTAAATTCAGGAAAAAATGAACTACTCGCTTCCCCACAAGCTTCTCATTTTGTCTCCAATCTCTGTCATCCCTGAAATACACTCTCTCCTTGGCTTCCTTCAAGATACAACTCAGACATCCCCTCATCTGAGAGGGGATCCTAAAGGACAATTTTCCTGCCCCCCTCAGTTCTTAGCATTTTCAATTTACTTTCTGTGTATGTGTGCATGTATATGCATACATATGCATAAATATACATTTCTGCGTATGTTATTTTCCCCCAAAATGAGATAACATTTGTAGTGTTTATCATAGTACCTGGCACATAGCAGGCATTTAATAAATGATTGTTCCCTTCCCCCAGTAGAAAGTAAAGCTCCTTAAGGGCAAGGACAGTATTTTGTCTTTGTATCACCAGCAACTAGCAAAGTTCTTTGCACATAGTAAGTATGTAACCAATGTTTGCTGAGCTAAGAAGGTCGGCTACCAGGTGATGCTTTTTATTTATACTGCTTCAGCTCAGAAAGACAACTCAACATATAGAGGGTTTACATTCCATGTGAGTAAAGGAAATACCTATATTGATAGAATCACAGATACTTAAGTTCTAACCAAGTGGCTAAAATACAAAGGTACAAAAGAGTCAAGAAGAACAACATTTTCTACTTTAATCAACAGCAATAATATGGTACAGCAGAGAGTGTGCTAGATTTGAAATCTGAAAGTGGAGTTGGACCAGCTCTGACACTTTGTAAAACTAAGTGACAACAGGCAATTCTCTGTCTCTTAAGTATCAGTTTCCTCATTTGTAAAATGGGGACAGGAATGCTTGTGCTACCTACCTTACGGGATTGATATAAGCAAAAGAGCTTGACAAACCTGAAAATGCCACATAAATGCGAGACCTAACGGGGATGGCTTCATGGACAAGGCAGCCTTGGAAAGATAGGTGGATAAGAATAATAATTATTATAAATTGGAACACAAGTTCTGACAAGGAAGATTCCCTTTTGCTAAGCCTTGTTATATATTCTTAGACTGGGGACTTAGGAACTTAGGTCTTAGATTGGTGATTACAAGTGTGGAGATCGAACATACTATTAGACTTGGTTGATCTGCTGGCTGGTTCTGCTAACTGCATTTTCTTCTTTCTTTTCTTTTCCCTTTGTTACAAGGGATGGCTTGCTGGATAGGAAAGGGGAGATATAACTGGAAATGAAGGTGATGTAAAGACAGAAGACAATCAAAATTTTAATGTAGACTTTTTAATGAATACAATGACAACAATGTAAACAGAATTAAAAAAAAAAACTGACACTATGTAATTACAACAGCCAAGAAGACATGAAAACGTTAACTTCCCTCCCTTCTTCGCAGATGTAGCGAACTATGGGAGTGGGATATTGCATATACCATCAGACTCAGCTGACATGCTAGTTTTGCTGAAATGATTTTGTCCTCCTCTTTTTTATTCTTTATTATAGGGAATGGCTCTCTAGCTGAGGAAGGAAAAAGGAGAGGTTGAGAAATGAAGGTCTTATAAAAAACAAAAGATAGCAATAAAAACTTAATGAAAAAGTACATTTTCTTTTCTTGTCGTCAAGACTATATTGGGAAATTTTATACATCTGACTACCACCATAAAACCTCACATTTCCACAGCACTTTGCTACTTCCTTTACAATATCCTTATGAGACAGGAAGTATTATTATGCTTATTTTATAGGTGGCAAACTAAGGCTCAAAGAAGAGACCCAATTTGCCTCTGGTCACTTATTCACATTAATAAACAGCATAGCTAGGTAACAAACTCAGATTTTGTGGCTCTGAATACAGTGCTCTATTATACTATTCAAATTCATTTATTTAAATTACATAGTCATGAAATAATTTAATTTTTTAATAACTCATTTAAAAATATGAACCAACAACTATGGTGAGGTAGGTACTACTATGATCCGCATTTTATAGTTGAAGAAACTGAGGCAGAGGTTAAGTGACTTGCTCAGAGTCACACAGCTAGCATGTGTCTAAGGTAAGATTTGACCTTAGGCCCAGTACTCTATCCACTACACCATCTGAGGCATCATGATGTAATAACACAAAAAGCTCTCTGACTCTTGACAGCTGTGCGATCTCAGTCAAATTTTCTCCTCTGAAAAATGGGAATAATAATTAATACTATTTACTTAAAGAGTTGAGTAGATTAAATGAGATAATTGATAATTGTTAATGAGATAATTGATAACACTTTTAAATCTTAAACCCACATATAAGTGAAAGTTAATATTAATCCCTCTTAAAAGACATGTTGTACACAGTAACAGCAATATTGTTCAAAGAATAACTGTGAAGGACTAAGTTGTTCTGAGTATTACAAATATGCAAATCAACAACAAAGGAAGGAAGATGCTGTCCACCTCCAGAGCAAGAACTGATAAACAGAAATATGCATAGTATGGTTTTATACACACACATGTATCGGTGTCAAACGGTGGCCTTCTCTAACAAAACAACAATGTGAACATTTCTTCACACAGACCTTTCCAGAACATCAGACTAGGGATGAAAACCTAACAAGTAAAAATAAGTAGTGTTTTTATTGTTCTGATTTAGGTAGTCCCTAAGTTGAGACTACTCTCAGTATTTACTGAAAGGCTGCAAGTATTTTTCTACTAACCATATATACTACAGAGAACATCTCCCAGGGCATTACAACGGAGCTAATGAGAGTGCCCATGGTTCACAACGGGACAAAGAATTCCAGTTTTTGATCAATCAGGTTCACAGCAGTTCTCTTTATATAGTCGTCTTTGAACAAAGTAGCAAACTCAGAACTTCCGTATCAAGAATATTTAAAAGGCATCTAACATACAAATAACATCCCACAGCTCTTAATGGCAACTGCAAAAGTTGCTGCTAGGGATCTATATTTTTAAAGACACATCAACTTTGGCACACGTTTCACAGTTCTACAATGAACTGAACAACAAGAGAAAAACGAAGACATTCCAAATATTTTAGAGTTGGTTTTTTGCCAAGACTAAGCAGCTCCATCCTGGAAGCGGAAGCAATCACTTGCAATCTTCCATACTGAGTTGTTGGGTGTGGCTTGTGCTGTCAACAGGAAGTTCTGGTTGAAATAGCGCTGTTTATTTCCATCAAACTTCACAGTCCCGCAGGTCACCACGAGGATAGTGGTTTGGCTCTGAGTAGCTTGCTCATGAACAGGCTGGCAATCCAACACGCTGACATGGAACTCACTGGAAGGCAACATCTCAAAAAACTCATTCAGGGCATCCTGTCCAGAAATAGCATTTCCATTCCAAATCAAAGTGGCGCTGTTCAGGTATAATCTAGTCAGCACCCTTCTCCTTTTATCAATGGTGTCATAGTAAATATTGACAAATTCTTCAGCAGCTCTACAAGCCTGGTCCACGTGAGTCTTAAAATCCACAGATGATGCCATTGCCATTTCCACTTCCCAGTGAACAGTTTCCAGTAAGGTCCAGAACGACCTACCTCCAGGCACGGGAGCAATCAGGTGGTTCAAAAAGTGCAGGAGTTTCAAAGAGGCCTAATTCCTATTACACTACTTTAAATTTAGGTAGACAAGGGGAAGCAGGGAGATGGAAAAGATGGAAATCCCCATCTGCAACATTAAAAAAAAATACATTCATTTCTGTCCCTTCTTCCCACTCCTTTGCAAACCTACCAAATTCGTAAGTTGCATTTAAAATGAGGAGTACAAGTCCTACAATTAAAGCCAGATACAATTACCAAGGTTCACAATTTAAACAATAGATTTTTCAGGCTACATTATCTCAACCTGACACAACTTAAGATGGAGAGCCATAAGGACAGTACCTAGGCATTTTCACATTAAAGACAATTATCAGGGAAAAAAATTCCTGAGGGGTAAGGGGCTACATGATCAGAGCCTTCTGGCTCTGACATGACTCTTCTTTTAGTTTTCACATTCTATAACAGTAAGAGCTGACAAATATAGCACTTAAAGATTTACAGTGTTTTTTACATATATTATCTCACTTGATCCTTACAACCCAGCATGGTAGGTACTCTTACTACCTCCATTTAACAAATTAGGAAACTGAGGTCAAAAGAAGTTGAGTAACTTAAGAGTCATGTAGTTAGTAAACACCTGAGACAGAGTTTGATTCCAAGTCTTTATAACTCCAAGTCCAGCACTCTGAAAGAACACTGAATTTAGAGTTATACAGTATTTTGTAGGTTTTGTTTTAACCATATATTATCTCACTTGAGTCTCACAACCCTGTGAGGTAGATGCTGTTATTCCTCCCATTTTACAAATGAGGAAACTGAGTTTGTGTGAATTACTTAAGAGTCATGCAGCTAATAAGCTAAACACCTGAGGCAGAATTTGAATCCAGGTCTTTCTGACTCCCAGGCTCAGCAATCCCAGGTGACTAGATCCTTGGAGAAGTACCAAATCAGTTAACATATGTAAAATACTTTGCAAACTTGAAAGTGCAGTGTAAATGCTAGCTAATATAAGTCATTTCCTAAGCCCCAGTTTCCTTACTGGAAAAATAAAAAAAACCTGCATTGCCAATCACATGGATTATTGGAAAAATCAAATAAAGTAATATGTAAGGTTTGTTGTATCCATGTGGTACTATACAGTGAGCTGCAATTCTAACCACTTAATATAAGGAAATGAGCATGAATTAAAAGGATGTAGCTTTGGGCTCTTTGACCACAAGGGTTCCCCCAGGAATAAGAAAGTTTCTCAACATATACCTGAGAGCTAAGCAGTGGCTCTTATACCACTGATGATGCTCTGGTAAATAGACTAACAGGTTGCCCACCAATGACACAAACATTCTAATCACTTGCCTAGAATGACAAGAAAATGGAAAGTAAGTTCATTTATCCCATCCAAAAGTATTTATTCACAATCCTCAGAAACAAAGCTTCAGAGCACTAAGCTAGGTCTTATATCAGATGGATTAAGACTCAATCTCCAAGAATCTCCAAGTCTCCAAGAATCTCCAAGTCTCCAAGAATCCCCAAAGAGGTGAAGTCATAAAACACTAAAATGCCAACACTGAAAGGATCTTATAATACAGATCATAACGATAACAACTCAATTTACTTCATGTTTGCAAAGCACTTATCTCACAACCACCATGAGAGTGCAATTTTCTTTTTACAAAAAAGAAAATTGAAGTTCAGAGAGGTGAACTGAATGCCCATTTCAGAGTGTCAGAGTCTTCATCTGAACTTAAAAGCAGGAAGGGATCTTAGAACACAGATTGTTGCAACACAGAATTTAATTCAATTCAAGCATAAAGTTCCAATTACGAACAAGGCACTATGCTAGGTCCTGGAGATACAAAGACAGAAATAAAATAATCTCTGCTGTCACAGAGCTTACATTAATAAAATATAAGAGCTGTAAGAAGCCTTAGAAGAAAAAAATGTTAGAACAAAAAATCAAATATCAAAGCTAGTCTCTATCTTAGAGATTACTTAGGTCAATCCTTTCATTTTTACAAACCTAGACTCAGAGAGATTAAATCATTTGCCTGAGGTCACACATCCAACAAAAGGAAAAACCAGGACTAGAACCCAGGACTTGCAAGCTAACCTGCTTTCCAATACAACAAAATGCCTACTCAAAGTCTCTACCATACTCTCGACATCATCCCCTTTCACCTTTCCCACTATAGTCGTGTTCATAAAATAGAAAGTTATAAAAAGATGTCAAATTCAACTCAGTATTAATAACCTTTGGACAGACTAGACTTCAGGTGTCCCAGTGGCACCAGTGAAGTTCAGCGCACTCCCACAGGAAGCTGTGCAAGCTAGAGGTAAGTGTGCTGAGTGGATAAGCAGACCAAATAATCTCCAGGGACAGTCTTTCAAATATAGGCCAGGCCAACAGCTATGAACATGCAAATTTCACTAACGGAGTTGCTCAAATCATAGACTAACAAAAAGACAGAAGGTGGCTGCTCTTAGCCCACAATCGAATGGAAGCAGGATAAAATACCTTACAGAGATTATATACCGTCTATCTTATCTGCAACCTCAAATGTAAGCAGGAAATACTATAGGAGTGTAAAAAGTATCACACTTTTTGGTTCATATCCCAGTTCCACAACTTAATAGTGTCACCCTGGCCTAGTCACTTTCCTACAGTGGTTCTCAGTTTCCCAATATGTAAAATGGGGATAAAAACAACTGAAATGCCTACCTTATATATTTGTTCAAATAAAAGTGAATAATGCATGCAAAATATTTTGTAAACATAAGGCACTAAGGAAATATTTGCTATAATTACTTTTTTTCTAGTGAAACTAGATCTCTAGGCTTCTTACCCTTCTCCAGATTCCTCTCGGAAGACAGAAGTTAAGGCCAGTGACACCAGAAACCACAATTTTTTTCCACAAATAGGAAATGCCGTGGCCTCAAACACCAAGACAAGTAGGCCTTTACCCCCAAAACAGGCTTAGCAACATTTCTGAAATTGTCAGGAGCTGAACTATAATCAAATCCATCTATAGTCAAGTTTATTAAGCCAGAGGCTGTGCAGAGACCTGAGTTCTGGACCTAATCAGTTCCCTAGGTCACAATACACAAATTACATTCCCTCTTTGGTCCTCCTTTTTCCCACCTGTCAAATACCCATCCCAGTTCAAATACAGGCAGCTCTTTTCCCCAATATCTGGTTTGTATAAAACACAAGTGAAGCCTATAACTGGCATTATTTTTAAGTGCATATCTATGTGAATTTTTCCTTTCAAAGATATCTTTTTTTTTAATCTCATTTTAGGAATATAGACTCATTAAGAGGAGTCTTATTATTACCTAGCCATTACGGTAATGTGTGTACTATCTACCTCACAGGGCTCCTGTGAAGAAAGCATTTGGTAAATTATAAAATGCTATTTATGTGTAAACTATAATAATAGTTTATTATTCAGTCAAATAAGGTATAATCTCTCCCTCAACTGCACCTATTATATGTTTATGTTATTTAAATCTATAGAATATTTATCTGTGTGAATATCTTATATCCCCATACTAGACTTTTCTCTTGTATGCATTATCCTTAATGCATGTTTGTTGTAATCATTCTTACGTTCAACCAATAAATTCATGAATAAATGAATGAATCTCTACTGGCCTAGGGGTCAGACAATGGTAATATCCTATAGATCGAAGATCATCTGAGATCAGTTGGTCTAATCTCCTCATTTTACAGAGAAGAAAACTGAGGTACAAAGAGGGGAAATACCTTGAGCAGTGCCCATTTGCCCAGCTCCAGTTCTGGGATCATGCCATGTCTCACTTAACAAAGGGCAAAGACCCAATTCTTGGGCTTTCTTGTGTGTAGGAAAGGGAACTTAAAAAAAAAAAGGTTAAAGATAATTTCTGGTCATCCTAAATCTGTACTTTGTTGCATTGATTGTACAAACCTTTATCTGGTTAGTTGTTTGCTAGGCACATTCTGCAAATATTTTGTGTTACCTGTGCAGTGAGGCTGAAAGTCAGAACATTCTCCTACTGACTAGCAAGTCACTTCTCTGGGCATCTTTCTTTCTCTATAAATATGTGTTGTATGAGGTATCGTCCTGTGACCATACTCCAAAGTTCTTTCACACTCTGAATTTTTGTGATTCTAAAGTTGACAAAAGAAACCGCTCTATCATCTACATAGGAAAAATAGGACCAAGAAGAGAAAACAAATAGCACCAATGAACCCAATCCCAAAGCTAGAAAAACAGTCAGGAGATGTGGGTTCTAATCCAGACTCTCTTACTTAATAACTGTTTAAACCTGACCAAGTCAAAATCCATCTTGGCCTGTTTTTCTTCATTTGCAGGATGTGTGTGGGACTAAATGATCCCTAAGATCTCTTCAAGGTTCAAATATATGATCTCTGTCCAAAGACATACAAGGTTAAGGCCAAGTCTAGAATCCAGGTCTCAATTTATGACCTCTAACGAGCTCTTGTGCATGTTTCATGAGTTTAGGCCAAGGCTTTTCCTAACCCCACTCACCTGAGCCATCCTGAAAGCTGGCATTCGCTTCCTAAACATGCAGGGGTGGGAAGATGGCAGAAGAGCAACCAGGTCTAGGCAAGTCAAGGGCACATGGTAATGCTGGAGAAGACAGTGCAGGCATCCAACTGTTGGCCAGCACCTGTAGGAAAAACAGACACTGGAGAACTTAGGATAGAGGCCAATAGGCTGTAGAGTCACAGGAGGAGTGGTTGTAGCCTGTCTTAATCTGTGAAAAACAGTAATAATTCACATTACTATACCACCCAAAAGGTGACAAAACATTTCATTATCACACCACCACTGTGGAATGGATTCAAGAATTATCACCTCCATTATCTAGAGCGGTGGTTCTTAATATGGAGTCCATGAACTTGTTTGCTGTTGGGTTTTTTTTTTTAAACATATATGATAACTGTCAACATAACTGGTTTCTTCATAATCTTGGTACTTTATTCTATGCATTTAAAAACATTGTTCTGAAAAGGGCTCCACAGACTTCACCACACTGCCAAAGGAGTCCAAGACAACACAAAAAGTTAAGATCACTTGACCTAGAGGGAGAAACTGAGTCTCAAAGTGAAGTGACTCGCCCATTGTTACACAGCTAAAAGAGCTAGGCTTAGAAATCCCGGGCTTTTTGACTCCAAGTCCGTGTGTAAACTGTAAAATACTGTCTGAATGAGTAAGAGAATTTCTTTGAAGAGGAAGCCACAGAAGAGATGAATTAGATTGTGGAGAGAAAGCCCGGGGGAGGGAGGGAAGAGTAGGGGAAATTTTTCAGTAGAAACGTAGGTGGGGGAGGGGAAGAAAGGGTGATATACAGAAGAAAAAAATTTGTTGAGGGAGGGGGTCTGATTCCCGGGGAGAAACTTTGGGTGGGGAAGAGGTCAGTGAGAAGAGAGACAAGGAAGATTTAAGAGAATAGGCCACTGAAGGTAGCTGGCCGGATAAGAAGAAATGAAACCTTGCCGGGAGCCTTGGCCAGTGTTGGGGGGTTGCGCGGGAAGGGGCAGCCATTCGAGCAGGGAAGGGAGGGGAACGGCGGGAACGCAGGGATAGAGGCCTTGGACTTCTGGAAGGGGAGGAGGCCTTGGAGGCACGAAAGAGAAGGGGAGGGAGGAAGCATGGCGAGAGGTGGGGAGGGGAGAGGCGATACTGGGGGGGGAGACAGGGAGAAGAAAGAAAGGGGAGGGGGTGACGGAAGGGGCTGAGGAATGAAGGGGCCGGTCCTAGACAGGAGGGGGGCGTCCTGGGAGGGGGAGGGAGAACCTTAGAGGCGGGCGTCTGCTCTCTAGGGGTTAGGCCTCTTACCCCGGAAGGAGGAGGAGAAGTGAGCGGATGTGTCCCCTCCAGGGAACTCGGAGCTCGAGCCAGAGAAGAAGCCGGAGCCGGATCTGGACCAGGACCCGAGCTCTAGACGCGAAGCCCCGCCCCCTCGGCTCACGTCCCACCAATCGCTGTGCGGCGTCGGATTCGGGCGTCCTCCGGGGGGGCGGAGTCACGTCCCCTAAGCCCTGCCCCCCGGAGGACTAGAGGCGGGGGAGGGGGGAAAGCTTACTTCCAGCTGGGGGAGGATACCGGAAGGATCCTTTGGATGCTCTCCCTTAACCCCCTGAGGTAAGGCAGTGCAGGGATGGTCACTCTGGGTTCATAAATGGAGGAAAGTAAGGCCCTCGAAAAATAAAGTGCCCAAGGTCACAGGGGAATTTGCGGCCTCGAGGCCATGTGTGGCCTTCTAGGTCCTTGAGTGCGGCCATTTGACTGAATCCAAACTTCACAGAGCAAACCCCCAATCAAAGGATTTGTTCTGTGAAGTTTGGATTCAGTCAGATGGCCGCACTTGAAGACCTAGAAGGCCGCAGGTTCCCCACTCCTGCTAGATAAGCTTCTGGAGGGCAGACTCACTACCCTTAAAATCTAGGTGTTTTCAAAGCAATAAGCCCTTTTTGAGGAAAATGATAATGATGACAAATAAAGACATACATATATATCTGTCTGTCTGTGTCTATATCTGTCCATACACACACACACACACACACACACACACACACACCTCTCTTGCTTTTCTGTCTTCCTGGTGGATTAGATACTAGCAACAGAATAAATGGAAGCTCCTTGAGGGCAGGGACTGATTTATTTTTTACTTTTCCTCCCACCAGGGCCTAGGACTGTGTGTACCTGATGTATACATAGCAAGTGATTGATACAGGTTTGTTGAATTGAATCAATTTGAATTAAATGCCCAAAAAGTCCAACACATCTTGGTATCAGTATCCACATTACAGGAGAACCCTGTATTGAGTATTTGAGCTGTCACTCATTATGTGACCTTGAGCACATCACTTAATATCCTTGGTCTTCCATGTTTTTCATCTGTGAAGTGAGGGCTCTGGACTAAGTGATTCTTGAGGTCTTTTTTTTTTTTAACCCTCTGACATTCTATGATTATTGTGGCCTGTGTGAAAGTTTCAAGTATATCTTTTGCTGAAGAGATGAATGTTTAACTATAACACAAATATCTTTAAAGTGACACCTGTTTTTTCCATATTTTATAGTAGCTATGAAACCAGGGATGTATTCTTGTGGAGGAAATTTCCTAATAGAGGCTTTTAACTGTACTTAAACATAGTCTCTTTCACAGAGCAGATGCACAATAAATATTTATTGACTGAATGTTGATGAAGGAAGGGGTTAAATATGTGGCTTCCCCAGTAGCATGCTGGAAGTGGTAGTATATCAGCAGTTCTAAGCCTGCTGGGAATGCTCTGCAAAACCCTGAGAATTTTGGAATTTGGGATTTCCCCACTTCTCTATGATCCTTAAAATATCTCTCTTGACCACTTAGCCTTTTACTCCATTTTCCTGGTTCTGTGCCATATTCCCTAACCCTTTTGATCTGAGTATTGGAATGATATACCACATCAAGTAATAGCTTACAATAAGCTAGGTAGTACAAATGTTATATACTATATTACAAATAAGAAAAATGAGGTTCAGAGAGATTAACTGATCTGCCCATATTCATAGTTAATAACTCTTGTTATGGGATTTGACCCCATTAGGTCAAATATTTATATACATATACACACTGTTGTATGTATGTGTGTATATATACACATACACACATACACACATATACAGTGTGTATATGTGTATGTATATATAGCTACGTATGGGCAGCTAGGTGGTGCAGTGGACAAAGTATTGGGCTTGGAATCAGGAAGACTTCTTCATGAGTACAAATTCAGGCTCAAATACTATAGTTGTGAGACCTTAGGCAAGTCACTTAACCCTGTTTGCCTCAGTTCCTTATCTATAAAGTGATCTGGAGAAGGAAATGGCAAACCACTCCAGTGTCTTTACCAAGAAAACCCCAAATGGGGTCATGAAGAGTCAGATACAACTGAAACAATTAAACAAAAAAATAGCCATGTAAAGCTATGTCTGTATGATCATGGTTGGACTGAACCAGTATACTAAAAATTAGAATACCAAAATTAATTTTTCAGATTTAGTGCTATATCAGTCAAATTGCCAAGAAGATACTTTACAGAGCTAGGCAAAATAATAACAATTTATTTGGAAGAATAAAATGTCCAGAATTTCAAGGAAACTATGAAAAAAAGAACAGGAGGAAATAAAACTTTCAGATCTCAAGTTAGACTATAAAGTAGTAATCATCAAAACTTGATAAAAAGTAGATCAGTGGTAGGGGCAGCTAGGTGGTGAAGTGGATAGAGCACTGGCCCTGGAGTCTAGAGGACTTGGTTCAAATCCAGCCTCAGACACTTGACACTTACTAGCTGTGTGACCCTGGGCAAGTCACTTAACCCCAATTGCAAAAAAAAGAAAGGTAGATCAGTGGAACAGATTAGATCAAGAAGAATAAGAAAGAATTTAAGTCAACCAAGTGTAAGATAAACTGAGAATATAAATTATTAGGGAAGAACTCCCTCTTTGACAATAATTTCTGGAAAGTTTGACAAATTATATTTAGTCTAACATGTATCATCATAATAACCTCAAATTGGTGATGCATTCTGAATATGAAAGGTCAGGACATAAAAAAATTAGAAGAGAATGAGATTAGCTACCTCTTATCAGATATGACTAGGGGAAGGGTTTTTTAAATAAAAAATTTATTAATATCTTTAGTTTTTATATCACCTTCATTTCCTAACATCCCTCCCTCCTCCACTTCCACAAAGAGCCATTAATAACAAAGAATAAAAAAAGGGGATGGGGGGGAACCTTTCAGTGAAACCAACCAACAGAACAATCAAGTCTGACAGTGTACAAAAGGTTTCATATCCACTGGCTCCCTATCTCTGTAAAAATTTCTCCCATAGATGTAGTTGTAAAATGTACCTAATCTGGTTGCCTTCTCCAAGAAGGTCAAAGACAGAACAGAATTGTCCCAAGTTTACCCAAATTTCATAGCAGCACTTTACTGGCAGCAAAAAAAGAGATTAAAAGAAAAACCCTGAAACAAAGTGAGTACCCATTAATTGGGGAATGGCTAAACAAATCATGGCCTATGAATGTAGGAATGAATGTTATTGTATTATTATGAATGTAGGTAAGAATATTACTGTGCCTTAAAAAATAATGAATAAGAAGTGCTTCCGTAGTGCTATATATGGATCAAAGGGTGTGTGGAGATGTTATACTACAAAGTGACCTTTGTGTTGTAATTCCAAATTGATTTCCAGAACAGTTGGATCAGTTCACAGCCCCAGCAACAATGCATTAATGTGCCTGTCTTCCCACAGCCCCTCCAACATTTACCATTTTCATCTTTTGCTTTCTTTACCAATCTAATAGGTGAGGAGAAACCTCCAAATTCATCACTTTTTCCATTACATCATAATGCCTGCCATCTAGTCCTCCATGATCAGGGCCTGCCTTAACTACCTTTTCAGACATCTCCCCCAGTTCTCCAGCCTCTTCCTCTGTGTATTGAAAGAGACCCAGGGCAATCCACAAAGGAAAGACCCAAGATCATGAATTTTGTAGATGTTTTTGTTTTTGTTTTTGCTACTGGTCTGTCAACAATCATTTATTAAGCACCTACTATACACCAGACACTGTCCTAAACACTGGGGATACAAAGAAAAGCAAAAAATTGTCCCTACTTTAAAGGAATTAGAAATCTAATTGAGGAGATAACATAAAAAAAAAACTCAATGAACAAACAAGATATATAAAGCATAAATTGATAAACCAGCAGAGGGAAGCCACTAGCATTTAGGGGGATTGGGAAAGTCTTTTAGCTAGGACTTAAAGGAAGGCTGAGAGGGAAGGAGACAGAAAGAAGGCAGGAAAAAATTCTAGGCATGGCAGCTCCCTAATGAAAATGCCTAGACTTAAAAGAGATGGAGTGTCTTCTGTGAGGAACAGCAAAGAGGCTTGTACTCAGAGTACTGGTAACTTTCCATCACCACCATCCTAGAGAATGGAAGGGTCTCTTCAGCTAAAGTGACCATGTCTCAACCATACATCTGATCTTACCTCTTCAAAGCCTGTGAAGGGTCCTGTTCTGAGCCTTAAGCCTCACTCAGTTAAAGTCAGCTCTCCAGAGCACCACCTTCTCCTTGTTGAGCCAATCCTGGGGACTTTTTTATTTGGCTAAAGAGCTTTCATCTTTCATCACTTTCTAAACTTCCCTGATTACTGAGTTCTTGACATCGTGCTTCCTGACTCTCTTGGCCATTGAAACTATTTGAGTCCCCAAGTTCAGGTATCTGTTGTACTAAAATCCTAATTTTTTCATTCCCTTCCTCGCCCTCTACTTCTTCCACTTGCCTTGGAGTCTGGGTGCCTGTTCCTAAAGCTGCCTTTCCCCTCTTTATATTCTAGCCTCATCTCTACACACCTCAGACCACTGGAGTAAATTTTTCCAGGTTTATTTATAAGGGAAAAGAGAATATATTAATATGTACCAGAGAAAGATCATTAAAATATGTATATATATATATATATCTAAAAGAAAATTACTGTCAGAATTGGCTGATGTGTTGATTGGGTTTGATGGTTGTTTTCTTTTTTTTTAAATTTTTTGTTACAAAGGAAGACTCACTGGAAAGGGGAGAAAAGAGGCATATATGCAGAAACAGAGTGACGGAAACAAAATGTAGCAATAAAACTTAGAAAACTACCCAAGCCCAAACTGTATACACTTTTAAGCTTAATCCTTAACTAAAGTTTTGTAGGCCTAGTATGCCCCATGATCCTCTCTAGGTGGTGAACCCTGTTATAGTATCCAGACCCCAAACGACCCCATCTACTTTATAGCTTAGAATTCTCCTACCTTCATATATAGGATTGAGTTTATAGGTCCCTTTCACAGCCACAGGTTCTCTTTCAGCTAATGGGAAAGCCTGTTGATTGAATGGTGGATTTGGGGTGCTCTACAAACTAGTTGAACTTTTTTCCACAAAGCAGAGGGAGGAAACAGAAAGGTCTTGTGCATAAAGAGTTGCCCACCTCCTGGAAAAAAATCAAAATAATCCAACTAAAAGTGCAGGGTACCACTAAAGTACACAAAAGACAATCATCTTCCTCGGTGAGTCAAAGAAAATCTTAGGGGAAAGGGCCTAGCACAGTGTCTGGTGCAAAGTATACCTTGATAAATGCTTATTGAATTGAATTGAATTTTATGATCCCATTATTTCCCTGCTCTGCCACTTACTATCTGTGACCTTAGGTAACTTTCCCTCCTCAGCCTCAGTTTTCCCCATCTGGTCTCTAGATTATTATAGCTCTTTTTGGCCAAAGGTTGGTCTTCTCATTGTTTGCTTGTCTTATGTAAACTTTTTAATCACTCAGCACCTAAACATATGTACTTAATAAATTTTTGTCATTTTGTAGATTGATCCCTGATCTCTGGGCTCTCTTCCACATCTAACATGATATGATTCTACAGTCTTTGCTGTGCTGATTCCACTCCCATGTCTGCATGTCCTGTGTGCATCTGCCTCCATCACTGTCTCTCTCTTTTCAGGATTACCCTTCCAAAGGGCAATGATCCAAGCTTTACATAGGGAGCTCTCTTACTGTAGTGCTTACAATGTGATACCTTGCAACGTGCAATTAACAAATAATGTGACTACGTATGTATCAGTTGCTCATCAGAACTTACTGAGTAAGGTTGGATTGAGTCCTTTATAAATATTCTGCCAGGAGATCACTGTATGACCTTGGACAAGCCATTTAGCCCCTCCAAACCCAAGTTTTCTCATTTGTACAACAAAAGAATTAGACCAGATTTTTAAGGTTCTTTATAGCTCTGTCATTATGAAATTTTGTGACTTTGGAATGGACAGTTTTCTTGAAATGAGACCAAGTTTTGAATTCTAATCCTACTACTTGTTAGTTATATAACCATAGACAATTCCTTTGACCCCTCTAGGTCTCAATTTCTGCATATGTAAAATGGGGACAACAGTATTTGTTCTACTGTCCCACACTAACTGTAAAGTGCTGTAAAAATTGGAAAGTAAGGCAGGGTAGCAGAGTAACAAAAGCACTGGACTCAGAGTTGGAAAAGACCTAGATTCAAATGCTGGCTCTGACAATTACTAGCTCCAGTCTCTCCTCCTGAACTCCAGTCTCACATCACCAACCATCTATTGGATATTTCCAACTGAATTTCTCATAGGCATCTCAAAGTTACATGTCCAAAACAGAGCTCATTTTCATGCCCTCAGAACCCTCACTTTTTCCTCATTTCTTTCTCTGTTTCTCTTAGGGACACCGCTATCCTTCCAATCATCCAGGACCACATCTTTAAAATCACCTTTGACCCCATACTCTTCCCTCATCTCACATATATAGTCAGCTTCCAAGTCTTGTCAATTGCTTACCCACACAGTTCAGGACCTCATCACTGCTCGCCTGGATCATTGCAGGAGCCTTCTGAGAAATCTCTGTGTCTCAGGGCCCTCCTCTCTTCAGTCCATCCACTACATAGTTGCTAAAACTATATTGCTAAAATAGGTCTGACCTTGGCACTTACTTGCCTGATCAAAAAACTCCACTGGTTCCCTATTGCCTCAGGGATAAAATACAAGCTCCTATTTTGGACATGAAGTCCCATCACAATCCTGTCTCCTCAGATTTATTGTACGTTACTCCCCTTCACACATTCTTTCAATCAGCCAAACCAGCCTACTTGTCTATCCCACAAAACATCTCCTATCTCTGCCCCTGTACAAATTGTTCCCTGTGCCCAGAATGTACTCCCTCTTTATCTTCAACTCAAAAGCCTCAGCTGCAATCAAAGCTCAGGTTAAATGCTATCTCCTATAGGAGGCCTTTCCTGGACCCCACCCAATTAATCATATTGTGTGTGGGGTTTTTTTTTGTGTGTGTGTGTATGTATGTGTGTGTGTGTGTATACATGTGTATATATGCATATATACACATATATGCACATATATGTGTCTATATATGTATATTTCATGCATACTTACGCACATGTGTTCTCTCCTCCAATAGAATGAGTTCCTTGAGGGCAGGGATTATTTCTTCTTGTCTTTGTGTCCTTTGGCTAGCACAATTCCTGGCACATGGTAAGATAAGAGTGACCCTTGGGAAGTTACCTGACTTCTCTGGACTTCAGTTTCCTCATGTGTAATACTTCCAGTGCCTCTTCACAGGGCGCTTGTGAAGAAAACGTTCTGAAAATTTCAAAATGCCATAGAAACATGAGGTATATGCTTGTCATTATTATTGGTGATGGTCAGGGTGGTAATAACTCATTTCTATGATGCTTTATAGGTAAAGCACTTTCCTCATTCTATACAGGGGTTGGTACAGGTGTTATTATTATTATGCCTGTTTCACAGATTAAGAAACTGAGACTCAAATCATTTGAGTCCAGCTCTTCCAATTTCAAGGCAGTGTTTGAGCTACCACATCTACAAAGGGGCATGATTAAGGAGCAGACAGAGTAGGATGAGAGGAAATCCCCACCCCCAGCAAGTTCCAGACGTTGAGGAGGGGAGGGGGCAGGAGAACTTTGGCAGTAAGAGTCTTCCCTTGTTGCAGGGGATCAAAGCAAGCCGAAGAGAGGAAGTTGAGGGAGGGAGGGAGGAGAGAGGAGAAATGACTTTAGAAGCAGTCCCAACCCTTCCCCCACTTAGATGTCAGGAAATGAATGTATTTAACTCTGGAGAAAAATCTCCTTCCACAGTGGGAGGAACTTGCCCCCACAGGAAAGCAGGCTCCTGGATGAGGGACATGTGAAGATGGTCAAAGGAAGGAATGGTCTGAAGCTGAGAATCCCAGCCACCTTGCTGCTCTCCTCCCTATTCTTGTCCAGGAGCCCACTTCCTATGAGGTGGTGCCCTTCCCTCTTCATACAAGACTAGGGCTCTCCCAGAGGGAATTCTTCTTCCCTCTGCCTTCCTACACAGTTTCAACCCAGAACTCTCCTCCGGAATAATCCCATTGGCTCTCCACATCTTTCCTTTGCTGAGCTTCTCTTCCTGCCCCAGCCCTGGAAGACTGGATGTGGAATCGCAAGCCCTGGCTCTGTTATTCACCAGCTGTGTGACTTTGGGACCTCGGTGTCTGGCCCTTACCTTTCTCATAGGTGAAATGAGGGGACTGGACTAGATGAGCAGAGCCCAGACATCATCTGGTCCAACCCTCTTATTTGATGGATAAGGGGCTGTGGTTCATAGGCATAGTGTAGTGGAAAGAGCTCTAGATTTGGAGTCAGATGATTTGAATTTAGATCTAGATTTAGGACCAGAGAAGACTTCAGTTATGTCTTCCAACCCCCTCATTTTACAGATGAGGAAACTAAGGCCCAGAAAAGTAAAGTGACCTGAGGTCACATGACTGTGGCCCAGAACTTTAACTCCAAATCCAATGTTCTTTCCACTATAATATTGTGCCTCCCATGATTCCCTTTGTTTAACCACTTGCTAGGAGACATATCCAAGAATCACTCCCATCAGCTGTTTTTCTGGGGAAATACCATTCTCCCTGTGTCAGCTGAGCCTATGTAGAACATAGCTAGAATTAGAAAACCAAAAAGAACAAATCTCTCTCTTCCCTCCCTTCTCCTCACTAATAGGAGCAATATGATAGAGAATGGAGAAAAGGGAGAAAAAAAAAAAAAAAAGACCAGAAGTCCAGAGGCCTGGCTTCAAATTCAGGTTTTACCATTAATTCAGTTTTAATTACAGTGTCATTTTCCTCTGAACACTTTATTCTGAGTTCTGACATTTTATGATTGTGAGATTCTATAGATTTGAGAAGAACCATTCTGTAGATCATTTAGGATACAAGATACTTTAGGGTTATCTCATCCATCTTCCTGCAGATTAAAAAAAAACTATCCTGATTTTAAATCTCTTGATAATTTGGATAGATAAATAGTATTAAAACTGGAAGAGATCTTAGAGTCATCTAGGCCAGATCCCTCAGGCTAAAGCTAAGGAAACTGAGAATGAGAAAAGTTAAGTGACTTGCCCAAGGTCATGTAAGGGAGTAAGTGACAGAATCAGGATTTAAACTTAAGTCCCCTGGTTCTAAATACATCACTCTTCTGACTTACCTTCTTGGACTACAGGCAGTGGCAAGTTCTATGGGTCTCACTGGTCAACAGATTGTACATAATTACAGGCACAGACACAGTCATGCACAGACTCAGAGAATAGTCAGATCCCCTCAGCCTTCCTGCTTCTTGCCCTGTGGGCAGGGCTGATGAGAGTGGTCAGGTCCTGGCATACACTGAGCCCAGCCTTCCTGCTGCCACCATACAGGATGTGGTACTGTGTGGGATCTCCAAGCTAGAATGACCTCTAAGGCAAAGTCATTGGGAGCTGATTGCTTTATTCCCGGAAAACTGTAATATTAATTTTACTTAAGCACCAATCCTTGACTCCCTCAGGACTTCTCCCTGAACAGGAAGATTTGGCCCCATACGTTTTTAATCCTAAATGCACTTCTCATCTCAAGGACGGCCCATTCCTGTAATAATAGCTCACATTTTTATCATGCTTTATCATTTACAAAGCTCTTTCCTCACAATAACCCTGGGAGAGAGGGAGTGTAGTTATTATCCTTGTAATCAGTGTTATTGTCCAAGTTAGTTAACAAGTTAGTTAACCAGTTAGCTAACAAGTACTTAATAAGTACCTACTATGTGTGAGGCACTGTGCTAAGCACTGGGGATACAAAAAAAAAAGGCAAAAGATAGTCACTTCTCAAGGGGATTAAAATCAAATGAAGGATAAGGATAGGTGGTAGACCTGTGATATCACTAGGAAAGGGAACTTTCAGTAAGAAAATGCAGGTTGCCACCTTTTCTGCAGCTTACGATCCTAGAGAGTTGTCTAGAACACTTAAATGTTGGCTGACTTACCCAGAGTCACAGAGCCAGTATGTGTCAGAGGTGAGACTTGAACCCAAGTCTTCCTGGCTCTGAGGCTGACTATATTACTGTATACTGCATCTCAAACGTCGAAGGTCTTAAGGTCTGTAAATGGCAGTGCCTAGATCAGAAGCCAGGACTCCTAACTCCAAAGCCATACTCATTCCCGTGTGTGTGTGTGTGTGTGTGTGTGTGTGTGTGTGTGTGTGTGTGTGTGTGTGTGTGTGTGTGTGTGTGTATCTCCTTGAAAGATTTAGTGATCTTGGACAAATCTTCTGGTATATCTCCACTTAGAGATTTTATTGCTGTCTCAAACTGGAAATGTTTAAGACAGAGTTTATCATCTTCCTCCTAAACCTTAGAGCTTCATTTTCCTTATCCATAAAATAAGTAACTTCCAAATTTCCCTGTTTCTGTCCTTCCAGTCCCCCATGTTCCTACTCAGAGTTATCCTTCGCTTTTCTCCCATATCCATCTAATCCAATTAGTTGCAATTTCTTGTCAGTTCTATTTCCACAGCATCTTTCATGCCCATCTTCTTCACGTTCACATCACCACAATTCTGACCCTCATTAACAGGATCTTTGTTACAGTCTCTTAATTAGTTTTCCTGCTTCCAGTCCCTCGCCTCCCCAATCCATTCTTTACCCAGCTACCAAAATAATCTTTCCAAGACTCAGTTCTGGCTGTGACACTTTCTTTCTCAAAAACTTTCCCTATTTGGCTGCCTAGCTACTTCAAGGATAAAATACAAACTCCTCAGCCAGGTTGTTAAGGCCTTTTAAAAACCTGGTTCCAAACTGTTATGACATTGAGAAACCACTGCTGGGCCCAAGGGGCTGTGACACTATGCAAACTCCCCTCTTTACTAAGGGGCTCTTGTCCTCTGAACCCATGCAAGTGCTCTGGCTCAGACTCAGTCCTGAGAGAGCTAGACTCCCTTTTCTCACATACTCTGGCTTGCTAACTACCTACCCTAGGGGGAAAAAATTACTTACAGCTTAGGTTTTGGCTCATGTTTAGCATCTCCCCAAAGCACAGAGTAAAAAGGTAGTCAATGTACAACATGAATTGGGTATAGGACAGGTATCTATTTCCTATACACAAGAAAAATGCCATGTGTTTATGCCAACATAAAACACAAGCGTGCATTATCAAGAAAGACTTAAAAACATGGTTCCATACTGAAAACTAATACTGTCTCCCAAAAAGTTGGTTTTTAAACTTAATCAGATCATAAAGCAGTTGGTATTATTATCAAATAAGTATTCCATATTTCACTTGGAGTCTGTACTGTTCCCCTCCAAATAGATATCTTCTGGTAGGTTATGCCAGGCGTTGCATCTATATTCCAGCCAGGGAACATGTTCTCCAGTGAGGAAACTCCCCTTGCCTTGTTGTCAGCCAGTTCCACCTGATAGACCCAAGGACTTTTGGACCTCTTGAACTCAGAAACCTGGGCATGTCCATTTTGAAATCGATAATAAATACTCTTTAGGAGAGGAAACACAAATTGCAAAAGGCAGTCAGGGACCCAGAGCAAACTCTGAAAATTGAGTCTGCTTATTCTATCCACTGGTAGGTATAGAGAGCAGCCCTAGGTGGCTAGCGGAAGGGGAAAGAACACCATCCATCTCTCCACACCCTCATGGGAAATCGTAGAGCTCTACTTGATACCACCTAGAGGGTCAAAAAAAAAGAGAGTGAACCAAGAGCTGTCTCATCTTTTTAACTGATATAGCACTCTGTCCTGTTTGTTTGCTTTTGAATCCCAGCTCTGTGACTTAGTGTTTGACAATGGGTAAATCATTTAACCTTTTTGAGCTCCAGTGTTCTCATCTGGAAAAAAAAAGGGGGGGAGGTGGAATATACATACAACCTACCTCACAGGGGTATCTGTAAAGAAAGTGCTTTTTAATCTGTAAGGGGTTATGCTATTAGTCAACCGGTTGGAAGGATCGCTTCAAATACTAAAATAATCCCTTATAAATCTGATATCAGGGGCTGGGGAAAGTCCTTGCCAGGTACAGAGGCCTGCACTAGTAGGAGTTTGAGCTAATTAATGTCCATTGGATGATATTGAAAGAGGAAAGCTGTACCAACTAGTGCCCAGAGACAGGGCAAGCACTGTAGGTGGGGGTATTGGATTAAGCAAAGCACAAGTGTATGCTATAAGGCACTACAGAAATAGGAGCCGTTTCTTAGTTTTACCCTGAGCAGGTCTAGGGGAAGTAAAGAGTGGGAAAGAGAGAAGGAGAAAGGAACAATGGAAGACTGGGTAGGGGGCTCTAGGCCCATATTCTCCACAGGATGTAGTATTTGCTGTTTAAAAAAATCGTGTGTGTGTGTGTGTGTGTGTGTGTGTGTGTGTGTGTGTGTGT